>NC_053391.1:267230270-267577770 GCF_905171765.1 Bufo bufo
CAAAAAAGTGTCACACATCTGGTATCGCCGTACTCAGGAGAAGTTGGGGAATGTGTTTTGGGGTGTCATTTTACATATACCCATGCTGGGTGAGATAAATATCTTGGTCAAATGCCAACTTTGTATAAAAAAATGGAAAAAGTTGTCTTTTGCCAAGATATTTCTCTCACCCAGCATGGGTATATGTAAAAAGACACCCCAAAACACATTCCCCAACGTCTCCTGAATACGGCGATACCAGATGTGTGACACTTTTTTGCAGCCTAGGTGGGCAAAGGGGCCCACATTCCAAAGAGCACCTTTCGGATTTCACTGGTCATTTACCTACTTACCACACATTAGGGCCCCTGGAAAATGCCAGGGCAGTATAACTACCCCACAAGTGACCCCATTTTGGAAAGAAGACACCCCAAGGTATTCCGTGAGGGGCATGGCGAGTTCCTAGAATTTTTTATTTTTTGTCACAAGTTAGTGGAAAATGATTTTTTTTTTTTTTTCATACAAAGTCTCATATTCCACTAACTTGTGACAAAAAATAAAAACTTCCATGAACTCACTATGCCCATCAGCGAATACCCTGGGGTCTCTTCTTTCCAAAATGGGGTCACTTGTGGGGTAGTTATACTGCCCTGGCATTCTAGGGGCCCAAATGTGTGGTAAGGAGTTTGAAATCAAATTCTGTAAAAAATGACGAGTGAAATCCGAAAGGTGCTCTTTGGAATATGGGCCCCTTTGCCCACCTAGGCTGCAAAAAAGTGTCACACATCTGGTATCTCCGTACTCAGGAGAAGGTGGAGAATGTGTTTTGGGGTGTCATTTTACATATACCCATGCTGGGTGAGAGAAATATCTTGGCAAAAGACAACTTTTCCCATTTTTTTATACAAAGTTGGCATTTGACCAAGATATTTATCTCACCCAGCATGGGTATATGTAAAAAGACACCCCAAAACACATTCCCCAACGTCTCCTGAATACGGCGATACCAGATGTGTGACACTTTTTTGCAGCCTAGGTGGGCAAAGGGGCCCACATTCCAAAGAGCACCTTTCGGATTTCACTGGTCATTTACCTACTTACCACACATTAGGGCCCCTGGAAAATGCCAGGGCAGTATAACTACCCCACAAGTGACCCCATTTTGGAAAGAAGACACCCCAAGGTATTCCGTGAGGGGCATGGCGAGTTCCTAGAATTTTTTATTTTTTGTCACAAGTTAGTGGAAAATGATGATTTTTTTTTTTTTTTTTTTCATACAAAGTCTCATATTCCACTAACTTGTGACAAAAAATAAAAACTTCCATGAACTCACTATGCCCATCAGCGAATACCCTGGGGTCTCTTCTTTCCAAAATGGGGTCACTTGTGGGGTAGTTATACTGCCCTGGCATTCTAGGGGCCCAAATGTGTGGTAAGGAGTTTGAAATCAAATTCTGTAAAAAATGACGAGTGAAATTCGAAAGGTGCTCTTTGGAATGTGGGCCCCTTTGCCCATCTAGGCTGCAAAAAAGTGTCACACATCTGGTATCTCCGTACTCAGGAGAAGGTGGGGAATGTGTTTTGGGGTGTCTTTTTACATATACCCATGCTGGGTGAGAGAAATATCTTGGCAAAAGACAACTTTTCCCATTTTTTTATACAAAGTTGGCATTTGACCAAGATATTTATCTCACCCAGCATGGGTATATGTAAAAAGACACCCCAAAACACATTCCCCAACTTCTACTGAATACGGAGATACCAGATGTGTGACACTTTTTTGCAGCCTAGGTGGGCAAAGGGGCCCATATTCCAAAGAGCACCTTTCGGATTTCACTCGTCATTTTTTACAGAATTTGATTTCAAACTCCTTACCACACATTTGGGCCCCTAGAATGCCAGGGCAGTATAACTACCCCACAAGTGACCCCATTTTGGAAAGAAGAGACCCCAAGGTATTTCGTGATGGGCATAGTGAGTTCATGGAAGTTTTTATTTTTTGTCACAAGTTAGTGGAATATGAGACTTTGTAAGAAAAAAAAAAAAAAAGAAAAAAATCATCATTTTCCGCTAACTTGTGACAAAAAAAAAAAAGTTCTATGAACTCACTATGCCCATCAGCGAATACCTTAGGGTGTGTATTTTCCGAAATGGGGTCATTTGTGGGGTGTTTGTACTGTCTGGCCATTGTAGAACCTCAGGAAACATGACAGGTGCTCAGAAAGTCAGAGCTGCTTCAAAAAGCGGAAATTCACATTTTTGTACCATAGTTTGTAAACGCTATAACTTTTACCCAAACCATTTTTTTTTTTTACCCAAACATTTTTTTTTAATCAAAGACATGTAGAACAATAAATTTAGAGCAAAATTTATATATGGATGTCGTTTTTTTTGCAAAATTTCACAACTGAAAGTGAAAAATGTCATTTTTTTGCAAAAAAATCGTTAAATTTCGATTAATAACAAAAAAAGTAAAAATGTCAGCAGCAATGAAATACCACCAAATGAAAGCTCTATTAGTGAGAAGAAAAGGAGGTAAAATTCATTTGGGTGGTAAGTTGCATGACCGAGCAATAAACGGTGAAAGTAGTGTAGGTCAGAAGTGTAAAAAGTGGCCTGGTCTTTCAGGGTGTTTAAGCACTGGGGGCTGAGGTGGTTAAATGCAAGCTACTGTGACACCAGATATGAGTGGTGCGACTGGGAACGTCTGGCAGTAGAGGGCACAGTACACGCTGTAGGCCTGACACACACGCTTGCAGGCAACTGCAATTATATTACAATGAAAAAATAGTTTGTTTATTTTTTTAAATGTAATCTACTGTGACACCAGATATGAGTGGTGCAACTGGGCACTGGCAGTTGTGGGCACAGTACACGCTGTATACCTGACACACACGCTTAAGGGCAAGTGCAAATATATTACAGTGAAAAAATTGTTGTTTTTATTTAAATGCAAGCTACTGTGACACCAGATATGAGTGGTGCAACTGGGCACTGGCAGTAGTGGGCACAGTACACGCTGTAGGCCTGACACACACGCTTGCTGCAACTGCAATTATATTACAGTGAAAAAATTGTTGTTTTTATTTAAATGCAAGCTACTGTGACACCAGATATGAATGGTGCAACTGAGCACTGGCAGTAGTGGGCACAGTACACGCTGTAGGCCTGACACACACGCTTGCAGGCAACTGCAATTATATTACACAGAAAAAATTGTTGTTTTTAAAAAAAATGTAATCTACTGTGACACCAGATATGAGTGGTGCAACTGGGCACTAGCAGTAGTAGGCACAGTACACGCTGTAGGCCTGACACACACGCTTGCAGGCAACTGCAATTATATTACACTGAAAAAATTGTTGTTGTTTTTTTAAATGTAATCTACTGTGACACCAGATATGAGTGGTGCAACTGGGCACTGGCAGGCAGTACACGCTGTAGGCCTGACACACACGCTTGCAGGCAACTGCAATTATATTACAGTGAAAAAATATATTTTATTTTTTTTAAATGTAATCTACTGTGACACCAGATAAGAGTGGTGCAACTGGGCACTGGCAGTAGTGGGCACATTACACGCTGTAGGCCTGACACACAAGCTTGCAGGCAACTGCAATTATATTACAGTAAAAAAAAAATATATATATATTTTTTTTAAATGTAATCTACTGTGACACCAGATATGAGTGGTGCAACTGGGCACTGGCATCTGGCAATAAGGGGCACAGTACACGCTGTAGACCTGACACACACGCTTAAGGGCAAGTGCAAATATATTACAGTGAAAAAATTGTTGTTTTTATTTAAATGCAAGCTACTGTGACACCATATATGAGTGGTGCGACTGGGAACGTCTGGCAGTAGAGGGCACAGTACACGCTGTAGGCCTGACACACACGCTTGCAGGCAATTGCAATTATATTACAGTGAAAAAATTGTTTGTTTTTTAAATGTAATCAACTGTGACACCAGATATGAGTGATGCTACTGGGCACTAGCATCTGGGAGTAGTGGGCACAGTACACGCTGTAAACCTGACACACGCTTGCAGGCAACTGCAATTATATTACAGTGAAATTTTTATTTTTTAAATGTAATCTACTCTAACACCAGATTTGAGTGGTGCAACTGGGCACTGGCAGTAGTGGGCACAGTACACGCTGTAGGCCTGACACACACGCTTGAAGGCAACTGCAATTATATTACAGTGAAAAAATTGTTGTTTTTATTTAAATGCAAGCTACTGTGACACCAGATATGAGTGGGGCAACTGAGCACTGGCGTCTGGCAGTAGTGGGCAAATTACACTCTGTAGGCCTGACACACACGCTTGCAGGCAACTGCAATTATATTACAGTGAAAAAATAGTTGTTTTTTTTAAATGTAATCTACTGTGACACCAGATATAAGGTGGTGCAACTGGGCACTGGCAGCAGTGGGCACAGTACACGCTGTAGGCCTGACACACACGCTTGCAGGCAACTGCAATTATATTACAGTGAAAAAATTGTTGTTTTTTTAAAAATTTTAATCTACTGTGACACCAGATATGAGTGGTGCAACTGGGCACTAGCAGTAGTGGGCACAGTACACGCTGTAGGCCTGACACACATGCATGCAGGCAACTGCAATTATTTTACAGTGAAAAAATTGTTGTTGTTTTTTTTAAATGTAATATACCTTGACACCAGATATGAGTGGTGCAACTGGGCACTGGCAGTAGTGGGCACAGTACACGCTGTAGGCCTGACACACACGCTTGCAGGCAACTGCAATTATATTACAGTGAAAAAATTGTTGTTGTTTTTTTAAATGTAATCTACTGTGACACCAGATAAAAGTGGTGCAACTGGGCACTGGCAGTAGTGGGCACAGTACACGTTGTAGGCCTGACACACAAGCTTGCAGGCAACTGCAATTATATTACTGTGAAAAAATTGTTTGTTTTTTAAATGTAATCTACTGTGACACCAGATATGAGTGGTGCAACTGGGCACTGGCATCTGGGAGTAGTGGGCACAGTACACGCTGTAAACCTGACACACACGCTTGTAGGCAACTGCAATTATATTACATTGAAAAAATTGTTGTTTTTATTTAAATGTAATTTACTGTGACACCAGATATGAGTGGTGCAACTGGGCACTGACAGTAGTGGGCACAGTACACGCTGTAGGCCTGACACACACGCTTGCAGGCAACTGCAATTATATTACAGTGAAAAAATTGTGTTTTTTTAAAAGTAATCTACTATGACACCAGATATGAGTGGTGCAACTGGGCACTGGCAGTAGTGGGCACAGTACACACTGTAGGCCTAACACACATGCTTGCAGGCAACTGTAATTTTATTACAGTGAAAAAATAGTTTGTTTATTTTTTTAAATGTAATCTACTGTGACACCAGATATGAGTGATGCAACTGGGCACTGGCATGAGTGGGCACAGTACACGCTGTAGGCCTGACACACAAGCTTGCAGGCAACTGCAATTATATTACAGTTAATAAATTGTGTTTTTTTTTTAAATGTAATCTATTGTGACACCAGATATGAGTGGTGCAACTAGGCACTGGCAGTAGTGGGCATAGTACACGCTGTAGGCCTGACACACCTGCTTGCAGGCAACTGCAATTATATTACGGTGAAAATTTTTTGGTTTTTATTTAAATGCAAGCTACTGTGACACCAGATATGAGTGGTGCAACTGGGCATGTCTGGCAATAGTGGGCACAGTACACGCTGTAGGCCTGACACACACGCTTGCAGGCAATTGCAATTATATTACAGTGAAAAAATTGTTGTTTTTATTTAAATGCAAGCTACTGTGACACCAGATATGAGTGGTGCAACTAGGCACTGGCAGTAGTAGGCATACTACACGCTGTAGGCCTGACACACCTGCTTGCAGGCAACTGCAATTATATTACAGTGAAAAAATTGTTGTTGTTATTTAAATGCAAGCTACTGTGACACCAGATATGAGTGGTGGCACTGGCCACTGGCAACTGGCAGTAGTAAGCACAGTACACGCTGTAGGACTGACACACACGCTTGCAGGCAACTGCAATTATATTACATTGAAAAAATTGTTGTTTTTATTTAAATGCAAGCTACTGTGACACCAGATATGAGTGGTGCAACTGGGCACGTCTGGCAGTAGTGGGCACAGTACACGCTGTAGGCCTGACACACACGCTTGCAGGCAACTGCATTTATATTACACTGAAAAAATGGTTGTTGTTTTTTTAAAATGTAATCTACTGTGACACCAGATATGAGTGGTGCAACTGGGCACTGGCAGTAGTGCGCACAGTACACACTGTAGGCCTAACACACACGCTTGCAGGCAACTGCAATTATATTACAGTGAAAAAATAGTTTGTTTATTTTTTTAAATGTAATCTACTGTGACACCAGATATGAGTGGTGCAACTGGGCACTGGCAGTAGTGGGCACAGTACACGCTGTAGGCCTGACACACACGCTTGAAGGCAACTGCAATTATATTACAGTGAAAAAATTGTTGTTTTTATTTAAATGCAAGCTACTGTGACACCAGATATGAGTGGTGCAACTGAGCACTGGCGTCTGGCAGTAGTGGGCAAATTACACGCTGTAGGCCTGACACACACGCTTGCAGGCAACTGCAATTATATTACAGTGAAAAAATTGTTGTTCTTTTTTAAATGTAATCTACCTTGACACCAGATATGAGTGGTGCAACTGGGCACTGGCAGTAGTGGGCACAGTACACACTGTAGGCCTGACACACACGCTTGCAGGCAACTGCAATTATTTTACAGTGAAAAAATTGTTGTTCTTTTTTAAATGTAATCTACCTTGACACCAGATATGAGTGGTGCAACTGGGCACTGGCAGTAGTGGGCACAGTACACGCTGTAGGCCTGACACACACGCTTGCAGGCAACTGCAATTATATTACAGTAAAAAAAAATTTGTTTTTTTAAATGTAATCTACTGTGACACCAGATATGAGTGGTGCAACTGGGCACTGGCAGTCGTGGGCACAGTACATGCTGTAGGCCTGACACACCTGCTTGCAGGCAACTGCAATTATATTACAGTGAAAAAATAGTTTGTTTATTTTTTTTAATGTAATCTACTGCGACACCAGATATGAGTGGTGCAACTGGGCACTGGCAGTAGTGGGCACAGTACCCACTGTAGGCCTAACACAGACGCTTGCAGGCAACTGCAATTATATAACAGTGAAAAAATTGTTTGTTTTTTAAATGTAATCTACTGTGACACCAGATATGAGTGGGGCAACTGGGCACTGGCATCTGGGAGTAGTGGGCACAGTACACGCTGTAAACCTGACACACACGCTTGTAGGCAACTGCAATTATATTACATTGAAAATATTGTTGTTTTTATTTAAATGTAATCTACTGTGACACCAGATATGAGTGGTGCAACTGGGCACTGGCAGTAGTGGGCACAGTACACGCTGTAGGCCTGACACACACGCTTGCAGGCAACTGCAATTATATTACAGTGAAATTTTTATTTTTTAAATGTAATCTACTGTGACACCAGATATGAGTGGTGCAACTGGGCACTGGCAGTAGTGGGCACAGTACCCACTGTAGGCCTAACACACACGCTTGCAGGCAACTGCAATTATATTACAGTGAAAAAATTGTGTTTTTTTAAAAGTAATCTACTATGACACCAGATATGAGAGGTGCAACTGGGCACTGGCAGTAGTGGGCACAGTACACACTGTAGGCCTAACACACATGCTTGCAGGCAACTGCAATTTTATTACAGTGAAAAAATAGTTTGTTTATTTTTTTAAATGTAATCTACTGTGACACCAGATATGAGTGATGCAACTGGGCACTGGCATGAGTGGGCACAGTACACGCTGTAGGCCTGACACACAAGCTTGCAGGCAACTGCAATTATATTACAGTTAAAAAATTGTTGGTTTTATTTAAATGCAAGCTACTGTGACACCAGATATGAGTGGTGCAACTGAGCACTGGCATCTGGCAATAAGGGGCACAGTACACGCTGTAGACTTGACACACACGCTTGTAGGCAACTGCAATTATATTACATTGAAAAAATTGTTGTTTTTATTTAAATGCAAGCTACTGTGACACCAGATATGAGTGGTGCAACTGGGAACGTCTGGTAGTAGTGGGCACAGTACACGCTGTAGGCCTGACACACACGCTTGCAGGCAACTGCAATTATATTACAGTGAAAAAATTGTTGTTTTTTTAAATGTAATCTACTATGACACCAGATATGAGAGGTGCAACTGGGCACTGGCAGTAGTGGGCACAGTACACGCTGTAGGCCTGACACACACACTTGCAGGCAACTGCAATAATATTACAGTGAAAAAATTGTTGTTGTTTTTTTAAATGTAATCTACTGTGACACCAGATATGAGTGGTGCAACTGGGCACTGGCAGTAGTGGGCACAGTACACGCTGTAGGCCTGACACACACGTTTGCAGGCAACTGCAATTATATTACAGTGAAAAAATTGTTGTTTGTTTTTAAATGCAAGCTACTGTGACACCATATATGAATGGTGGCACTGGCCACTGGCGGCTGGCAGTAGTGGGCACAGTACACGCTGTAGGCGTGACACACTTGCTTGCAGGCAACTGCAATTATATTACAGTGAAAAAATTGTTGTTGTTTTTTTAAATGTAATCTACTGTGACACCAAATATGAGTGGTGCAACTGGGCACTGGCAGTAGTGGGCACAGTATACGCTGTAGGATGTACTAGCCCTAAAAAAGGCTTTTTGGGATGCTGTCAGGACGCTGTCCTTACAGCAGATCAGATGAGTCTTTCAGGACTGGAGTGGACACTGAATACACTGGCCTAGCTATCGATTTCCCTATTAAATCAGCAGCAGCTGCACTGTCCCTCCTCTCACTAACACTGCAGCTTCCGAATGAATTTAAGATGGATGCTGTCCTTGCTTTTTGCTAGGAGGTGGGAGGGTCTGGGAGGGAAGGTATGCTGCTGATTGGCTGGAATGTGTCTGCTGACTGTGAGGTACAGGGTCAAAGTTTGCTCAATGATGACAAATAGGGGGCGGACCGAACTTCGCATATGTTCGCCCGCCGCGGCGAACGCAAACAAGCGATGTTCGCCGGCGAATAGTTCGGGACATCTCTATATTTGAGTAGTATATTCTTAGATAACACCCCAATTCTATGTTGTTTTGGGGCCCACTGGTCCATCACAACAGTTTAGGTTTTCCTTTAAATTTTCTCACTGTGTGTAGCAGAGGTAAAGCAGTGAAAGCGGATGAATTTGTGCAGCACACAAATACACTATTTGAGTAGTATATTCTTAAATAACACCCCAATTATATGTTGTTTTGGGGCCCACTGGTCTTTCACACCAGTTTATGTTTTCCTTTAAATTTTCTCAGTGTGTAGCAGAGGTAACGCAGTGAAAGCGGATAAATTTGTGCAGCACCCAAATACACTATTTGAGTAGTATATTCTTAGATAACACCCCGCTTCTATATTTTGTGTTGGGGGCCACTGGTCTTTCACACCAGTTATAAAAATGTTTTCCTTTAAATTTTCTCCCTGTGTGTAGCAGAGGTAAAGCAGAGAAAGTGGATACATTTCTGTAGCACACAAATACAATATTTGATTAGTATATTCTTAGATAACACCCCACTTCAATATGTTGTTTTGGGGGACACTGGTCTATTCCACCAGTTATAATACTTTTTTCTAATTGCGTTTGTCACTCTTTGCAGTTGTAGTATCGCTGCAGAACCGGTCACAAGTCACAATGCTGCACAATACAAATCCACTATAATATGCTTTCTATATTAGAAAGTATATTATAAGTGTATTACACCCCTCTGTACTGCACACCAATCAATAGCACACCTTTACCAGTCCTTAAAAGGACTTTTGTGGACCTATTAGCTAGCGATTTGTGTCACTATTAACACTCTAACCTCCTGTCCCTGCTCCACACAGCAACCTCTCCCTACACTGACAAAAGACAGAATGTAAAATGGCAGCCAGATCACGTCTATTTATGTCCATGTGTTGAAACATCTTAATTGGCTGTCCTGTACCACCTGATGGATGTGTCATAGGTCAAAGTTCTCACAATGTAAAAAAAAATATGGCGCCGGCGAATATCGCCATATGTTCGCATGTTCGGCGAACTGCGAATGAGTAAAGTTTGCCGCGAAACGACTGCCGGGCGTACCGCAAGGCCATCTCGAGTTATACTGTGACCATATCACCTAAACACTGCTTACACCATGACCTTATCTCCTAAACACTGCTTACACCGTGACCTTATTTCCTAAACACTGCTTACACTGTGACCATATCTCCTAAACACTGCTTACACTGTGACCGTATCACCTAAACACTGCTTACACCGTGACCTTATCTCCTAAACACTGCATACACCGTGACCATATCTCCTAAACACTGCTTACACTGTGACCGTATCACCTAAACACTGCTTACATCGTGACCTTATCTCCTAAACACTGCTTACACTGTGACCTTATCTCCTAAACACTGCATATACTGTGACCTTATCTCCTAAACACTGCTTATACTGTGGCCTTATCTCCTAAACACTGCTTACATCGTGACCTTATCTCCTAAACACTGCTTACACCGTGACCTTATTTCCCTTATTTCCTAAACACTGCTTACACTGTGACCGTATCACCTAAACACTGCTTACACCGTGACCTTATCTCATAAACACTGCTTACACCGTGACCTTATTTCCTAAACACTGCGACCATATCTCCTAAACACTGCCTACACTGTGACCGTATCACCTAAACACTGCTTATACTGTGGCCTTATCTCCTAAACACTGCTTACATCGTGACCTTATCTCCTAAACACTGCTTACACCGTGACCTTATTTCCCTTATTTCCTAAACACTGCTTACACTGTGACCGTATCACCTAAACACTGCTTACACCGTGACCTTATCTCCTAAACACTGCATACACCGTGACCATATCTCCTAAACACTGCTTACACTGTGACCGTATCACCTAAACACTGCTTACACCGTGACCTTATCTCCTAAACACTGCTTACATCGTGACCTTATCTCCTAAACACTGCATATACTGTGACCTTATCTCCTAAACACTGCTTATACTGTGGCCTTATCTCCTAAACACTGCTTACATCGTGACCTTATCTCCTAAACACTGCTTACACCGTGACCTTATTTCCCTTATTTCCTAAACACTGCTTACACTGTGACCGTATCACCTAAACACTGCTTACACCGTGACCTTATCTCCTAAACACTGCTTACACCGTGACCTTATTTCCTAAACACTGCGACCATATCTCCTAAACACTGCCTACACTGTGACCGTATCACCTAAACACTGCTTATACTGTGGCCCTATCTCCTAAACACTGCTTACATCGTGACCTTATCTCCTAAACACTGCTTACACCGTGACCTTATTTCCCTTATTTCCTAAACACTGCTTACACTGTGACCGTATCACCTAAACACTGCTTACACCGACACCTTATCTCCTAAACACTGCTTTCACCGTGACCTTATTTCCTAAACACTGCGACCATATCTCCTAAACACTGCTTACACCGTGACCTTATCTCCTAAACACTGCTTATACTGTGACCATATCTCCTAAACACTGCATACACCGTGACCATATCTCCTAAACACTGCCTACACTGTGACCGTATCACCTAAACACTGCTTATACTGTGGCCTTATCTCCTAAACACTGCTTACACCGTGACCTTATCTCCTAAACACTGCTTACACCGTGACCTTATTTCCTAAACACTGCTTACACTGTGACCATATCTCCTAAACACTGCTTACACTGTGACTGCATCACCTAAACACTGCTTACACCGTGAACTTATCTCCTAAACACTGCTTACACCGTGACCTTATCTCCTAAACACTGCTTACACCGTGACCTTATTTCCTAAACACTGCTTACACTGTGACCATATCTTCTAAACACGGCTTACACTGTGACCGTATCACCTAAACACTGCTTACACCATGACCTTATCTCCTAAACACTGCTTACACTGTGACCATATCTCCTAAACACTGCTTACACTGTGACCGTATCACCTAAACACTGCTTACACCGTGACCTTATCTCCTAAACACTGCTTACACTGTGACTGTATCTCCTAAACACTGCTTATACTGTGACCGTATCACCTAAACACTGCTTACACCGTGACCTTATCTCCTAAAGACTGCTTACAACGTGACTGTATCTCCTAAACACTGCTTACACCGTGACCTTATCTCCTAAACACTGCTTACACCGTGACCATATCTCCTAAACACTGCTTACACTGTGACCGTATCACCTAAACACTGCTTACACCGTGACCTTATCTCCTAAACACTGCTTACATCGTGACCTTATCTCCTAAACACTGCTTACACCGTGACCTTATTTCCCTTATTTCCTAAACACTGCTTACACTGTGACCGTATCACCTAAACACTGCTTACACCGTGACCTTATCTCCTAAACACTGCTTACACCGTGACCTTATTTCCTAAACACTGCGACCATATCTCCTAAACACTGCCTACACTGTGACCGTATCACCTAAACACTGCTTATACTGTGGCCTTATCTCCTAAACACTGCTTACATCGTGACCTTATCTCCTAAACACTGCTTACACCGTGACCTTATTTCCCTTATTTCCTAAACACTGCTTACACTGTGACCGTATCACCTAAACACTGCTTACACCGACACCTTATCTCCTAAACACTGCTTACACCGTGACCTTATTTCCTAAACACTGCGACCATATCTCCTAAACACTGCCTACACTGTGACCGTATCACCTAAACACTGCTTATACTGTGGCCTTATCTCCTAAACACTGCTTACACCGTGACCTTATCTCCTAAACACTGCTTACACCATGACCTTATTTCCTAAACACTGCTTACACTGTGACCTTATTTCCTAAACACTGCGACCATATCTCCTAAACACTGCCTACACTGTGACCGTATCACCTAAACACTGCTTATACTGTGGCCTTATCTCCTAAACACTGCTTACATCGTGACCTTATCTCCTAAACACTGCTTACACCGTGACCTTATTTCCCTTATTTCCTAAACACTGCTTACACTGTGACCGTATCACCTAAACACTGCTTACACCGACACCTTATCTCCTAAACACTGCTTACACCGTGACCTTATTTCCTAAACACTGCGACCATATCTCCTAAACACTGCCTACACTGTGACCGTATCACCTAAACACTGCTTATACTGTGGCCTTATCTCCTAAACACTGCTTACACCGTGACCTTATCTCCTAAACACTGCTTACACCGTGACCTTATTTCCTAAACACTGCTTACACCGTGACCTTATTTCCTAAACACTGCGACCATATCTTCTAAACACTGCCTACACTGTGACCGTATCACCTAAACACTGCTTATACTGTGGCCTTATCTCCTAAACACTGCTTACACCGTGACCTTATCTCCTAAACACTGCTTACACCGTGACCTTATTTCCTAAACACTGCTTACACTGTGACCATATCTCCTAAACACTGCTTACACTGTGACCGCATCACCTAAACACTGCTTACACCGTGAACTTATCTCCTAAACACTGCTTACACCGTGACCTTATCTCCTAAACACTGCTTACACTGTGACCATATCTTCTAAACACTGCTTACACTGTGACCGTATCACCTAAACACTGCTTACACCATGACCTTATCTCCTAAACACTGCTTACACTGTGACTGTATCTTCTAAATACTGCTTATACCGTGACCGTATCACCTAAACACTGCTTACACCGTGACCTTATTTCCTAAACACTGCTTACACTGTGACCATATCTCCTAAACACTGCTTACACTGTGACCGTATCACCTAAACACTGCTTACACCGTGACCTTATCACCTAAACACTGCTTACACCGTGACCTTATCTCCTAAAGACTGCTTACAACGTGACTGTATCTCCTAAACACTGCTTACACTGTGACTGTATCATAAAAACTGCTTATAGTTATCAGGATCCATCAAAGGTGAAATCTAGTGTTATATACTCCATGCTACTTTAATCGGGGGGGGGGGGGGGGGGGTAATAAAGTGTTCCAGATATAGCACCCCAGTTTGATCAGGTTTAAATCATTATATGTGAGACTGTTTTCTCAATTCTAGATCAAGTTTCAATTTGATGAGGGAGGCTGTTTAAAGCATTATACACTAAGTGCATTTTCTGTATTTTAGATATGGTGTCCCAGTATGGGATAGAGACCATCGTTTTGTTTAGCAAGAAGATCATTGTGTATCATCTATGACTGGCAGCTCACCAGGAATTCAACAGGTTCATAAAACGGAACCCTCTGTTGCATTAGACCCAATTCTGAGATTATGACGAACCCTAAAGCACTTAATAATTTTTATATTTTATTTATCTATTTTGAATATTGTGCAAAGATCCCATATGGTCTCTGTTCCACTTGTATTCCAGTGGCCATGAAGGGCAGGTGAAGGTAGTAAGAAGTTGCTCTTTAAAGGGAAATTAAAGGCACCAACATCACTTCATCTTGTTTAATAGGGTTGGGTGCAGTGCCCATGTCCCCCTAACCCTGCAATGTTAAATACCACCTTACAAGGTCATCTTATCCTCTATTGGCTGTCTACCAGACAGCCACTAGAGTCGCTTCAGGGTCCATAACGGAGTCTAACAACGTGAAATAACACTGGGCATCCTTAAGCTTTGCATGACGACAACCAGGCTCTTCAAAAACCCTACAAAAAAGCATTGAGTTAATGTTTTCCGATGGGGAGGCCCAAATGTGAGTGTAGGAGTGACCTGATGTTGGCAGATCCTTACCCAGCAATCAGGTAACTGACAAAAAGGGTGCAGAGGAAACTATAGTGTTAGAAATACAGTTTGATATTCCTAGCACTATAGTTTTTACCCTCTTTCAATATTTATATAAGGTCCCAAAAAATCTACAACTCCAAAAAGGCACTGCAATATGTGCTCACCAAGAGAAACTGAGTTTTCTTTGGGGTCTATGGACGCACAAACGATTCCATGGTATTTAAAAATTCTTATATGGGGCGAAGTCTATATGATAGACAATTTGATTTCCCGCATCCTCAATCACTGCCAGGTACAGACGCTCCACCCATGCTGTTTGTGTTGGTTGGTGATTAACCCCTTAAGGACTCAGCCCTATTTCACCTTAAGGACTTGGTCATTTTTTGCAAATCTGACCAGTGTCACTTTAAGTGCTCATAACTTTAAAACGCTTTGACTTACCCAGGCCGTTCTGAGATTGTTTTTTCGTCACATATTGCACTTCATGTCACTGCTAAAATTGGGTCAAAAAAGTTAATTTTTTTTGCATAAAAAATTAGCAAATTTCAAAGTTTCAGTTTCTCTACTTCTGTAATACATAGTAATAACCCCAAAAATTGTGATGACTTTACATTCCCCATATGTCTACTTCATGTTTGTAGCATTTTGGGAATGATATTTTATTTTTTGGGGATGTTACAAGGCTTAGAAGTTTAGAAGCAAATTTTGAAATTTTTCAGAAATCTTCAAAATCCCACTTTTTATGGACCAGTTCAGGTTTGAAGTCATACCTGTTTTTTCAAACTTTATTAACCCTTTAGGTCTTCCACAAGAGTTAATGGCAGATTGAGAAACAATTTCGAAATTTCTATTTTTTGGAAAATTTTCCAATATAATAAATTTTTTCCAGGAGTAAAACAAGGGTTAACTGCCAAACAAAACTTAAAATAGGTTGCCCCGATTCTGTAGTTTGCAGAAACACCCCATATGTGGTCGTAAACTACTGTTTGGCCGAACGGGAGCACATAGAAGGAGGGGAACACCATATGGGTTTTGGAAGGCAGATTTTGCAGGACTGGTTTTGTTTATACCATGTCCCATTTGAAGCCCCCTGTTGCACCCCTAGAATAAAAATTTCAAAAAAGTGACTCCATCTAAGAAAGTACACCCCTCAAGGTATTCAAAACTAGGTTTACAAACTTTGTTAACCCTTTAGGTGTTCCACAAGAGTTAATGGCAGATGGAGAAACAATTTCGAAATTTCTATTTTTTGGAAAATTTTCCATTTTAACCCTTACTTTATTACTGGAAAAAATGGGTTAACAGCCAAACAAAACTCTAAATGGGTTGCCCTGATTCTGTAGTTTGCAGAAACACCCCATATGTGGTCGTAAACTACTATTTGGCTAAAAGGCAGGACATAGAAGAAGGGGAACGTCATATGGTTTTTGGAAGGCAGATTTTGCTGGACTGGTTTATTTACACCATGTACCCTTTCAAGCCCCCTGATGCACCCCTAGAGTAGAAACTCCATAAAAGTGACCCCATCTAGGAAACTACGGGATAAGGTGGTTGTTGTTTTGGGACTATTTTAGGGGTAAATATGATTTTTGGTTGCTCTATATTACTCTTTTTTGAGGCAATGTAACAAAAAAATTAAATTCTAAAATTGTTTCTACATTCGCTATTTAGTTTTGTGGAACTCCTAAAGGGTTAACATAGTTTATAAAGTAACTTTTGAATACCTTGAGGGGTGTAGTTTCTTAGATGGGGTCACTTTTTTGGAGTTTCTAGTCTAGGCTACATCAGGGAGAGCTTCTAATGGGACATGGTGTCAAAAAAAAACCTGTCCATCAAAATCTGCCTTCCAGAAACCGTATGGAGTTCCCTTCGTTCTATGCCCTGCCGTGCGGCTATATAGCCATTTACGACCACATATTGGGTGTTTCTGCAAACTACAGAATCGGGGCAATAAATATTTAGTTTTGTTTGGCTGTTAACCCTTGCTTTATTACCGGCAAAAAGGATTCAAATGGAAATTTTGCCCCTAAATTGGTGTTTTGGCACCGTTTTTATTTTATATTTTTAACACCGTTCATCCGAGGTGTTTGGTCAAAAGTTATTTTTATAGCGATGACTTTTACGCACGCGACGATGCCCAATATGTATGGTTCTCAGACTTTGGAGACACTAAGCAGGCATCCTAAAACTGCGGCCCTCCAGATGTTGTAAAACTACAATTCCCACCATGCCCTGCTGATAGCTGTAGGTTGTCTAGGCATGCTGGGAGTTATAGTTTTACAACATCTGGAGGGCTGCAGTTTGAGGATGCCTGCACTAAAACTAATATTTTTTTGGGGAAAAAAATTGTTTCTGTGTCTCCAAAGTCTGAGAGACATAGTTTTTTATGTTCTCTAGTGGACTGTTGGGGATTATAAAAATTTAGTACTCCATGGAAGTGTGATACTCCCTGAAGCAATCGATAACGCAGAGGCCCGGATGATCGGGGCACGTGTCGCACTGAGTGGTGGTGTCCTTCCGTATCCCCCTCCTGCGACACACTCTGCACTTTTTTTCGGTTCGTCCCTTCTTTCCAGTATGGGGGACCACACCTGGAAAGTGTTGGCCAGGGACGATCCGGGCGCCTCCAATTCCCGAGGTACTACGGCCTACTCTTTCCCGGTCCGAAAAGATCAGATCCTTGGGACTGCCTCATAGAATTGGAGGAATGTCCCTGTGCTGCCAGCGCTTCGGGATAGTACAAAAGAGTTGTACATGGCAACCTGCACCAAGTAGACCGCAACTTTTTTGTACCATGCCCGGGTTTTGCGCATGGCGTTATATGGCGTGAGACTTGATCAGAGAGATCAACTCCTCCCATATACCGATTGTAGTCGACGATACAATTGGGCTTGATGACCGTTGCCGCGGTACCTCGCACAGGGACAGGGGTGGTGCTGTTACCGTGGATTGTGGACAGCATAAGGACATCCCTCTTGTCCTTATACCTGACCAGCAACAGGTTTCCACTGGTAAGTGCACGGGTCTCACCCCTGGGGATAGGTACCTGGAGGGGGTAGGCAGGGAGGCCGCGTTGATTTTTCCGCACGGTCCCACAAGCGAACGTGGATCTGGTGGCAAGGGACCTGAACAAGAGAATGCTGGTATAAAAGTTATCCACGTACAAGTGGTAACCCTTATCCAGCAGTGGGTACATAAGGTCCCACACGAGTTTCCCGGTAACACCCAGAGTGGGGGGACATTCTGGGGGTTGAATCCAGGAATCTCGCCCCTCGTACACACGAAATTTGTAAGTGTACCCTGAGGTACTCTCACAAATTTTGTATAGCTTCACGCCATACCTCGCCCGCTTTGTGGGAATATATTGGCAGAAACTGAGTATCCCCTTGAACGCAACGAGAGACTCATCAACCACGACCTCCCTTCCAGGTACGTAGGCCTGCTGAAATTTGGCCCCAAAGTGATCGATGACCGGCCGTATCTTATACAGCCGGTCATAGGCAGGATCACCTCGGGGTGGACATGCTGCATTATCGGAATAATGCAGACATTTCCGGATGGCCTCAAACCGGGGACGTGTCATGACCATACTGTACAGTGGGGTCTGGTATAGGACGTCCCCACTCCAGTATTGCCTGACACTGTGTTTTTGAACTAGACCCATATGCAGCACGAGGCCCCAAAATGTCCTCATCTCGGCTGCACTGACCGGCATCCAGCCACCTGGTCTAGCCAAAAATGAGCCTGGGTTTTGAGCGACCAACTGTTGGGCGTACAGATTCGTCTGCTCCACCATCAGATTCACCAGTGGGTTACTGAAAAAAAAACTAAAATAGTCAATTTCAGTAAACCCCACTGTGGGAATCTGGATTCCAGGATTGCCAGCAAAATCCGGAATCTCAGGCTCAAAGTCCACTGGGGGACACCAACTAAGTTCATCGGCAGGGGGCTCCGGTGGGCTTATTTGGTGGGCCGGGAAACCAGTACGAACCCCAGGGCGGCTGGCAAGTGGCAGGGGGGGGGGTCTGGGGTCTGATAGATGGATCAAAGAAAGTTTTGAATAAAAGTGCTGTTTTTTTTTTTTTTTCCCTAACTAACTTTTCCCTTCTTTCCCTGCCTAACGGTGCCTCTCCCTCACTGACCCTAACCTACCTGGGTGGCGATGGGTGCAGGAGGGTGATGGATGGCGATTAGGGGGACTCAGGAGCTGGACGATGCTGCCGGGTGCTCGTGCAGAACAGGAAGAGGAGGGGAGAGAGGAGCGCAGGAAGTTTGAATCTCGCGCCTCTCTCCCCTGCACCAATCAGCACCCTGGACAGCAGTGTTCAGCACCAGGGCCAGCACCGCCTCTCCAAATCTTCGGACTGCGATTGGTGGTGTATAATTACGCCACCGATCGCAGTCTTTTTCCGGTTCATCGGGTCACAGGACACCCGAATGGACCGGAAACGCAGAAAACCGCAGGTCTGAATTGACCTGCGGTTTTCTGCGATCGCCGATACGGGCCGGCATCCCGTTGCGATTAACCCCCGCAGCGCCGGAATACCGATTTAAAGTTAGGACGTACCGGTACGCCCTGAGTCCTTAAGGACTCGGGAAATAGGGCGTACCGATACGCCCTGCGTCCTTAAGGGGTTAAGCCTTCCAAATGTGCGGAAATCTTATGAAGCCATATTCTAGCCGTGGATTAAATAAAAAAAAACGCACATTCAAATACGGCTTGACCAGGGCTCGAATGATGGTGGAATGAACCAGTTCATATGAAAGTTGAAACGTTCGACGAGGTGGTAACTAGCTACTTACAAAAGAACCCCAAAATGTGTAGCAGATACCGGAGGAAAGTGAGATGATCAGCATTAAAAATTTTGGACCGTGGTCAAATGTAGCGGTTGCAAGGATGAGAGACTCTTTTGCAGATTATTTCTGCTCTGATGCCGGAAGGGTTCACTGGCAGGACCGTTTTGTCTAAAATATTATTGTTAATGTGTTCATGTAAAATTCATCTGTTTCTGTTTAGTTGCCTGGTTATATGGGTGGGTACAGTGGTGTTTATTGATTGAAAATACATGTATATTACTTTTTTGGGTTTATTAAATTTTGTTTCATATATTTATGTCCGCACTCAGGAAGAGCGACACATACTTTTGTCGCTCCACCAGCGCTGGTAGATAATGTGCGGCCTCTTCTACACACTACAGATTGTCAACATACTCTCCCCACGCTGTTGGAGCGACAAATACTTCTGTCACGCATCCATGCGCTGGGAGATTATGTCAGGCCTAAGGTTGACAAATAGTTTGTAGAAGAGGCCGCACAGTATCTACCAGCGCTGGTGGAGCGACACAAGTATGTGTCGCTCCTACAGCGTGGGGAGTGTATGTTGACTATCAGTAGTGTGTAACATAGAGGCCTAACATGTTACACACAACTGATTGTCAACATACACTCCCCACGCTGTAGGAGCGCCACATACTTGTGTCGCTCCCCCAGTGCTGGTACATAATGTGCGGCCTCTTCTACAAACTATTTGTCAACTGTAGCGGCCCACGGTGTAGGAGCGACCCATACTTGTGTCACTCCACCAGCGCTGGTAGATAAAGTGCAGCCTCTTTTACAAACTATTTGTCAATCTTATCTGCCCAAGTATTTGTCGCTTCACAAGCGCTGTGACATTTTAAAACTTTTTTCCCTTTAAAATAAATACATAACCAAATAAATTTTCTAAAAAAAGAACATTTATTATAAAAAAATATATAAATAAAACAAACAAACAAAAAAAAAAGATGAACATGCCTATATGAAGGCCTGGGTGAAGAGGGTTGGAGGGCAGATCGCGGTTTGGTTCCTCTCTGTCCTGTTCTTCTGCCACTGTGGACATAAAACTGCATGTTGTGGGAAGTGGAACAGAGGGAGTGTGTAATCTGGAGGATATGATGTATACCCAGCACACGTAGAGGCACTTTTTATTGTATTTTACATTTAGTCATGAGACTAATGATTGCCTACTCTTGACGTGCGCTTTTTTTGAGTTAGTGATTTTTATTTGATAAAAATTAACTTTTATTAGGTTTTAATTAAATAACAGTGATAACTTATTCCTAACCTACCTAAATAGTTAAAACTTTCATCAGTGGACTTTGACAGTGCTGTACTGTATAGATGCGTCTGCTGACAGTCGTTTTTACATTAGTGATTTAGCTATATGTAGCTGGCTATTTATTTGTCTGCTGAGACGGATACTTTGTATCTACTGAGTTGTAGCGATAACTTGCTACATTGTCAGCAGGCTATTTGCTGTTTGTATCGGTCGGCTCTATATAGTAGCGTTTTGTGGTAATAGGTTTGCTGCGCTTACTACCTACTGCATAGCTAAATGCTCCAGTTCATTCACTCTGTATTCTGGTTTGCTGCGCTTGCTACCTACTACCTATCTAAATGCTTCGATTCATTCAATTTTTTTATGTGGTGCCAGCACAGTCTTTGCTATGCTGCCTTCCGATGGCAGCGCAATGACTTGCTAGGTTGCCGACTCGTTGCTTGGTAGCTAGCACTATCTAATCCTGTCCACTGTGACCTAAAAACTTAGCGCTGCCCCCCGACATGTTTCGCCATGGATATGGCGTCCTCAGGGGATCGGGCAGTCTGTGTAATCTGGAGGATAGGGTAGGAGATAGAGTTTCCCGAGCAACAATAGAGGGAGTGGTGAAACTGGTTGGAGGAAAGTAATGAGGAGGAGAGGGAGAAAAGTGATGAGAAAAGAGCTTGGGGGTTTGGGACTAGGAAGGGGGAATGAGGAGGTTGGGATGGGGGATAGGTAGTTTGGGAAAGGGGTTGTGGAGGTTGACATGGGGAAAGGTAGTTTTGAATTAGGGATAGGTGTGGGATGGGGGATAGGTCGGGGGCGGGGGATAGGGCATGGATGGGGGATAGGTCAGGGGAAGGGATGTGGGGCGGTGTTGCACTTGCCACAAGACGCTGTCCACTTGTCTACGGGGCCTCAAACAGCTGGTCGGGCGTAAACCGCTCCATCACAGGGAGCAACGATAACCAATAGTGATGCACCGGATCCATCTGCGACGTCAGCACCGCCCCCTCCTGCAGATGTCGCACATTGTCCTCCAAAGCGGCAATTGGTGAATCCCATCAAGGACTTGTAAACAAGCCTTGTGAGATCCTCGTAGTCCGCCTGATGGCTCCTACCGGTCCTCTGGCGACGCATGAGGGCCTCAAAGCAACTACAGATGTTTCATCTGAAGTACGCTTTGCTCATCTGTACTCCTCCAAATACTATGTCAATGGCCCGGATAGAGTGCCCAATGACAGTCTACCTGGGCCACACACATAAATTTGAGATCTTTATTCATACTTTGGATAAACATAATATCTTACCGTTGCAGCTCTAGGGTTCTTTTTAGGAACCCCAATGCGGCCGCATAACTGTTCCTCCAGACCCACTCGGGCACTTGACCTCCTCATTGAAGTCCTTCTTGTAGCGGTCCCTCATTGACCGCCACCGCACCATGATTGTCGTCCCTGTCAACAAGAAAAAAAAAAAATAATAATAATAAAAAAAAAACATGTTTTTTTTTTACATAAAAAATGGTTAACTATTTGATTGAACCTGCCACAACAACAAACAAAAATATATTGTTGTGAAATATCGGTGGCAGTGACCTACTTCAACCAGATAGAAAACCATTTTTCACAAATGAAGCTGACATGTATGCAATATAGAAATGAAATACTATATCCTTATGGCACTCATCCCGTTGAGTATCACTGAGGTCGTCCCAGTTGGGTACAATGGCCTTGCAAATTTGGATCCAGAGGAGCCGGGTTGCATGATGGTCTGCATGGCGGCGGTCAGTCTGTGTCATGAGGGTGTCAAGAGCCATGCCTGACTCCGTTATACCCGGGGTCAGGAAATCGCAGCGGGTGGCTGCGCGCTCTATGTAGAAAGATAGTGTTGTTTCTTTATGGTAGCTTTCTGGGTTTGCTTTGCAACCCTTTTTGGCTTACTCAGGGATCCGTAGCTCCTTCTCCTCAGCTGTTTCTTGTCCAGCACTCCCAACCTCCTTATATTCCCCTCTCCCACTTCTCTGGTTGCCAGATATAGAGCTTCCTGCCTGGACTTCTATACTGACCCACTTGAGCTGTGTAGCTGTGTTCCCTGGTTGTTGTTCCAGAACGTTACCCTCCGGATCCCTGTTGGGTCTTGGTGGTCTGCTGTTGTTGCCCACCTGGGATTATATGTTTGTCTGTCCTCTCCTTGGTGTTTTCCTCTTAGTGTCAGTGGTGCGGACTAGTGATCCCACCGCCCCGTTCACTACATAGGGCTCATCTTAGGGAAAGCCAGGGTTTTAGCACGTGATCGGCGTATGGGTGAGGAACCCGTCTAGGGACGTCAGGGCAGTCAGGTGCCAGCCGCAAGGTGAGTCAGGAGTCACCATCTTTCCCTCTCCCTTGGACAGGGCCTTCCCATTTCCCTCCCTTTGCGTGACGCCGGTCATTACATTATATCTGGCCCTTATTTTGTGTAGGTTAAAAAAAAAAAAAAAAAATTTCTTTCTACCTACTTAGAATCCAGTATGGATCCAATTGCTGCTTTGTCAAAGCAACTTCAAGGCCTGTCTTTGGAGGTGGCAGGATTGAAGGCGTCGGTCCTCCAGCAACAGCAGCAATTGCAACAGACCGCAAGCCCAGCGGTTGCTACAGGTAACCAGGTTGTTGCGAAACCCAAGGTTGCTCTTCCTGACAGATTTTCTGGGGGAAGGGACAATTTTGTGACGTTCCGTGAGGCCTGTATATTATATTTTAAGCTGCGCCCTTACTCCTCTGGTAATGAAGAACAGCGGGTGGGGGTTGTTATTTCCCTGCTGCAGGGGGACCCGCAATCCTGGGCGTTCTCTTTACCCACTGATTCCCAGGCTCTCCGGTCAGTGGATGAATTTTTTGGGGCCTTGGGTCTCATATATGACGACCCTGACCGAGTCGCACAGGCTGAGTCAAAATTACGGAGACTCCTACAGGGAGAGCGGCCAGTAGAGGAGTATTGCTCAGAGTTCCGTAGGTGGGCTACGGATACCCAGTGGAACGACCCGACTCTCAGGAGTCAGTTCTGCTGTGGGTTATCCGAAAGGATTAAGGATGCACTTGCGCTGTATGAGACTCCCTTTTCCCTTGATGCGGTTATGTCCCTTTCTATCAGAATAGATAGACGTCTTAGGGACAGATTGAAAAATCCGGAGCAATTGGTAACCCCTCCCAAGCAGCAGTTAGTCTGTACGGACTTAGACGAGCCTATGCAGCTAGGAGGAACTACTCGTCAGGTCCATCCTCCTGAGGCGAGGTGTTTGCTTTTTCTGTGGGGAGAGGGGTCATTTTATTAATGTCTGTCCTTCGTTCCTCAAAAACAAAAGACCGTCGGAAAACTACTAACCCCAGGCTGTGTGGAGGATGTCAGCCAGGGGGTATACGTTTCCTCCATACGAACATCGCAATTTGTGTTGCCAGCAGTTGTTGTTTTTGGCGTTAAGACGGAGACAATTTCTTTTTTTCTAGACAGTGGAGCAGGAGTAAATTTGATAGATGCCCATTTTGCCCACACTATGGGTTTGTCTCTCTGTACGCTACAGAGACCTATTCCCATATTCGCTATTGATTCTGCTCCTCTGTCTCAGAGAAACCTCACTCACATTGTCCATAACTTACACCTTCGGGTAGGGGACCACCATAACGAGTTGCTTTCATGTTATGTTCTGGAGGGGCTTCCCACTCCGGGGGTGTTGGGTCTTCCCTGGTTGGTAGCGCACAATCCAGTGGTGGATTGGCAGGCCAGGGAGATATTGGAGTGGAGGGAGCATTGCAGAGAAAATTGCTTAAATAGCAATTGCTTAGTCGCCTCCATAGCTACCCTACCTACATTTGTTTCGGACTTTGAGGACGTTTTTTCTGAATAGGGTTGTCAGAAGTTACCACCTCATCGTCCTTATGATTGCCCGGTTAACCTGATTCCCGGTGCAAAATTACCCAAGACCAGGTTATATAATCTTTCGGGTCCGGAGAGACAAGCCATGAAAGATTATATCTCCGAGAGCTTGGCTAAGGGACACATCAGACCCTCTTCTTCACCCGTGGCTGCAGGGTTTTTCTTTGTTAAAAAGAAAGATGGGAGGCCTGCGTCCTTGCCTAGATTTTCGCGAATTAAACCGGATAACCATCCGAGACCCATACCCTCTTCCTCCCATTCCTGACCTGTTTAATCAGATTGCGGGTGCTAGGTGGTTCTCCAAACTTGATCTTAGGGGGGCCTACAATTTGATTCGAATCAAGGAAGGGGATGAGTGGAAGACAGCTTTTAACACCCCTGAGGGGCATTATGAAAATCTAGTCATGCCTTTCGGTCTGACCAATGCTCCTGCTGTCTTCCAACATTTCGTTAATGACATTTTTAGTCATCTTATCGGCAGGTTTGTGGTGATATACCTAGATGATATTTTAATTTATTCGTCTGATCTGAAAACACATGAGGTGCATGTCAGACAGGTACTGCAGGTCCTACGGAGGAATAAATTATATGCTAAAATTGAAAAGTGTGTCTTCGCCGTTCAGGAAATACAGTTCCTAGGGTATTTATTATCTGCTTCAGGTTTCCAAATGGATCCTAGGAAGGTCCAGGCAATTTTAGATTGGGATCTTCCTGAGAACCTCAAAGCACTGCAAAGGTTCTTGGGCTTCGCAAATTTCTATAGAAAATTCATTAAAAATTATTCGGTGATTGTAAAACCCCTTACTGACATGACTAGGAAGGGGACTGATTAATCTAAATGGTCTGACGCCACAAAAATTGCTTTTTCCTCTCTAAAAGAGAGGTTTACCTCGGCACCTGTACTAATCCAACCTGATGTCTCCCAGCCTTTTATTGTTGAAGTCGATGCGTCAGAGGTGGGAGTGGGGGCTGTCTCAGGGTCCGTCTCCTGGCAAATGGCCTCTATCTGCAGCAGAAAAGAACTATGATATTGGCAATAGGGAACTATTAGCTATTAAACTAGCGTTTGAAGAATAGCGTCACTTTTTAGAGGGGGCAATCCACCCCGTCACTGTGATTACGGACCACAAAAAACTTCTGTACCTCGAATCAGCTAAGCGTCTCACCCCTAGACAAGCTAGGTGGTCGCTATTTTTTACCAGGTTTAACTTTGTTATTACCTATCGTCCTGGGGCAAAAAATACCAAGGCAGATGCATTATCTCGTTGTTTCCCTGGAGGGGGTAATGTGAGTGATCCGGTACCCATTCTACAAAGAGGAGTGGTTGTCTCTGCGGTACACTCTGTTCAGGAGGGGAAGGTGTTAGAGGCCCAGGGGGACGCCCCGGTCTCTTGCCCCTCAGAGAAATTGTTTGTACCGTTGAACCTGCGTCTCGAATTATTAAAGGAACATCATAATTCGGCACTTGCTGGGCACCCGGGTAGTAAAGCAACCTTGGAGCTATTGTCTCGTCGTTTTTGGTGGCCAAGGTTGCGTCAGGATGTAATGGATTTTGTGTCTTCTTGTTCTACTTGTGCGTGCGCGAAAGTCTCTCATACACGTCCTGCAGGGTCTTTATTGCCACTTGTCATTCCCAATAGGCCATGGACACATCTGTCAATGGATTTTATCATTGACTTACCTTTGTCTGCGGGTAAAACAGTTATCTTGGTAGTAGTGGACAGGTTTAGCAAAATGGTACACTTCATTGCGTTACCCGCACTACCTAATGCTAAGACTCTTGCTCAGGTATTCATCAGTGAAATCGTGAAGCTTCACGGGGTCCCTTCCGATGTTGTTTCGGATCAGGGAACCCAGTTTATTTCTAAATTTTGGAAAGCTTTTTGTTCCCGTTTGGGGGGTACACTTGTCCTTTTCCTCAGCTTTCCATCCTCAGTCGAATGGGCAGACTGAGCGTACCAACCAAAACCTTGAGACATATCTAAGATGTTTTGTGTCTGAAAAAAAAGAGGTGTGGTCATCATATTTACCGTTAGCTGAGTTTGCCATAAATAATCGCCGTCAGGAATCTACTGGTAAGTCACCATTTCTTGGTGCATATGGTTTTCATCCCCAATTCTGTACTTTTAAAGAGTCTTCTGGGGTTCCTGAAGAGGAACGGTTTTCGTCATCTCAGCTTAGTCTCGTTTGTGGAGGGATTTATTTTGGGACAGCGCTTTCGTTTATTGCTAGCTGTGGAAGGAGTTCGACTGAATTGCTGATCGGGAGTTGCCGCGTTCGTATGCTCCATTCGGGAGTTTGATGATCGTCTGGATTAAAAACTGCATTTCTGGAGAAAGGGGATTATTCACTAAACGGCGGCTTCCTCTACCTGGCGGTGAGTGTCGTAACAAAAAGTACATAGGGACAGCAGGTGGTGTAAGTGCATAGTAGATGCTAGGAGTAGTAGTCCCGGGTACTGCTACTCCTAGCATCCAATATGTACTTATACCACCTGCAGTCCCTATGTACTTTTGCATAGGGACAGCATTTGGTAAAATTGCTTCAGGGGATGATTGGAGTAGTAGTCTTAAGTTTAAAAAGTTTAATACTACTCCTATTATTAATTTTGTTTTTTATGTAGCCCAATCAAAAAATAAATAAAAATTGTCCGCCTATCTGCCGGCAATCCATCCTGCAAGCCAGCCCGCCAGCCATCAAGTTGGACCCTGAAGCGACTCTAGTGGCTGTCTGGTAGACAGCCAATAGAGGATGAGATGACCTTGCAAGGTGGTATTTAACATTGCAGGGTTAGGGGGGCATGGGCACTGCACCCAAACCCATTAAACAAGATGAAGTGGTCTTGGTGCCTTTAATTTCCCTTTAAAGAGCAACTTCTTACTACCTTCACCTGCCCTTCATGGCCACTGGAATACAAGTGGAACAGAGACCAACTGGTATCTTTGCACAATATTCAAAATAGATAAATAAAATATAATAAAAATTATTAAGTGGTTTAGGGTTCGGTCATAATCTCAGAATTGGGTCTAATGCAACAGAGGGTTCCGTTTTATGAATCTGTTGATATCCTGCTGAGCCGCCAGTCATAGATGATACACAACAGAAAATGCACTTAGTGTATAATGCTTTAAACCGCCTCCCTCATCAAACTGAAACTTGATCTAGAATTGAGAAAACAGTCTCACATATAATGATTTAAACCTGATCAAACTGGGGTGTGAAAGGAATCCATGTTTTTATATGTTAAAACTAATTCTGTTTTCTGCTAAGTTTCTGTTCTCTGTAACCATGAATCTTATCTCTTTGGCACTACTCCCAGACAATACCCCAAATATGGAAGTTCCGCTTTTTGCTCTATTTGCCTGTAGAATAGAACGTGTTAATATATGGTAGGTTGAATAAATAACTTACATTGATATGCTAATAAAGGGGGTAAAACCCCCTCTATATAACCTGTGTGCACTAATAATAAACTTCAGAGCGTTCATTCAGTACATCATTGTTGTGTCTGTTATTCCCTACTGAGTGAAGCGCTCTCCTGACGTCAGAACAAGACTCAAACCAAGCCGATACTAGAAGTTCGGTACCAGGGGTACCAAGTGGGACGTTGAGATTTCCTATCAGTTTGGGGGCACGTCCGGGATTGAGAAGGTCATCCTCGGGTCTGGTAAGAAAGACATCTGTTATTGTCCTCTGGCCGATCCGAGGACCACGTCTCGATCTAGTAAGTAGAACCTACAACTTCTAGTATAATTACTGTATCAGGGATACAGGGAACAGACTCCGGGAGTCTGGGGAGAAGTGACCCGGGGACTCCGGGAGTCCGCCGTGAGGATCACTCAGAGAAAATATAGTGCGCACTAGAAAATATTGTCTAAGGGAGACAAGGACGGAGCTTGGTTTGACTCTTTTTAAATTGTTTAGAGTATAAGAATATTAGAGTTGATATAAGTATACTGATGTCCAGGTGGTAAGTGTACAGACTGAAGTTGACTTTTTGCATAGAGTTATAAGGACATTGTATTGTTGTTTTACTGTGTTGCGGAGGTCTGCAAGACGCCCCACCCCCCCGGCTAGGAGCAATCGTTGACCCGGGGATAGGTGAACGCAAGTGGCGGACCAAAACAACAAATTATATGTTTGATGAAACTCTCAGATATTTTGTGATCAGACCTGAGTCCTTCGTCTAAGTTGACAGGATTTGTTGGAGCCTTTACGGTTCAGTACAGCCAGTACTAGAAAAGTGGCATCATTAAAATATCAGACGGAATGGGGGCACAAGGGTCAAAAACAGATTACCCCAAACCTGAAATGGGAGAAACATGTAAAGTTTATGTTGCCCGGTGTAGTCCCACAAATTACTTCCTAGTTAACCCATGGGTAGACAATTTGGCAGGATGTGATATTAATGGAGAATTGAAAGTTACAATGTGAAAAAGAATGTTACAGAGAAAGTGGGCCCGGACAGCAGGTCGCCTGGCTGGCAACAGGGATGAAAATCTGTAAGAATCTGTGAAGTTAGAGCTTATAGACTGTGGACATCAGAACTCCTGTGATGGTGAAGGGGGGGTTCTAATGAGTGAGAAAACAGAGCAGTGTCAGGATGTTAATTGATGGCACTAGCAAGAAAGAAAGTGCCCCAGTGTCTGCAATCAGAAAGGTGCTTGTGTTAAATGTTCAGAAATGAACTGGTTAAGTTTTGTTACCCTAATGATATGTGTGTGTTTAAATAGGGAAGATCCGTAGCCCTAGCATTAGATATTAGAGCAGTAAAAGATGGTCAGTTAATGGATAAGTATTGTACCTAGTGTGAGCCACAGAACACGAAAGGTGTTAGAAAGATATCTCTGTTGAAGTAGTTTGAGGAATATTTAAAGGGCTTCTGTCACCCCTCAACCCCCAATTTTCAGTTTTTGACTTATTATATTTGTTAATGTAAGCAGATTCAATATATGCCTGTCACTACCAGAGCTTTGGGACGTTCTCACAGCTCTGTTTCTCCACCCCTGTGATGATGTCACTACTAGAGCTGGGAGGAGTTCTCACTACTCTGTTTACTTTTGGTTTCTTTCACCACAGTTGTTCCTCATGTGTTTGATTTCCCTCTCTTTATATCACCCCTCCTCCTATGATAGGATGTGGATTATAGTTCTCATTTCAGTTGTAGCTCTTGCTTTAGTATCTTCACTTGTAGCTATCAGTTCACTGGACCTGTGTTCTGCTGCAGCTAGCACTCCGGATATTGCCAGCCTGTCCTTGGATCCGTCTTCTCTGCGGCAGACATTGTTGTGTTCCTGTTTATTTTCTGACTGGATCTGAGGTGGCCACGGTTCCCTCCATATACTGAGTAGGGCACTGGTGGCCGTGCCCCTTCCACTATTGTAGGGGTTACAGTGGTCATTAGTCTTAGGCACGTGGGCATGCCTCGTTCCACCATTTGGATCCGGGCATGTGCTTTAGCAGAATAGGGAGAGCGTTGAGGGTCGGACAGGGGTCACCCTTTATCCTCCCTAGTTCTGGGTCCAGTCAGTAGCTCTGTACTGTGTATACTATTGTTGCTCACATACAGCCGTGACAATGCCCCTCTTACCTCGGGCTGTGCAGTAATTACAGTAAAAAATGTACTTTTATTATATGTAAATTTCTTCACTACCAGCAAGTTGGGGGACTTGCTCGTAGCCACTGCATCCTCTGTTTTAAAAAATGCCCCCTCTTCCACTTGATTGACAGGGCCAGCGAGCACTATCCTCCTCTTGCTGGCCCTGCCTGCAGCCTCAAATTCCGCGCCTGCGCCGTACCGGTCGTCATTCGGCGCAGGCGCTCTGAGAGAAGGACGGCCGTTCCTTCCTCAGTGGGCCTGCACCGTTGACGTCAGCCCTACACCCGGAAGAGAAGCCCACATGGTGGGCTGATTCACTTCCCCTGCCTTAACAGAAACATTCCTAAGATAAGAGAAGCAGGCAAAGAAAAAAGGGGGGATGGAATCATGCAGAATAAGTGATGTTATATGTGTAATAACATTATACAAGACGAAGAATTGTTTAATAATTTTCTTTCTTCTTTCCCAAGCAGTGTAATGTGGGAATCCAGCTTTTAACAAAAATTATTATATATGTGCAACACTAACTTAGACCACATGGCATATAAGATGATTTGGGTTTAACAAAATTACTGTAGGATTATAACATGTATATTGTCTTCTTATAAGAGTTGATTAATCACAGAGTGAAGACCAGACGACATTGGAAAACACAGCACAACAGCGACATAGACCATCAGCTATTCTGGGTGTGGTGTGGCTATCTGTTTCCAGGAAAGCTGTGTTTGTCTGTGCTGCAAGTTTTGGGATGAAACAAAGAAAACTGTGTGGCTGGGTTGGAAGACATAAATCATTCAGTGGAATGTGAATGGGTGTGGCTTTGAGTTGTAGTTGAGTCGAAAATGTGTGAAGACTGATGGATGTTTTTAGCAGAGCTGTGTATGCAATTCATATTTTATGTATAAGGGCATGGTTATGAGCTGTTTGTGAAAAGGAGTACATGAAAATGTGAATGTGTATGGAGTACGATATTTGTTTTCATATAATATGTGCATTGAGAATTTAATTTTATTTTTCTTGGAAGATTTTTGGTTTTTATTGGTGCCAGTGTTGATTGAGCTGTACATTTCTTTTTAAATTGAAGTCAATGAAAAGTTTCTTATGGGCCCTTTGTGTGTTCATGTCTGTATTGTCAGATCTGTTTGTTTCAATGTTTGAAGTTATGTATTACATGTTAAGTGTTGTGCTTAAAGAGGACCTTTCACTTGTAAAAACTATGTGAACTAAGTATGCTGCCATGTAGAGCGGCACCCGGGGATCTCACTGCACTTACTATTATACCCTGGCGCCGCTCCGTTCTCCCGTTATGCCCTCCGGTACCTTTGCTCCTTAAGTTATAGTAGGCGGGTCTTCCCTTGTCCTGTGGGCGTCTCCTTCTCCTAGGCTGTAGCGCTTGGCCAATCGCAGCGCACAGCTCACAGCCTGGGAGAAAAAACCTTCCAGGCTGTGAGCTGTGCGCTGCGATTGGCCAGCGCTGCAGCCTAGGAGAAGGAGACGCCCACAGGACAAGGGAAGACCCGCCTACTATAACTTAAGGAGCAAAGGTACCGGAGGGCATAACGGGAGAACGGAGCGGCGCCCGGGGATAATAGTAAGTGCAGTGAGATCCCCGGGCTCCGCTCTATATGTCAGCATACTTAGTTCACATAGTTTTCACAAGTGAAAGGTCCTCTTTAACATCAGAGCTCTGTTCTCATGGACAGCTGGGACACTACTGACGGACAGTAGGAGGACCACAGCGTCTGACTTAAAGGGGTGGACTTAGATGACTGAGAGTGGGAGGAAGGAGAGTAGGTTTTATGGTAGATAGCGGTGCAACCTCAAGTGTGTTAAGTAAGGATTTGTACAAAGGACCATTGAGAAAATCTGAGCCCTCTATGGGAATTAATGGGGTATTGACAAAAACTTACAAAACTGACTCACTACCACTCGAGACCATGGACAGGGAATACATCACAGATAATCTATTCAGCATTATACCAGATTGCCCAGTCAGCCTGTTAGGGAGAGATTTGTTCATTAAGCTTGACTTGCAGGTATCAGCAAAGAATCAGGGCATAAAAGTACACTCAGACCTCATTCCAATCTCTACACACGTGCCACTGATTCTTGCAAACATACAGGACCACCCAGAACTTAACAACATTAACCCTGCATTATGGTCCTCAAATGAATATGACACGGGGCTCATAGATTGCACACCTTACAAAACCAGGTGTTCCAGAAACAATACACGTTGTCCACAGAGAAAATTGAGGGTTTAAGGCCAATGATCGAGAAAATTTTAAACAAGGGCATTTTGGAAGAGGTGATTTCACCCTTCAGCACTCCCATAAATCCTGTGGCAAAAGCAAATGGTTCAGTTCGCTTTGTGCAGGATTTAAGGGCCATCAACAACATCATTGTGCCTATAGCCCCTGTTGTACCTGACATCACTCAACTACTATCTGCCATCCCAGCAGACGCTGTTTGTTTCAGTGTGATAGATCTGAAAAATGCATTATTTTCTATCCCAGTTGACAAGCGGACCAGACTACTTTTTGCTTTTTCCTTCGAAGGGCGACAATTGACCTGGGGCAGGATGCCCCAAGGATATGCTGATTCACCTGTAGTGTTCAGTATCGTCCTCCAAATGACTTTAAAACCATGGCACCCCCCCAAGGTTCCGTGTTGTTGCAATATGTGGATGATCTACTGTTATGCAGTATGTCAGTGGAGGCCAACATTGAGGATGGTATATCACTGTTACAATGGTTGTTTGAATGTGGACACAAAGTGTCATTAGGGAAAATGCAATGGTGTAAACAGCAAGTCGAATACTTGGGGTTTGTCCTCACAAAGGGGGAAAGCAAAAGTGAAAACAGTCGGCACTCCTCTTGCAGAGTCGTGGTGCTCGCGTCCAGGGTAAGAAAAACCCACTTACGATATGGAACAAAAGACCGGCACTTCACTTCTCGTCAATCTTTACATTATTGAAGCATGGAGGAACAGCGCAGATGCGACACGTGTTTCGGCTCAGGTACGAGCCTTTGTCAAGCATCAAAGGCTTGACAAAGGCTCGTACCTGAGCCGAAACACGTGTCGCATCTGCGCTGTTCCTCCATGCTTCAATAAAGTAAAGATTGACAAGAAGTGAAGTGCCGGTCTTTTGTTCCATATCACAAAGGGGGAAAGGAGGATCAGTCCAGAGAGAGTCCAGTCTGTAGCTGGCCTGGTCACCCCGCACTCTAAGAAGGAAATGCTGTCCTTCCTTGTTATGATTAACTATTGCAGACAATGGATCCCCGACTGTTCCTACTATGACAATATCTTGAGGCAGGCAACATTGGAGGACAAACCAGATTTAATAAGATGGTCTTCAGAAATGTAAATTTTTTTTGTATATTTGAAATGTTCATTAATGTCAAGTCCAGGATTGGGCATCCCTGACTACAAACTGCCCTTCCACATGTTTGCACGACAAAATTGTAAAACCATGGCGGGCGTACTAACACAAGAACATGGCAAGTTGCGCCCATGTGCATTTTTCTCGAAGGTAATGCCCACCTCTGTCCAAGGGATGCCGACATGTCTGCGTTCTCTTGCAGCCTGTGCTATGATGGTAGAGTTGGCAACTCCTTTCACAATGGGACATTACACCATTTTGCACACCACCCATGATGTTGTAGGCCTACTCAACGGCATCCACACTCAACACATGTCTGCACATTTTAGGATATGAGGTAATACTGCTCAGTGACCCCTCACTCAAAATCAAGTATGCTTCCCACACCTCAGGTCCAGCACCAATACTGAATGCTCTCTTAGGCCTTAAAGGACAAGAAGATTGCCTCACAGACACACGATTGTTTACAGGTCCTAGAATATAAAACTTCTCCAAGACATGATTTGTCATCCACACCCATTGAAGGAGCTCCAGAGGTTTTTGTGGATGGGTCATGCACCAGACCAAATGACACCAGATACTGTACAGGCTACGACATTGTCATGCTCCCAGATTTTGTACTAGAAGCAAAGCCCATAAAATTTCAGTCTGCACAGGCAGCTGAACTCATCGCCCTTACTAGGGAATATATTCTACATGCAGACAAACCTGTCACCATCTATATTGACAATAGGTACGCACATGGAGTAGTGTGGGACCATAGTATGATTTGGCAGAAAAGAGGATTCACGGCAGCAGATGGTAAGCGTATCTCACACTCACAGATCTACTTGAAGCCATCAAACTACCCTCACAATTAGCAACTGTCCACTGCAAGGAACACACCAACGGCAAGGATCATGTCTCACAGGGCAATGCGCTGGCAGATAAGGTGGCAAAACGAGTGGCCAAATGCAACCCCACAGGTCCATGTAACCATTGGGAGATGCCATGTCTGGCACCTCCAACCCCTGAGATGTGGCAAATGCTTACTGATCTTCAAAGGTATGCCACTGAACAGGAACAGCAAGACTGGTGTTATCCAGTATTGCAAAAAAATCCTAAAACAGGATTAGTCTGCAAAGAGGGGAAGCCATGCATTCCCCAACACAGTGCTTCTATCTTTATAACACATTTCCACAGAGTAGGACATAACAGCATTCACCTTTAAACTCAACAAGGAAATTGCTAAATTACCACAAATAGAATGGAAATTTCACATTCCATATCACCCACAGAGCTCAGGAATTGTGGAACGCATGAACAGGACAATTAAAGATAAATTGAGAAAGGCCACTGCAGGTACCTTTGAAAAATGGAAAGAGACCCTACCCATAATACTTGCAGAAATAAGGATGACACCTAATAAGAAGTTAGGGTTATCACCATTTGAGATACTCATGGGAAGACCTTTCCCCACCCCCTGGGCCAGACGCCCAATGATAGTGCAGGAAGGGGACCTTGATTTAATAAGGGAAGAATATGTCACCAAATTGATACAGGTACTTAATAAAAAACTGAGGAAAAAGTTGCTTGTAAGTCTCCCTCTCCCATACAGGGTGGGGGATCAGGTGGTGATCAAAACACTGAAGAAAGGAAGAGCCCAAGGTGATTTCGTATATGGCCCACCTACTACTGTGGTCGCAGTAACCAGAACAGCCGTGCTGACTGAACAATCTCCAACGTGGATCCACGCCACCCGAGTGAAGCTTGTGAGAGCAAGAGAGGAGGCTGAAACGGGGGCAGACAGCCCTGACCTCCAACGAGGCCCAGAGGTACTAACGGATACAGACAGCCCTGACCTCCAACATGAAGATCCTCTCCCCTTGTTTTGGGAAATGATCGAGCGCATTGATTAAGATTGCAATGGCCTCGATGACTTTATTGAGTTTACTAACCAGTAGTAATAGGTGTAGTAGCATTATGTGTTATTCCCTGTGTGAGACGAATGCTAGAAAAGGGGATCACTAATATGTCATTATATCAGACTACTGTACCCCAGGAGGATCGAAGCCCAGATGGGTATAAGAATTACCTAATATCATATAGAGAGAAAAAGGACAAGAAAGGAAAGAACCATGTAAAGGTTCTAAGAGGGGATTTGAAAGGAATCCATGTTTTTATATGTTAAAACTAATTCTGTTTTCTGCTAAGTTTCTGTTCTCTGTAACCATGAATCTTATCTCTTTGGCACTACTCCCAGACAATACCCCAAATATGGAAGTTCCGCTTTTTGCTCTATTTGCCTGTAGAATAGAACGTGTTAATATATGATAGGTTGAATAAATAACTTACATTGATATGCTAATAAAGGGGGTAAAGCGTTCATTCAGTACATCATTGTTGTGTCTATTATTCCCTACTGAGTGAAGCACTCTCCTGACGTCAGAACAAGACTCAAACCAAGCCGATACTAGAAGTTCGTCGTTGAGATTTCCTATCAGGGTGCTATATCTGGAACACTTTATTACCCCCCCCCCCCCCCCCCCGATTAAAGTGGCATGGAGTATATAACACTAGATTTCACCTTTGATGGATCCCGATAAGTATAAGCAGTGTTTATGATACAGTCACAGTGTAAGCAGTGTTTAGGTGATACGGTCACAGTATAAGCAGTGTTTAGGTGATACGGTCACAGTATAAGCAGTGTTTAGGTGATACGGTCACAGTGTAAGCAGTGTTTAGGTAATATGGTCACAGTGTAAGCAGTGTTTAGGAGTCTAAGCGGTGTTTAGGTGATACGGTCACAGTATAGGCAGTGTTTAGGACATACGGTCACAGTGTAAGCTGTGTGTAGAAGATACGGTCATTTAACCCCTTAGTGACCAAGCCTGTTTGGGCCTTTATGACCAAGCGTTTTTCTTCCTTTTTTTATGGTCTCGTTCCAAGAGCTATAACTTTTTTATTTTTTCATCTATATAGCTTTATGAGGGCTTGTTTTTTACGGGACAAGTTGTAGTTTTTAATGGCGCCATTTTGGGGTACACATAACTTTCTGATTAACTTTTATTAACTCTGGGAGGGAGATGGGAAAAAATAGCAATACTACCACTGCGTTTTTACATTATACATTTTTTGGCGTTCATTTTTCGGTACAAATAACATAATATCTTTATTCTCTGGGTCAGTACGATTACAGTGATACTAAATACTTATAATTTTGTTTACGTTTTACTACTTTTTTTGCAATTAAACACCTTTTATTAACCAAAAAAATGATTTTGCATTGCCACTTCACAAGACCCATAACTTTTTTTTTTTTTATATGGAATTGTGTGAGGGCTTGATTTTTGAAAGACGACTTGTATTTTTCATTGGTATGATTTTGGAGTAAATGCCGCTTTTTGATCGCTTGTTATTACGTTTTTTTTCGGTGGAAACTAAGAATAAATTCGAAATTCTGTCTTTTTTTATTTTTTACGGCGTTCACCATAGGGGATAATTTATGTAATATTTATGTAGTCCCGGTCGTTACGGACGTGGCAATACCAAACATATGGGGGATATTTTCTTTTTGCAATTTTTTTCATTGAAAAGCGTATTTTCAATGGAAAAAAATGCATATTTTTTTATTTTATGGAATTTTTTTTATTTAATAAATGTGTATTTTTTTTCTATTTTTTTTACTACTTAATAGTCCCACAAGGGGACTATAATATACAGTATTTTGATTGCTTTTAAAATGTAATGCATTATCTCTATAATGCATTGTATTTCAATAGCAATGCTATTCAAACATTGACCAGCAGGCTGCGCCAGAGAGGCACAGCCTGCTGGAAGTAACGGAAGACAGGCTCGGGGCCCTGATCGGAAGCAAGGTAAGCTTCCCAGCACATCAGCACCCCGCGATCGCATTTTCGGGGTGCTGATGGGAGACAGAGGGAGTCCGCTCCCTCTGTCACCACTTTACATGCAGCGGGCACCATTGCACCCGGCATGTAAAGGGTTAAACAGCCCGGATCGGCACTCCTGCCAGTCGGGGCTGTTAGAGCAGGGACCCGGCTCTCATGTGAGAGCCAGGTCCGCGCTCCCCGCTGCACGGGGGAGCCGTGCAGCGCTTAAACTGGGCCGCCGTAAAAACGCGGCGGCCCAGCCTAAGGCCCCTTAGTGACCGCCGTAAAAACACGTATGGGTGGTCACTAAGGGGTTAATTCTCCATCGTCACAGTATTTATGGTTACCTCATAAGTATTACAGTCACTCACATTGGTTGAATTGGCATATGGATACACATGTGAGCAGTAACGTCACATCAAGGCTTCAACCCTTGTTACTGACCATTCACACACACCATATTTTTCATTCATACGCATTTGGTATTCCAGATGTTTTGGACTACACCTGCCATAATGCTTCGCCAGCATTAAGGGAGATCTAATTCACAGCATCTGGACTGCCTAAGGTTGTCTACCTCTGAACTAGTGGTGATCACAGTACACAATGTTGAAGTAGCTGTGCAAACAGGAGCAGCTTGTCACGTGTCAGATGCCCCTTCAATACTTATAAATTCAATACTCCACCCAGGACGCGGGCCTCAAACATGGGCATCTTCATTCCACTTCATGTACTTCGTGTTCCATAGGAGAACATGCTTGCCATGGTGATGGGGACGCTTCAAGTTAGAATATACTAAAAGAACTGTGCACATGACTGCCCCCTGCTGCCTGGCAGGTGCTGCCAGGCAGCAGGGGGCAGACCCCCCCTCCCTCCCTCCCCTGTATTTAACTCATTGGTGGCCAGTGCGGCCCCCCCTCCCTCCCCTGTATTTAACTCATTGGTGGCCAGTGCGGCCTCCCCTGTATTTAACTCATTGGTGGCCAGTGCGGCCCCCCCCTCCCTCCCTCCCCTGTATTCAACTCATTGGTGGCCAGTGCGGCTGCCCCCCCCCTCCCTCCCCTATATTTAACTCATTGGTGGCCAGTGCGGCCGGCCCCCCCCTCCCTCCCCTATATTTAACTCATTGGTGGCCAGTGCGGCCGGCCCCCCCCTCCTGTTTTAACTCATTGGTGGCCAGTGCGGCCGGCCTCCCCTCCCTCCCCCCCCTGTTTTTAACTCATTGGTGGCCAGTGCGGCCAGCCCCCCTCCCCCCCTAATTAAAATGACCGACCCCCCATCATTGGTGGCAGCGGAGAGTTCCGATTGGAGTCCCAGTTTAATCGCTGGGACTCCGATCGGTAACCATGGCAACCAGGACGCTACTGCATTCCTGGCTGCCATGGTTACTTAGCAATTTTAGAAGCATTATACTTACCTGCGATGTCTGTGACCGGCCCGGCGCTCCTCCTACTGGTAAGTGAAAGGTCTGTGCGGCGCATTGCTTATAGCACAGACCTTTCACTTACCAGTAGGAGGAGCGCCGGGCCGGTCACAGACATCACAGGTAAGTATAATGCTTCTAAAATTGCTAAGTAACCATGGCAGCCAGGAATGCAGTAGCGTCCTTGTTGCCATGGTTACCGATCGGAGTCCCAGATTAAACTGGGACTCCGATCGGAACTCTCCGCTGCCACCAATGATGGGGGGGTCGGTCATTTTAATTAGGGGGGGGCGGCTGCACTGGCCACCAATGAGTTAAAAACAGGGGGGGAGGGAGGGGGGCCAGCCGCACTGGCCACCAATGAGTTAAAAACAGGGGGGGGAGGGAGGGGGGCCGGCCGCACTGGCCACCAATCAGTTAAATACAGGGGAGGGAGGGGGCAGTCATGTACACAGTTCTTTTAGTATATTCTAACTTTAAGCGTCCCCATCACCATATATACTGTCGGATCTGAGTTTCACGATCTAACTCAAATCCGATGGTATTGTCTAACATAGAGGCGTTCCCATGGTGATGGGGACGCTTCAAGTTAAAATATACAATCGGATTGGAGAAAACTCCGATCTGATGGCATATTAATAGGGACTCCTGACTTTACATTGAAAGTCGATAGGGACGGATCCGTTTGCAATTGCACCATATTGTGTCAACGTCAAACGGATCCGTCCCCATTGACTTGCATTGTAAGTCTGGACGGATCCGTTTGGCTCCGCACGGCCAGGCGGACACGAAAACGCTGCAAGCTGCGTTCGGGTGTCCGCCTGCTGAGCGGAACGGAGGCCAAACGGTGCCAAACTGATGCATTCTGAGCGGATCCGCATCCACTCAGAATGCATTGGGGCAGTACGGATCCGTTCGGGGCCGCTTATGAGAGCCTTCAAACGGAACTCACAAGCGGAACCCCGAACGCAAGTGTGAAAGTAGCCTAATGAAAACAACAAATAAACTGAAACAGGCTGTTTTTCAGCTGATCAAAAGTTTAGGACCACACCTCCAAAAAAAAACTAAACCCCCCCCAAAACAGAAATCCAACTTCCAAACATGAACTCAGTAATGAGTAGCTCCGCCGTTATTGTTTATCACTTCCAAAATTTGTTTCGGCATGCTTGATACAAGCGTTTCCATGAGGTGAGTGGGAACATTTCTCCAAGTGGTGAAGACGGTCGCACGAAGACCATCTACTGTCTGGAACTGTTGTCCATTTTTGTAAACTTCCCTTGCCATCCATCCCCAAAGGTTCTAAATTAGATTTAGATCAGTGGAACACGCAGGATGGGCCAAAAGAGTGATGTTATTCTCCTGGAAGAAGTCCCTTGTCCTGCGGGCATTGTGTACTGTAGCGTTGTCCGGTTGAAAAACCCAGTCGTTACCACACAGACGAGGGCCCTCAGTCATGAGGAATGCTCTCTGCAACATCTGGACATAGCCAACGGCCGTTTGATGCCCCTGCACTTCCTGAAGCTCCATTGTTCCACTGAAGGAAAAAGCACCCCAGACCATTATGGCGCCCCCTCCACTGTGGCACGTAGAAAACATCTCAGGTGGGATCTGCTTGTCATGCCAGTAATGTTGGAAACCATCAGGACCATCAAGGTTAAATTTTTTCTCATCAGAGAATAAAAATTTCTTCCACCTTTGAATGTCCCATGTTTGGTGCTCTCTTGCAAAGTCCAAACGAGCAGTTCTGTGGCGTTCAAGGAGACGAGGTCTTTGAAGACGTTTTTTGTTTTTGAAGCCCTTCAGTCTCAGATGCCGCCTGATGGTTAGGGGGCTGCAGTCAGCACCAGTAAGAGCCTTAATTTGGGTCGAGGATCGTCCAGTGTCTTGACGGACAGCCAATTGGATCCTCCGGCTCAGTGCTGATTAAATTTTTTGGGGTCTTCCACTTGACTTTTTTGTTCCATAACCCTCAGGATCATTTAAGAAATTCCAAATGACTGTCTTACTGCGTCCCACCTCAGTGAGAGACTCTGCTTATGCAACAACCCGACCACGTTCAAAAAGGGAGAGTTTTTTTGCCTTTGCCATCAAAACGTGTGACTACCTGACAGAAAATGACAATGAATCCACATCTTTGCACATATTTGGCCTTTTAAAGGCATGTGGTCCTAAAATTTGGATCAGCTGAAAAACAGCCTGTTTCAGTTTAATCGTTATTTTCAATTAATTGAATGCTCAAAAAATGTTTGGTCTCACTCTCATTTCTTCTTGTTGCATGTTGAAGCTCTACTTGGAACCTTGTTAAGATCCAACAATGTAAAATATGATTTTTTGCCATTTTTCAAGTGGTCTTAAACTTTTGATCAGGACTGTATATACAGCAGACAGACAAAAAGATTGTGGGAGACACAGAGACGGAGATTACCGAATTCAGTGACCGACTGATTTGGTTGCAGATGTGGGGCAGTCCCTCTGGCTGGGGTGCAGTTTCTCATCCTTCTCCGAGTGACTAGATGGCTGCGGTTTCGTAGCAAAAAGCACGCCATGACATATGAGATCTAGGAAAAAAATTTTTTTGTGAAACTAGGGTTGTAGGCATCTAACACACAGGCCAAACGTACTGCACAGCTCCCAAATATAATACACTGCCCCCCCACATAATACACTACCCCCATCTAACGCACAGCCCCCCATCTAATACACTGCCCCCAAACATCTAACGCACAGCCTCCCCATCTAACGCATAGGCCACCCCAATATATTTCACAGACCCCCCCAATCTACTGCACAGACCACCCCAATATATAGCACAGACAACCCCCAATATACTGCGTAGACCCCCCAAAATATACTGTGCAGACACCCTCAATATACTGTGCAGAAAGCACCCCATATACTGCGCAAACACCCCCAAATATACTGCGTAGACCCCCAAAATATAAAGGGCAGACACCCCCAATATACTGTGCAGACAGCACCCCATCTACTGCGTAGACACCCCCAAAATATACTGTGCATACAGCCCCCATATACTGCGCAGACAGCCCCCCATATACTGCACAGATAGCACCCCATATACTACGCAGACAGCCCCCAATATACTGCGCAGACACCCCCAATATACTGCGTAGACCCCCCCCAAAATATACTGTGCAGACAGCCCCCCAATATACTGCGCAGACACCCTCAATATACTGCGCAGACAGCACCCCATATACTGCTCAGACATCACCCAATATGCTGCAGTGTCGGCCGTTGTCCTGCTGAGAAGTACGGCGCAAGCGCATTGCTTCTCTACAACTCTGCTATGAAATGTCCCTACCCCATCGTTCCGTGCCTACACGGCACGGCACACCTCCTTCCACAACTGAGAACGTCATGTCCGATGCGGTCGGAAGTGACGAGGGTAGGGAAATTTTTTTTAGAACACCAGTGTTCCGTTAGATTTCCCTACCCTCGTCACTTCCTGCTGTGACGCGGCCGCACCGGACATGACGTGAAGGAGGTGTGCTGCGCTGCGCAGGTGCACAACGACGGGGTAGGGAAATTTCACAGCACATGCACCGGGAGCTCACCAGTGGTTAGGGTAGGGAAAAATTATGGGCCAGTGCGCAGGTGCGGTGATCGGATGGATGTTCTCAGCTGGACACCGGCCAACACTGCGCATGCGCCGGGAGCCTCACCAGCGGTTAGGGTAGGGAAAAATTCTGGCCCAGTGCGCAAGCACGATGATCGGATGGATGTTCTCAGCTGGACACCGGCCGACACTGCGCATGCGCTGGGAGCCTCATCAGCGGTTAGGGTAGGGAAAAATTCCAGGCCAGTGCGCAAGCGCGATGATCGGATGGATGTTCTCAGCTGGACACCAGCCGACACTGCGCATGCGCTGGGAGCCTCACCAGCGGTTGGGGTAGGGAAAAATTATGGTCCAGTGCTTTTTTCCTACCCTAACCACTGGTGAGCAAAAAATCATTGCAGCACCGCGGGAAAAGGACTTCATGCACATGCGCGAAACCGCACACCGCGCGTGTGCACACTTAGGGGTAGGTAGGTGGAAAATCTACCTACCCCTAAGTGCGCACGCGCGGTGTATGGTCATGCGCATGAAGTCCTCTTGCAGCGCTGCAATGATTTTTTGCTAATCCAGTGGATGGGCGCTTGCGCAGCGCGCACACACCCTCCTCCAGCTGCATCCTGTGTGGCTGCGTCACTTCCGGTATAGCGTTCTTGCAAGGTATAGGAATCTGGCAGAATCCAGCTAACTGCTGTGAAATTTCCCTACCCAGTCGTTGTGCGCCTGAGCGGCACATCTCCTCACGTCATGTCCGGTGCGGCAGCGCAACAGCAGGAAGTGACGAAGGTATAGAAATCTCACGGGTAGGGATGGAAATCTAACGGAACAGCGGCCAATACGTTCTTGACTTTACCAGGTTGGTTTCAGTTGGTTCAGCAGACAGGAAGAGGCGGGGCCTGTTGTGTCAGCAGTGAGCCAATAGGAATCTGACGGGCTTTCTACGCCCCTGGAGAAGACCTTGTGGGGACACTGTGCGCTTCCGTCAGTTCTTTTGTTAGCTGCCAAGCAGTTGGTATACCTCTGCTGGAGAAGATGGCAGCGGTCGGACTAAGGGCATCGTACCACCGAGCTCTGGATAAAATAGAGCTGATGCTGCCTGCGCGGATCAGACCCTTCTACAATCACCCGGCAGGTGAGGCGCTGTGATAGGCAGGCAGAGGTGACCTGTTAGCTTGGAGGCTTCCTGCAGCACCCTCCTTGTGTGATGTACAAGTGCTATGCTGCTAGTGTGTTGGTGTGCGGCCAGTAGTCACAGACGGTCATAGACCAAACCTGCAGATAAAGTACAGGGAATTATCCCCTGGGCACAGCTCACCTCTGCCAACAGGAGGTCACTTACTGGTCTGTCTTGTTTTGCATTCAGTTTGTCTCTGTCATGGGGACAGTGCTTTAGCTGGAAAATAAGCTTGCACTTGCCCCAGAGAAACCGATCAGGCCTGAAAGACTTGCTCAGAATAGGCACCCATTGACCTTTAAAGGGAGTCAGTCACCTAATCTGTGCGTTTTAGACCGCTCAGATCAGGTTATAGACCCTTTGGCCCTCATTACAACGTTACCTTTCTTTTCTGTGTCCCTCATCGAGATCATGAAAAAGAGAGACTTTTTAAACGTATGCAATTGAGCTTCTGCAAGTGCCCAGGGGCGGTGTTACTGCTCAAGTGCCCAGGCCCCTCTGCAATGTACCCCGAAAAACATACCTCTTTCAGCCCTCTGGCCCGCCCTTGTTTCCTATTATGATCTCCTCCTCTGCTTCCAGCCGGCGGAAGTCATGAGCTGCACCAGAGGATGGCAGGCAGGAGAGAAGGGGTGGGCCGGCAAGTCTCAGCGCAGCTGTGTTTAGTTGGCCAGCGCATGCGCAATATGAATAGCTGTTCCTCTGCCCATAATGGGCACAGCAGTGCACAGGTGCGGGCCAACTGTGGAGCGGCACACGCGTGAGATCTGGGATGCAGAGGAGGAGGTAATAATAGTAAACAAGGACAGGCCAAAGGGCTGAAAGAGGTGTGTTTTTCGGGGTACATTGCTGAGGGGCCTGGGCACTTGAGCAGTAACGCCCCCCCCCCCCCCTTCCTGGACACTTGCAGAAGCTAATTTGCATAGATTTAAACAGTGTATTTTTCATGATCTGGACGAGGGACACAGAAAAGAAGGGTACCGTTGTAATGAGGGCCAAAGAGTCTATAACCTGATATGAGTGGTCTAAAATGCTCAGATTAGGCGACAGACTCCCTTTAAAATAAATAAATAAATAAAACTGTAGCACTTGTCGGTCTTTAATTCATGCTGGTTTATTCACCAAAAACTGCGACGTTTCAACCTCTGTCTTTCTGAAGCTTGAGAAAGACCGAGAGGTCAAAACGTCGCATTTTTGGGTGAATAAACCAGCATGAATTGAAGACCGGGGAGTGCTGCAGTTTTATTTTTTATTTATTCTGGATGATTTGGGGATAGACTGGTATCAAACACTGCGGGCACCACCACCATAGAGACTTTTTGCTATAGATTCATCATTGCTGCTACTTTTTATCTTTTTTGACCAGACTCCCTTTAAAGGCACATGTAAAATTTGAGACAACAGCCACCAGTCGCAGCATTTATAGTGCTCCTGAAAAATGAATGCAGCACCTGATTGGTGTCTATGAGAACAAGTGTGTGTGGTAAAGGAAAGCTGTCAACACAATTACCAGTAGCAGGGTATAGAGCAGGAGGAGCTGAGCCATTTGATGTCTTATGGGAAAAGATTCAGTAATTCTTGTAATTTCTACATTTAAAATGCCATGAACTGCTCAAGTCAGGGGGGCTGCTTGGGTGAAAATGGGGGCATGTCCAGGTTCAGCTCTGAAACCGGACAACCCCTTTAAATTCCTGCTCATTCTATGTTGATCAAGGTAAATTAAAAGGAACCTGTCATGTTGAAGTCAAGAAGGTACTTGGTGACTGACGCCTATCTGTGTAAACACATTCATAGAGGGAAGGCTGTCAATTACTGGTAGGACCGGCTCCTTGACTTCAAAGACCAGCATGGGCAGGAATTTAAATGAATAAAATACCAGTTTTACTTTTCTGTTGTCACATGCTGTTCACAAGTTGACTTATTGTCTGCTGAGGCATGGCATCCCATTCCTCTTGAAGGGTGGCCCTCAGGTCATTGAGGTTCTGAAATACAAAGTTACTCTACATGGTGACTCAGCTGATCCGACCACTTTATTTGAGGTACCCCAGTTTCCAGCAACCGTTACTTAAAGGATAACTGTCACATTTAGACCCTAATTTCAATTTTCATATATGTAGTTGCTAATAACATGATATTCCAGAATCAGTTACTATTAGACTGACTTACCCCATATTTAAAGGGCTTCTGTCACCCCCCAACCCCCAATTTTCAGTTTTTGACTTATTATATTTGTTAATGTAAGCAGATTCCATATATGTCCCTCTTACCTCGGGCTGTGCAGTAATTACAGTAAAAAACATACTTTTATTATATGTAAATTTCTTCACTACCAGCAAGTTGGGCGGACTTGCTGGTAGCCGCCGCATCCTCTGTTTGAAAAAACGCCCCCTCCTCTACTTGATTGACAGGGCCAGCGAGCGCTCTCCTCCTCTCGCTGGCCCTGCCTGCAGCCTCAAATCCTGCGCCGTACCGGTCTTCATTCGGCGCAGGCGCTCTGAGAGAAGGACGGCCGCTCCTTCCTCAGTGCGCCTGCGCCAATGACGTCAGCCCTACACCCGGAAGAGAAGACCTCTCTTCCGGGTGTAGGGCTGACGTCATCGGTGCAGGCGCACTGAGGAAGGAGCGGCTGTCCTTCTCTCAGAGCGCCTGCGCCGAATGACGACCCGCGCAGGCGCGGGATTTGAGGCTGCAGGCAGGGCCAGCGAGCGCTCATCGAGAGGAGGAGAGCGCTCGCTGGCCCTGTCAATCAAGTAGAGGAGGGGGCGTTTTTTCAAACAGAGGATGCGGCGGCTACCAGCAAGTCCGCCCAACTTGCTGGTAGTGAAGAAATTTACATATAATAAAAGTACGTTTTTTATTGTAATTACTGCACAGCCCGAGGTAAGAGGGGCATATATGGTATCTGCTTACATTAACAAATATAATAAGTCAAAAACTGAAAATTGGGGGTTGGGGGGTGACAGAAGCCCTTTAATAAGATTCAGCCCTTAGCAACCAGTCTGCATAAAACTGCAATTTATCTATTCAGTTAAGATGGCCGCCACTGCCCTCACCCTGAGGCTAATCCCGCCTGCCCTCACTAGCCAGTAACAATAGCCCCCCAAAAGTGTCAGTAACCAGAGCCCTCCCCTTAAAGGGTTAATCTCCTGCAGCACAAAGGGGTCCTCTTACCACATGTTGCTTTCATTTATACACTGAGCAGATGGCAGATCTCCCTTCCCTGGTCTGCGCTGATTCAACTCTACTTCTCCAGCTCTGCTGAGTGAGGGAGCGTCTGCCAAGCGCAGGGACAAGGAGAAGTACACACAGCCCAGGCACTGTTATCAGCTGCTGGGGAGGACCTGGCTTTAATCATTTACCTACAGTCCCTGGCTGTCTGTAATCTGACCTTGCAGGCTGCCTGCTTCTGTGTCCTCTGTCCTTCAACACATAGAGGGACCCTGCATAGCAACCTGATCTTAGGCAGAGGTAAAAGCAGGCAGTAGAGGGAACTAAACTGTTGCATTAAGGGGTAATTGAATACACAGTGAAAAGTTTAAATAGGGCCACCAAGGAGATATTAATCACCACAATCCAATACTCCAAAAAAAAAAAAAGACAGTTATCCTTTAACCCCTTAAGGACATAGGACGTACCGGTACGCCCTATTTCCCGAGTCCTTAAGGACCAAGGACGTACCGGTACGTCCTAACTTTTAAATCGGTATTCCAGCGCCCGAGGGGTTAAACGGAACGGGATTTCGGCTGAAATCCTTCAGCCGGCATCCTGTGACAACGCCAGGGGGGGTCATGTGACCCCCCCCCGTGTCGGCGATCGCAGCAAACCGCAGGTCAATTCAGACCTGCGGTTTGCTGCGCTTTTTGCAGTTTCTGATGCCCGTGGTCCCTAAAAATTGAGTTTTTTTGTAAATTTCTGAAAAATTTCAAGATTTGCTTCTAAACTTCTAAGCCTTGTAACATCCCCAAAAAATAAAATATCATTCCCAAAACAATTCAAACATGAAGTAGACATATGGGGAATGTAAAGTCATCACAATTTTTTGGGGTATTACAGAGGTAGAGAAACTGAAACTTTGAAATTTGCAAATTTTTCCAAATTTTTGGTAAATTAGGTATTTTTTTGTGCAAAAAAAATAATTTTTTTGACTTCATTTTACCAGTGTCATGAAGTACAATATGTGACGAAAAAACAATCTCAGAACGGCCTGGATAAGTCAAAGCGTTTTAAAGTTATGAGCACTTAAAGTGACACTGGTCAGATTTGCAAAAAATGGCCTGGTCCTTAAGGTGAAAATGAGCCCGGTCCTTAAGGGGTTAATGATGTGACCTCGATGAGCTTGTACATTGTTGTCCATGAAGAGGAAATTAGGCCTGTCTTGTTCATGCAGAGGCACAATGACTGGATTAATGGTGTTATTCAAGTAGTATGGCTTGTACAATTCACAAAGTGTAGGGCAATTCTGTATTGACTAGCCACACTGTAACACCAACACCACTAGCAAAGTCCCATCTGGTGACAACAGTGGATGATGCATAGAGCTCTCCTTGATGTCTCCAACATTGTTGGCGGCCATCATTTCTGCTCAGCGTGAATAGACTTTCATCAGTGAACAACAATGAGGAGCACTGGTCCCTCATCCAATGTAGCTGCTCCCTAGCCCATTCAAGACAATGATGCCTGTGTCTGGTGGTGTAGTCAGGTACCCTTGCAGGTTGTCTAGCACACAGACCACGCTGATGTAAATGGTTTTGAATGGTCTGATGTGACACTTGGGTGCCTCTAACCTCCCTTAAATGTATCTGAAGTTGTGTGGTTCATCTAGTTCTGCAGGGCATTGTTCACAATGAAGTGGTCATCAGTGTGGGATGTGACCAAAGGACATCCACTTCTATACCGTTCTGTGACTCTTCCAGTCTCTCTTTTGCAACCTGTTGATGACACTCTGTGACACTCTAAGCCCAGTGGCCACTTCCATCTGAGTACATCCAATTGTTAGGTGTCATCTTGATCTCATGATGTCAAAATGTGAACAGCATGATGAGGACTGTTTAAAGGGTTTCTGTCACTAGAATTTTCATTATTAAACTGGCTGACATTAGCTATTTGCAAATGTCAGCTGCACCTAACTCTGCTATTTTAATGATTTATCCGTGCCCCCCCCGTTACTGTAAAATTCTTACTTTTATAATATGTAAATGAGCCTCCAGGAGCAGGGGAAGAGGGGGGGAGGCGCTGCTCTTGCAACTAGAGGCTCCTGTCTCCCACCTAAAGTCACGCCTTTCAAGTGTTGACTGACAGGGCCAGGCATCGTTCGCATCCTTCTGCCTGCCCTGTGCTCTGGGGAAATCTCGCGCCGTTCGGTATTCAGGCGTGGTGAGGAAGCTGGCAGCCTGCGACCTTCCCTCATCGCGCCTGCGCAGAATACCGAACGGCGCAAGATTTCCCTAGGGCATGCAGAAGGATGTGAACGATGCCTGGCCCTGTCAATCAACACTTGGAAGACAGGAGCCACAAAAAATATTAAGTATAAATCACCCCCTTTCCCAATTTTATATATAAACAATAAATACGGTAAATAAACATATTACATATCGCCATGTATGAAAAGTCCAAACTATTAAAATGTCCTATGCGGTGAACGCCGTAACAGGAAAAAAATAAAAATTGCGTGATTCGTTTTTTTTTTGGTTTATTTTTTTGTCACCTTGTCCCCCCCCCCCCCCCCAAAAAAATAGGATCGGACTGTTCTATTATGGGCCGTTCCATAAAATGCGGGTATCGAAACAACCTATTTGTGAGTAGTGTATGTCCAATGTGGACAAGCCCCGAGATGTGTTGACATTTTTATTTTTTTTCTTTACAGGAAAACACAAAATTAGCACTTTAGAACGCCATGCTATATAATTTATGATTGCTTCTAACATTCTGTTCCCATGTGTGCATGTTATATTGTGCACCTCCCTTCATAGGTGACCACTAGCAGTGATTATGTATGACACAACACCAGTATCTACTTTGATAGCAAAGTTATATGGTGGTGGTTATATATAAAATCACCATAGAGTCCTGCCCTTAACCCCTTAAGGACTCGGCCCTATTTCACCTTCCGGACATGGCCATTTTTTGCAAATCTGACCAGTGTCACTTTAAGTGCTGATAACTTTAAAACGCTATGACTTATCCAGGCCATTCTGAGATTGTTTTCTCGTCACATATTGTACTTCATGACACTGGTAAAATGAAGTAAAAAAAAAAACTTTTTTATTTATAAAAAAAAAAATACCAAATTTAACAAAAATTTTGAGAAAAATTGCCAATTTCAAAGTTTAAATTTCTCTACTTCTATAATACATAGTAATACCTCCAAAAATAGTTATTACTTTACATTCCCCATATGTCTACTTCATGTTTGGATCATTTTGGGAAGGATATTTTATTTTTTGGGGATGTTACAAGGCTTAGAAGTTTAGAAGCAAATCTTGAAATTTTTCAGAAATTTTCAAAAACGCAATTTTTAGGGACCAGTTCAGGTCTGAAGTCACTTTGTGAGGCTTAGATAATAGAAACCACCCAAAATGGACCCCATTCTATAAACTACACCCCTCAAGGTATTCAAAACTGATTTTACAAACTTTGTTAACCCTTTAGGTGTTCCACAAGAATTAATGGAAAATAGAGATACAATTTCAAAATTTCACTTTTTTGGCAGATTTTCCATTTTAATATTTTTTTTACAGTTACAAAGCAAGGGTTAACAGCCAAACCAAACTCAATATTTATGGCCCTGATTCTGTAGTTTACAGAAACACCCCATATGTGGTCGTAAACTACTGTACGGGCACACGGCAGGGCGCAGAAGGAAAGGAATGCCATACGGTTTTTAGAAGGCAGACTTTGCTGGACTGTTTTTTTTGGACACCATGTCCCATTTGAAGCACCCCTAGAGTAGAAACTCCATAAAAGTGGCCCCATTTTAGAAACTACGGGATAGGGTGGCAGTATTGTTGGTACTAGTTTAGGGTACATATGATTTTTAGTTGCTCTATATTACACTTTTTGTGAGGCAAGATAACAAGAAATAGCTGTTTTCGCACCGTTTTTATTTTTTGTTATTTACAACATTCATCTGACAGGTTAGATCATGTGATATTTTCATAGACCAGGTTGTCACGGATGCGGCGATACCTAATATGTATACTTTTATTTTTATTTATGTAAGTTTTAAACAATAATATCATTTTTGAAACAAAAAAAAATCATGTTTTAGTGTCTCCATAGTCTGAGAGCCATAGTTTTTTCAGTTTTTGGGCGATTACCTTGGGTAGGGTACGATTTTTGCGGGATGAGATGACTGTTTTATTGGCACTATTTTGGGGTGCGTGTGACTTTTTGATCGCTTGCTATGACACTTTTTGTGATGTAAGGTGACAGAAAATGGTTTATTTAGCACAGTTTTTTTTTTTTTTTTTACGGTGTTCATCTGAGGGGTTAGGTCATGTGATATTTTTATAGAGCCGATCGATACGGACGTGGCGATACCTAATATGTATACTTTTTTTTTTCTCACCTATTTTTTACCAATTTTTTTAACTTTATTTGGGTAAAATGACGTTTTTGTTTATTTTTACTTGAAACTTTTAATTTTTTTGGGGGAAAACTTTATTTTTTCAACTTTTCTTTTCACTTAATTTTTTTCCCCACTTTGGGACTTGAACTTTTGGGGGTCTAATCCTTTACAATGCATTGGCTGTATGAGTAATACTGTGTGTATTACTCATACAGCATCCGGCCTGTGAGATCCAGGGGGCTGGATCTCACAGGCACGTCACAGGAAGGCAGCGCGATGCCTTCCTTAGACATCGCGCTGCCTTCCATGCCATCGGGTCCCCCCTCCAGCCGCATGGGGACCCGATGGCCCCCCACCGCCGCCGCAATAGCTAAAAGCCGCAAACCGCAGGTCTGAATTGACCTGCGGTTTGCGGCGATCGCCGTCATGGGACCCCCCGGGCATTTAGCCGAAGTGCCTGCTCAATGCCTACGCCCTGTGTCCTTAAGTACCAGGACATAAGGGCGTACCTGTACGCCCTGTGTCCTGAAGAGGTTAAAGGGGTTCACCTGGGAATTAAGAAAATACAATTACTGAAAATACTTAAATATAACTTTATTCTAAATATATTCCCAAATACCTTTCATTAGATATTTTGCTTGTTTTGTCCGGGAGCAGTCATTAGGAGAAATAAAATCTCTCCTGTTCTATTAGTGCACACAAAACCAGTGCTAATTACACAGGAGGACAAGTTACTTCAGAACACTGAGCTAAAGAGCTGCCTCATCCTTCTCTCTGCTCTGCTTGTCAGGGATTATGAGCATGAATACAGATCTTCAGCTGAATCTCTGTAGGAATGGAGCTCATGAGGAGACATGAAGTACACAGAGGATGTGGCTGATGAGCAGCAGCACTTGTATGGGTAGCACTGTGGCTCAGTGGTTGGCACTGGTGCCTTGCAGCGCTGGGGTCCTGGGTTCAAATCTGACCAAAGACTATCTGCATGGAGTCTGTATGTTCTTCCCGTGTTTGCGGTTTCCTCCCACACATTAAAGACATACTGGGGACAGCTTGATGCTAATGACTGTAAAGCGCTACAGAATATAACAACGCTATATAAGCGCATAAAATAAATAAATAAAATACTTGTTTGCAGTCTCCATTACCACAGTCTGTCCTGTCCATCCTCTCTGTACTTTGTAGGAATGGAGTTCATGAGAAGACACAGAGATTGTAGACAGCTTTTGTGTGCACTAATAGAATGGCGGTCATCTTATTTCTCCTAATGATTGCTTCCTAGTCAAAACAAGCCATTATAACTAATTAGGCGTATTTGAGTAATATTTAGTTATGTTCACTTTAATTCCCAGAGAGCCCCTTTAAGGAATGGAGTGATCATTTTGTCTGCAAAAATAACTGAGCAGCGGAACATGCAAAGTAAAAATTGCATTTATTTTTTCACTGTGGATGGCATTTCAGTGCACAATATATTGTGTCCAGCTCGTGCCACCTGAGATTGAAACCACACCCCTTGGGCTACTTTCACACTTGCGTTTGGAGCGGATCCGTCTGGTGTCTGCACAGACGGATCAGCTTCTATAATGCAAACGCTTGCATCCGTTCAGAACGGATCCGTCTGCATAACTGGTTTTTACAGATCTGATTTTTCACTTCGTGAAAACTCTAATCCGACAGTATATTCTAACACAGAGTCGTTCCCATGGTGATGGGGACGCTTCAAGTTAGAATATACTAAAAGAACTGTGTACATGACTGCCCCCTGCTGCCTGGCAGCACCCGATCTCTTACAGGGGGCTGTGATCCGCACAATTATTGTGCGAATCATAGACCTCTGTAAGAGATCAGGTGCTGCCAGGCAGGAGGGGGCAGACCCCCTCCCTCCCCTGTATTAAATGTGACCAGTGCGGCCCCCCTCCCTCTATATTCATTGGTGGCAAGTGCGGCCCCCCTCCCTCCCTCCCCAGTATTAAATGTGACCAGTGCTGCTCCCCTCCCTCTATATTCATTGGTGGCCAGTGCGGCCCCCCTCCCTCCCTCCCTCCCCAGTATTAAATGTGACCAGTGCGGCCTCCCCTCTCCCCCCCCCCCCTAATTAAAATCGCCCCCCCCCCCCCCCCATCATTGGTGGCAGCGGAGAGTTCCGTTCGGAGTCCCAGTTTAATCGCTGGGGCTCCGATCGGTTACCATGGCAGCCAAGGTGCTATTGCAGTCTTGGCTGCCATGGTTACTTAGCAATAAATAGAAGCATTATACTTACCTGCAATGTCTGTGACCGGCCGGGAGCTCCTCCTACTGGTAAGTGAAAGGTCTGTGCGGCGCATTGCTTATAGCACAGACCTGTCACTTACCAGTAGGAGGAGCGCCCGGCCAGTCAGACATCGCAGGTAAGTATAATGCTTCTAAAAATTGCTAAGTAACCATGGCAACCAGGACTGCAGTAGCGTCCTGGTTGCCATGGTTACCGATCAGAGCCCCAGCGATTAAACTGGGACTCCGAACGGAACTCTCCGCTGCCACCAATGATGGGGGGGGGGGGGGAGAGGGGAGGCCGCACTGGTCACATTTAATACTGGGGAGGGAGGGGGGCCGCACTGGCCACCAATGAATATAGAGGAAGGGGGGCCGCACTGGTCACATTTAATACTGGGGAGGGAGGGAGTGGGGGCCGCACTGGCCACCAATGAATATAGAGGGAGGGGGGCCGCACTGGTCACATTTAATACTAGGGAGGGGGGGCCGCACTGGCCACCAATGAGTATAGAGGGAGGGGGGCCGCACTGGTCACATTTAATACTGGGGAGGGAGGGGGGGCCGCACTGGCCACCAATGAATATCCTGGTTGCCATGGTTACTGATCGGAGCCCCAGCGATTAAACTGGGACTCCGATCGGTACTCTCCGCTGCCACCAATGATGGGGGGGGGGGGTGTGATTTTAATTAGGGGGGGAAGAGGGGAGGCCGCACTGGTCACATTTAATACTGGGAATCCGCACTGGCCACCAATGAATATAGAGGGAGGGGGGCAGCACTGGTCACATTTAATACTGGGGAGGGAGGGAGTGGGGGCCGCACTGGCCACCAATGAATATAGAGGGAGGGGGGCCGCACTGGTCACATTTAATACTGGGGAGGGGGGGGGCCGCATTGGCCACCAATGAATATAGAGGGAGGGGGGCCGCACTGGTCACATTTAATACTGGGGAGGGAGGGAGTGGGGGCCGCACTGGCCACCAATGAATATAGAGGGAGGGGGGCCGCACTGGTCACATTTAATACTGGGGAGGGGGGGGGGCCGCATTGGCCACCAATGAATATAGAGGGAGGGGGGCCGCACTGGTCACATTTAATACTGGGGAGGGGAGGGGCCGCATTGGCCACCAATGAATATAGAGGGAGGGGGGGCCGCACTGGTCACATTTAATAGGGGGGGGGGGGGGGGCCGCATTGGCCACCAATGAATATAGAGGGAGGGGGGCAGCACTGGTCACATTTAATACTGGGGAGGGAGGGAGTGGGGGCCGCACTGGCCACCAATGAATATAGAGGGAGGGGGGCCGCACTGGTCACATTTAATACTGGGGAGGGGGGGGGCCGCATTGGCCACCAATGAATATAGAGGGAGGGGGGCCGCACTGGTCACATTTAATACTGGGGAGGGAGGGGGGCCGCACTGGCCACCAATGAGTTAAATACAGGGGGGGGGGAGGGGGGGGTCTGCCCCCTGCTGCCTGGCAGCACCTCCCAGGCAGCAGGGGGCAGTCATGTACACCGTTCTCAGTATATTTTAACTTGAAGCGTCCCCATCACCATGGGAAAGCCTCTGTGTTAGAATATACTGTCGGATCTGAGTTTCACGATCTAACTCAAATCCGATGGTATATTCTAACAGAGGCGTTCCCATGGTGATGGGGACGCTTCAAGTTAAAATATACCATCGGATTGGAGAAAACTCCGATCCGATGGTATATTAATAGGGGACTCCTGACTTTACATTGAAAGTCAATGGGGGACGGATCCGTTTGAAATTGCACCATATTGTGTCAACGTCAAACGGATCTGTCCCCATTGACTTGCATTGTAAGTCAAACTGATGCATTCTGAGCGGATCCGCATCCACTCAGAATGCATTGGGGCTGTACGGATCCGTTCGGGGCCGCTTGTGAGAGCCTTCAAACGGAGCTCACAAGCGGAACCCCGAACGCAAGTGTGAAAGTAGCCTTAAGGCTCAATTCACACCTGAGCGTTTTACAGCGCGTTCCTACGCGCTGTAAAACGCTCAACAAGGAGAAACCAATGCTTCCCTATGGGAATGGTTCTCACCTGGGCGTTTTACAGCGCGTACGATCGCGCTGTAAAACGCCCGACGCTCACACAAGTACAGGAGCGTTTTTTTGGGCGCTTGTCGCGCGTTCCCGTACATACACTTTCGGGAACGCGCGACACTGTGTGCACACTTGTCTCTGTATGCGCGCTTGTAAACGTCCGTACAATCGCGCATACAGAGCGCTCCTTTCAGAACGCTCAGGTGTGAATTGAGCCTAAATTGTTAGGCAGGTTCTACTTGGTACAGAAGTGCCATAAATGTGGATGTAAGCTGCTGTATGGGCACACGGTAGGGCTCAGAATTGAAGGAGTGCCTTTTTGGCTTTTGGAGCACAGATTTTTCTGGAATGGTTCTCAGGAGCTACTACATCACATTTGCACAGACCTCAGGGTATTTTCACACCAGCGTTGTTGGGTTCCGGCAGGCAGTTCTGTTCCGGAACTGGCTGCCGGATCCAGAAATCCATTTGCATACGGATATCATTTGTTTCCGGATCCGTCTGACAGATGCATTGAAATACCGGATCCGTCTCTCTGGTGTCATCCGGAAAAATAGATCTGGTATTTATTTTTTTTCACATTTTTAAAGGACTACCCATGCGCAGACCGGAAAACTGGATCCGTCAATGTGGCAATTTAATGAACACTTGGTACCGGATATGGCATTAATACATTTCAATGGAAATTAATGCCGGATCCGGCAAGTGTCCGGAATTTTGGCCAGGAGAAAATACTGCAGCATGCTGCAGTATTTTCTCCTGGCCAAGTACTGTAAAAGGGACATAACGGAAGACACCCTGATGCATACTGAATGGATTGCTATCCATTCAGAATGCATAAGTATCAGGGCTGTGTAGTCGGTAGATAAATACTCAGACTCCTCAGTTTTGGGTACTTCCGACTCAGACTCTCAGACTCCTCTGTATTTAATATGCGAATGTATTTTATACGTTCCTTGAAGGAAATAAAGTCAACATACAGCTGTTCCACCAAATTCTTCTAAGCTCTTATAGCAGAGAGAGGTAGTTGTTCAGAAGCTGCTGCCTCCTCCTGTGTGCTGATCTTCTGCTGAAGATAGGGCAGTGGGAGGATCCAGGAAGGGGCATGGGAAGGGGCATTTATTTTAAAACATGATTTCCCTAGTAGAATCCCATAGTCATGTTTAAAGTTTAAGCTAACAATCTGAGTTTACAAGTTTTTATAGCCTTAGCTGAATGACAGCAGTTTTTCAAATGGTTTACAGCTTCAGTCTTAGGGCTCTTTCACACTTGCGTTATTGTCTTCCGGCATAGAGTTCCGTCGTCGGGACTCTATGCCGGAAGAATACTGATCAGGATTATCCTAATGCATTCTGAATGGAGAGTAATCCGTTCAGGATGCATCAGGATGTCTTCAGTTCCGGTACGGAACGTTTTTTGGCCGGAGAAAATACCGCAGCATGCTGCGCTTTTTGCTCCGGCCAAAAATCCTGAAGACTTGCCGCAACGCCGGATCCGGGATCAATGCCCATTGAAAGGCATTGATCCGGATCCGGCCTTAAGCTAAACGTCGTTTCGGCGCATTGCCGGACCCGACGTTTAGCTTTTTCTGAATAGTTACCATGGCTACCGGGACGCTAAAGTCCTGACAGCCATGGTAAGTGTAGCGGGGAGCGGGGGAGCAGCATACTTACCGTCCGTGCGGCTCCCCGGGCGCTCCAGAGTGACGTCAGGGCGCCCCAAGCGCATGGATCACGTGATCACATGGATCACGTCATCCATGCGCATGGGGCGCTCTGACGTCATTCTGGAGCGCCCGGGGAGCCGCACGGACTGTAAGTATACCGCTCCCCCGCTCCCCGCTCCTACTATGGCAACCAGGACTTTAATAGCGTCCTGGGTGCCATAGTAACACTGAAAGCATTTGGAAGACGGTTCCGTCTTCAAATGCTTTCAGTACACTTGCGTTGTTACGGATCCGGCAGGCACCTCCGGCAACGGAAGTGCATGCCGGATCCCAACAACGCAAGTGTGAAAGAGGCCTTAACTATTGACTATCCATTCCCTTCACTTATACAAGTGTCCTGCAAAAAACATATTTACTTAATAAGTTATCAGTGAGAGGCTAGGTTAACCATGGGCGTTGAGTTCCATGTAACAGCGGAACACAACACAATGGAAAGTATAAGTATTGCCGCTCCTTAACTGTGCGTTCCGTGCCATATAGTGAAGCATATGAAAAGCATGCTTCTTCATGGTCACTTAACGTGTTTGTTTTGCGGTAACGTGACGCACTGCATGCATTGGCCTTTATTCTTACAGTAGAGAAGTAATTAATTATAACTTTTTGTGAATTGGGAGATTTAAACTGGCTTTTTTTTATTCCAATTAAAATTTAGTAGGAGTCGGAGTCGGTTCATTTTTGCCGACTCCGACTCCAGGTACCCAAAATTGCCTCCGACTCCACAGCCCTGATTAGGACAAAACTGATGCGTTTTTCCGGTATTGAGCCCCTCTGACAGAACTCAATACCGGAAAACTTTAAAGCTAGTGTGAAAGTACCCTTAAAGGGGTTGTCCCACGAAAAAAATTTCTATAGTTTTCAAACCAGCGCTTGGATCTGAATACTTTTCTAATTGCATGTAATTAAAAATTTTGTATAGCTACTGAGTTAATAAAATGTATGTACTGTATCTTTATAGTGCCACTTAATTTCTTATTTCTATATAATGACCTGCTCATTAGAAGGCCGCACATGCTCAGTTTCATCCTTCAACTGCCTCCTGAGCTGTGATAGGGAGAGCATGGACACGCCCCCCTAAGCAGCAGCAGAGAAGACACTCCCCTTGAGCTGTCAGCTTGATATAAATCTAGCAGACCAATGAATGGGGGGATATCTGGATCCCTGTGAGGTACAGGGCTGGTTCTAGCTTTGTTAGGGCTCATGCACATGACCCTATGCTGGCTGGGCCTGTGCTGCAGACCGCAAATTGCGGTCCACAATGCACAAGCACCGACCGTGGGGCAGCCGCATGCAGATCGCGGACCCATTCACTTGAATGGCGTTCACGATCTGTATCCGACGGTCTGCACCGCAAAAAAGTTGTGCATGCACTACTTTTTTGTGGTGCGGAGGCACGGTTAGAAACTCAACGGAAGCACTCCGTAGTGCTTCCACACCGCATCTCCGGGTTTGCGGACCCATTCAAGTGAATAGGTCCGCATCTGTGATGCGGGGTGCACACGGCCGGTGCCCCATGTATTGCGGACCCGCCATATGCAGGCTGCAATACGGTCACTTCGGGGCAATGGCTGTGTGTATGAACCATTACAGATTGTCCTAGACTATACGATATCTCATTTTCATTATTTACATTAGTCATGGGAGAACCCCTTTAAGGTACCTGTAATGTGGAAACCCCCAATAAGTGACCTCAGTTTGGAAGCTAATCCCCACAAGGGGTGGAGTGAGCATTTTGATGCCACATGTTTTTTGCAGAACTGAATGAGCAGTGTACAGTCTTGCATTTCAGTGCCCAATACGTTATCCCCAGCTTGTGCCATCTTAGAGCCATACCTCATCCCTTATTAAATTGTTCGGCAGGTTCTACTGAGTACAGAAATGCCATAAATGTGGGCGTACATTTCAGGGTTCTGAAGGGAAAGAATACTTTTGTTGCATTGATTTTTAATGGATTAGTTTACAGGCACCATGTTGCTATTAAACAGCCTATGAGGCACCAGAACAGCCATTTTCTGAGAATTATAAGGCCCCTTTCACACGGGCGAGTTTTCCGCGCCGGTGCAATGCGTGAGGTGAACGCATTGCACCCGCACTGAATCCGGACCCATTTATTTCTATGGGGCTGTGCACATGAACGGTGATTTTCACGCATCACTTGTGTGTTGCAGCAAACTCTATATTGTGCGTTTTTCACGCAACACAGGCCCCATAGAAGTGAATGGGGCTGCGTGAAAATCGCATAGCATCCGCAAGCAAGTGCGGATGCGGTGCGATTTTTCACGCATGGTTGCTAGGAGACGATCGGAATGGAGACCCGATCTTTATTATTTTCCCTTATAACATGGTTATAAGGGAAAATAGCATTCTTAATACAGAATGCTATGTAAAATAGGGATGGGGGGGGTTAAAAAATAAAAATAAAAAATTACACTCACCTCATCCACTTGTGTGCGCAGCCCGGCTTCTCTTCTTTCTTCTTCTTTCTTCTTCTTTGATGATCTGGGAGGAAAAGGACCTTTGGCGACGTCACTGCGCTCATCACATGGTCCAGGTGAGTGTAATTTTGGATGAGGTGAGTGTAATTTTTTAACTCCTCCATCCCTAATTTACATCCCATTATAACCATGTTATAAGTGAAAATAATAACATTTACTCAACACCGATCCCAAACCCGAGCTTCTGTGAAGAAGTCCAGGTTTGGGTCTGGGTACCAAACATGCTGATTTTTATTTTTTTCTCACGCGCGTGCAAAAGGCATTAAAACGCTTTGCACTCGCGGGGAAAAATCGTGCATTTTCCCACAGCGCACCCGCATCTTTTCCCGCATGTCACCCGCAACGCCCGTGTTAAAGAGGCCTAAATCTTTAATTTATTTCTCCCTGGTGTTGTCTGAGGACTCATTTGTTTGTGGGATGAGTTTCCATTATCATTGATAGTATTTTGGGGTACATATGACCTTTTTTTTTATTTTTATTTTTAAAACCCCTTCCCGACTTTTGACGTACTGTTACGTCATGGGAACCACTGAGTTCCCGCAATTTGACGTAATAGTATGTCATAGTAATCGGGCGGGCACCGGAGCGGTGCGTGCACGATCACTGCAGGGGCCCGGCACTCCGTGGTAGCCGGGCCCCTGCTGTATCCGCCGGCATCTCTGTAAAAGCCGATGCCGGCGGATTAACCCCTTCTATGCCGCGGTCCGCGCTGACTGCGACATAGAAGAGGTTTGTGTCGGGTGAGGGAGAGCATCTAGTCCCCGCGCTGCTGTGGCGGGGACCCGATGCGACACAAGGCCGTGAAGAGGCTGCCCAATGCCTTGCACGGCATCGGGAACTGCCTTCTACGGGAGCCGAGGAGATCCAGCCTCAGGCTGCTTCTCCTAGGCAACCTGTTAATGTATGACTCAGTGTCATACACGAACAGGCAATGCATTACAATACAGATGTATTGTAATGCATTGCAGAGGGGATCAGACCCCCAAAAGTGAATGTCATAAATAACGTAAAGTAAAAAAAAAGTGTTTTTAATAAAATTAATAAAGTAAAAAAGAAAAAAAAACGCCCTTTTCCCCTTATTTTATAATAAAAACCAAAACAAAACCCACACATAATAGGTATCGCCGCGTCCGTAATGACCGGCTCTATAAATACACTGCTCAAAAAAATAAAGGGAACACTTAAACAACACAATGTAACTCCAAGTCAATCACACTTCTGTGAAATCAAACTGTCCACTTAGGAAGCAACACTGAGTGACAATCAATTTCACATGCTGTTGTGCAAATGGGATAGACAACAGGTGGAAATTCTAGGCAATTAGCAAGACACCCCCAATAAAGGAGTGGTTCTGCAGGTGGTGACCACAGACCACTTCTCAGTTCCTATGCTTCCTGGCTGATGTTTTGGTCACTTTTGAATGCTGGCGGTGCTTTCACTCTAGTGGTAGCATGACGGAGTCTACAACCCACACAAGTGGCTCAGGTAGTGCAGCTTATCCAGGATGGCACATCAATGCGAGCTGTGGCAAGAAGGTTTGCTGTTTCTGTCAGCGTAGTGTCCAGAGCATGGAGGCGCTACCAGGAGACAGGCCAGTACATCAGGAGACGTGGAGGAGGCCAGCAACAGGACCGCTACCTCCGCCTTTGTGCAAGGAGGAACAGGAGGAGCACTGCCAGAGCCCTGCAAAATGACCTCCAGCAGGCCACAAATGTGCATGTGTCTGCTCAAACGGTCAGAAACAGACTCCATGAGGGTGATATGAGGGCCTGACGTCCACAGGTGGGGGTTGTGCTTACAGCCCAACACCGTGCAGGACGTTTGCCATTTGCCAGAGAACACCAAGATTGGCAAATTCGCCACTGGCGCCCTGTGCTCTTCACAGATGAAAGCAGGTTCACACTGAGCACATGTGACAGACGTGACAGAGTCTGGAGACGCCGTGGAGAACGTTCTGCTGCCTGCAACATCCTCCAGCATGACCGGTTTGGCATTGGGTCAGTAATGGTGTGGGGTGGCATTTCTTTGGAGGGCCGCACAGCCCTCCATGTGCTCGCCAGAGGTAGCCTGACTGCCATTAGGTACCGAGATGAGATCCTCAGACCCCTCGTGAGACCATATGCTGGTGCGGTTGGCCCTGGGTTCCTCCTAATGCAAGACAATGCTAGACCTCATGTGGCTGGAGTGTGTCAGCAGTTCCTGCAAGACGAAGGCATTAATGCTATGGACTGGCCCGCCCGTTCCCCAGACCTGAATCCAATTGTGCACATCTGGGACATCATGTCTCGCTCTATCCACCAACGTCACGTTGCACCACAGACTGTCCAGGAGTTGGCAGATGCTTTAGTCCAGGTCTGGGAGGAGATCCCTCAGGAGACCGTCCGCCACCTCATCAGGAGCATGCACAGGCGTTGTAGGGAGGTCATACAGGCATGTGGAGGCCACACACACTACTGAGCCTCATTTTGACTTGTTTTAAGGACATTACATCAAAGTTGGATCAGCCTGTAGTGTGTTTTTCCACTTTAATTTTGAGTGTGACTCCAAATCCAGACCTCCATGGGTTGAAAAATTTGATTTCCATTTTTTTATTTTTGTGTGATTTTGTTGTCAGCAGCACATTCAACTATGTAAAGAACAAAGTATTTCAGAAGAATATTTAATTAATTCAGATCTAGGATGTGTTATTTTTGTGTTCCCTTTATTTTTTTGAGCAGTGTATATCACATGATCCACCCTGTCTGATACACCATAAAAAAATAAAGACAGTGTAAAAAAAAGCTATTTTTGTCACCTTACATCACAAAAAGTGCAACACCAAGGGATCAAAAAGGCGTATGCCCCCCAAAATGATATCAATAAAGCAGTCACCTCATCCCGCAAAAAATTAGCCCCAACCTAAGACAATCGCCCCCAAAAATAAAAAAAACTATAGCTCTCAGAACATGGAGACACTAAAACATCATTTTTTTTCTTTTGTCAAAACTGCTAAAGTGAAATACATAAAAAAATACCTATTAGGTATCGCCACGTCCGTAACAAACAGATCTATAAAAATATCACATGACCTAACCACTCAAGTGAACACCGTAAAAAAAAAAAAAAAAAACTGTAAAAAAAATGCCATTTTTGTCACATTACATCACAAAAATTGCAACAGCAAGTGATTAAAAAAGCGTATGCCCCCCAAAATAGTACAAATCAGACCGTCACCTCATCCCGCAAAAAATTAGACCCTAGCTGAGAGAATCTGTAAAAAAAATAAAAAAGCTATGGCTATGAGACACTAAAATATCATTATTTCTGTTTCAAAAATGCTATTGTGTAAAACTTAAATAATTAAGAAAAAGTAGACATATTAGGTATTGCCACGTGAGTAACGATCTGCTCTATAAAAAAGTCACATGACCTAATCCCTCGGTTAAACGCTGTAAAAATAAAAACTGTGCCAAAACATCCATTTTTTGTTACCTTGCCTCACAAAAAACGTAATATAGAGCAATAAAAAATCATATGTACCCCAAAATAGTACCAACAAAACTGGCACCTTATCCCGTAGTTCCAAAATGTGGTCGATTTTTTTGAGTTTCTACTGTAGGGGTGCATCAGGGGGGCTTCAAATGGGACATGGCATCTAAAAACCAGTTCAGCTAAATTTGCCTTCCAAAAACCATATGGCGTTCCTTTCCTTCTGCGCCCTGCCGTGTGCCCGTACAGCAGTTTACGTTCACATGTGGGGTGTTTCTCTAAACCGCAGAATCAGGGTAACAAATATTGAGTTTTATTTGGCTGTTAACCCTTGCTTTGCTACTGGAAAAAATGGATTAAAATGTAAAATCTGCTGGATGTAGTGTGCGATCACATTTGCATTTTCCGTTTGTATATGTATTTCGCCATAGTGATCTGCACCTACAGGCAGGTTGTGCGGACTCAACCCCCCACATTTTTTCTTTGTAGCATATATTGGAGGCGTGGCGATCTCCTTTGAGTCAAGCACACCTGACCAGTTAGTTTGTCCTGGAGGCTGGTTTTAAAGTCAGTATAAAACTGAGTCTGCTTATATGGAACCTACCATTAGCCATTTGGCTCCAGGAGAAGTATATGGTGGGTTCAGCATGCATGTTGGTACTTGCATCCCTGGATCCGATGAAAGCTGTAATGGCACCGGACGGGGTTAAACGCAGAGTGTACTTGGCTTGCATGCTGACCTGCATTCCCTGGACTTTATGTGGCTGTCATGGCCCATAAACAGGTAGGAACAAGAGTTAGGGACCACTCAAATGAGACGACCTTGACGCGGTGAGTGGCTTAAATACGCTTTGGCCAAAATGTACACCAATGTCTCATCCAGCATGGAGGGCAGAGTGCTGGATGTAGTGTGCGATCACATTTGCATTTTCCGTTTGTATATGTATTTCGCCATAGTGATCTGCACCTACAGGCAGGTTGTGCGGACTCAACCCCCCAAATATTAAGTTTTATTTGGCTGTTAACCCTTGCTTTGCTACTGGAAAAAATGGATTAAAATGTAAAATCTGCCAAAAAAGTGAAATTCTGAAATTTCATCTCCATGTTCCATCAATTCTTGTGGAACACCTTAAAGGGTTAAGAAAGTTTGTAAAATCGGTTTTGTATACCTTGAGGGGTGTAGTTTCTAAAATGGGGTCATTTTTGAGTGGTTTCTATTATGTAAGCCTCACAAAGTGACTTCAGACCTGAACTGGTCCTTAAAAAGTGGGTTTTGGAAATTTTCCGAAAAATTTAAAGATTTGCTTCCATACTTCTAAGCCTTCTAACGTCCCCAAAAAATAAAATGTAATTTTCAAAATGATCCAAACATGAAGTAGACATATGGGGAATGTAAAGTAATTAATATTTTTGAAGGTATTACTATCCTATTATAAAATTAGAGAAATTGAAATTTGCTAATTCTTGGTAAATTTGGTATTTTTTTTTTTATGAATACAAATGTGTTTTTTTTTTTTTTTTACTTATTTTTACCACTGTCATGAAGTACAACATGTGACGAGAAAATAATCTCAGAATGGCCTGTATAAGTAAAAGCGTTTTAAAGTTATCACCACATAAAGTGACACCTGTCAGATTTGAAAAAAAATGGCCTGGGCAGGAAGGTGAAAACAGGCCCGGGGTTGAAGGGATTAAGCAGGATGAGGTTTTGTTATTATGGCATACACCTTGTTGGAAAAATGACATTTTAACTTTATTGGGCTGGTCAGTACGATACAATTTTTAGGTATTTTTTTTTGTTACTACTTTTACACAATAAAAGCATTTTTGAAAAATGATGCTATTTGTTGACATTTTTGGCCCACAAACAGGTAGGAACTAGTGTTGGGGACCACTCCATAGAGGCGACCTTGACGTGGTGAGTGGCTTATTACGCTTTGGCCAAAATGTACACCAATGCCTCATCCAGCATAGAGGCAGGGCAGAATGCTGGTTGCAGAGTGCCATTGAATATATATATATATATATATATATATATATATATATATAATATTTATATATATTTTGCAGGATGAGTTTTTTTCATTGTTTAGCATTTTGAGGTACAAATGACTTTGACCACATCAAAATGCATGGTCTTTTATTTCAGTGAACAGTTGTTATTTTCACCACATATGCCCAGCAGCAACGGGTTATTCAGTTCTTGTTTTTTGTGTTGTGGGCTGTGGTCACATGATCATGTCCATATAGCTCCTTATTTCCTGTGATGTTCTGTCCATGGTCATGTCTAAGCAGCAACAGTGATAGGGGAGTGTCTGTGACTAGCAGGGTAGGAGGAGTTATAAACTAGCTGGGCAATGTTAGGGGCGGTGCTGGAGCTGTGGAAGAGAAAGGAAAAGTGCATCATGGGTTTGGTTAGATGCAGTAACAGGAAGTGCTACATTGATAGAAACATAGAATGTGTCGGCAGATAAGAACCATTAGGCCCATCTAGTCTGCCCAATATACTGAATAATATGAATAGCCCCTGGCCCTATCTAATATGAAGGATGGCCTTATGCCTATCCCATGCATGCTTAAACTCCTTCACTGTATTTGCAGCTACCACTTCTGCAGGAAGGCTATTCCATGCATCCACTACTCTCTCAGTAAAGTAATACTTCCTGATATTACTTTTAAACCTTTGCCCCTCTAATTTAACCACTTCCCATCTGGGCCATTTGCCCCCTTCCTGACCAGGCCTAATTTTGCAAAACTGACATATCTCACTTTATGTGGTAATAACTTTGGAACGCCTTTATTTATCCAAGTCATTCAGAGATTGTTTTCTCGTGACACATTGTACTTCATGATAGTCATAAATTTGAGTCAAAATATTTCACCTTTATTTATGAAAAAATCCCAAATTTACCCAAAAATTTGAAAAATTCGCAATTTTCTAAATTTCAATTTCTCTGCTTTTAACCCCTTAAGGACACAGCCTTTTTACACCTTAGGACCAGGCCATTTTTTGCAAATCTGACCAGAGTCCCTTTAAGTGCTGATAACTTTAAAACGCTTTGACTTATCCAGGCCGTTCTGAGATTGTTTTTTCGTCACATATTGTACTTCATGACACTGGTAAAATGAAGTCAAAAAAATTATTTTTTTTGCACCAAAAAATACCTATTTTAACAAAAATTTGGAAAAATTTGCAAATTTCAAAGTTTCAGTTTCTCTACTTCTGTAATACATAGTAATACCCCCAAAAATTGTGATGACTTTACATTCCCCATATGTCTACTTCATGTTTGAATTGTTTTGGGAATGATATTTTATTTTTTGGGGATGTTACAAGGCTTAGAAGTTTAGAAGCAAATCTTGAAATTTTTCAGAAATTTACAAAAACTAAATTTTTAGGGACCAGTTCAGGTCTCAAGTCACTTTGCGAGGCTTACATAATAGAAACCACCCAAAAATGACCCCATCTAAGAAACTACACCCCTCAAGGTATTCAAAACTGATTTTGCATACGTTGTTAACCCTTTAGGTGTTGCACAAGAGTTATTGGCAAATGGGGAGGAAATTTGAGAATTTCATTTTTTTGTCTAATTTTTCATTTTAACCCATTTTTTCCACTAACAAATCAAGGGTTAACAGCCAAACAAGACTGTATCTTTATTGCCCTGACTCTGCCGTTTACAGAAACGCCCAATATGTGGCCGTAAACTACTGTACGGCCACACAGCGGGGCGTAGAGTGAAAGGTGCGCCGTATGGTTTTTGGAGGGCTGATTTTTTGGACTGGTTTATTTACACCATGTCCCATTTGAAGCCCCCCTGATGCACCCCTAGAGGAGAAACTCCCTAAAAGTGACCCCATCTAAGAAACTACACCCCTCAAGCTATTCAAAACTGATTTTACATACATCGTTAACCCTTTAGGTGTTGCACAGGAGTTATTGGCAAATGGCGATGAAATTTGAGAATTTCATTTTTTTGCCTAATTTTCCATTTTAACCCATTTTTTCCACTAACAAAGCAAGGGTTAACAGCCAAACAAGACTGTATCTTTATTGCCCTGACTCTGCTGTTTACAGAAACACCCCATATGTGGCCGTAAACTACTGTACGGGCACACAGCGGGGCGTAGAGTGAAAGGTGCGCCGTTTGGTTTTTGGAGGGCTGATTTTGCTGGACTGTTTTTTTTGGCACCATGTCCCATTTGAAGCCCCCCTGATGCACCCCTGGAGTAGAAACTCCATAAAAGTGACCCCATCTAAGAAACTACACCCCTCAAGGTATTCGAAACTGATTTTACAAACTTTGTTAACCCTTTAGGTGTTGCACAAGATTTAATGGAAAATAGAGATACAATTTCAAAATTTCACTTTTTTGGCAGATTTTCCATTTTAATATTTTTTTTCCAGTTACAAAGCAAGGGTTAACAGCCAAACAAAACTCATTATTTATGGCCCTGATTCTGTAGTTTACAGAAACACCCCATATGTGGTCGTAAACCGCTGTACGGGCACACGGCAGGGCGCAGAAGGAAAGGAACGCCATACGGTTTTTGGAAGGCAGATTTTGCTGGACAGTTTTTTTTTTTACACCATGTCCCATTTGAAGCCCCCCTGATGCACCCCTAGAGTAGAAACTCCAAAAAAGTGACCCCATTTTAGAAACTACGGGATAGGGTGGCAGTTTTGTTGGTACTAGTTTAGGGTACATATGATTTTTGGTTGCTCTATATTACACTTTTTGTGCGGCAAGGTAACAAGAAATAGATTTTTTGGCACGTTTTTATTTTTTGTTATTGACAACATTCATCTGACAGGTTAGATCATGTGGTAATTTTATAGAGCAGGTTGTCACGGACGCGGCGATACCTAATATGTATACAATTTTTTTTATTTATGTAAGTTTTACACAATGATTTCATTTTTAAAACAAAAAAAATGTTTGTGTCTCCATAGTCTAAGAGCCATAGTTTTTTCAGTTTTTGGGCTATTATCTTAAGTAGGGTCTCATTTTTTGCGGGATGAAATGACGGTTTGATTGGCATCTATTTTGGGGTGCATATGACTTTTTGATTGCTTGCTATTACACTTTTTGTGACGTAAGATGACAAAAAATGGCTTTTTTTACACCGTTTTTATTTTAATTTTTTTACGGTGGTCATCTGAGGGGTTAGATCATGTGATATTTTTATAGAGCCGGTCGATACGGACGCGGCGATACCTAATATGTATACTTTTTTTTTATTTATGTACGTTTTACACAATGATTTCATTTTTGAAACAAAAAAAATCATGTTTTAGTGTTTCCATAGTCTAAGAGCCATAGTTTTTTCAGTTTTTGGGCGATTATCTTGGGTAGGGTATGATTTTTGCGGGATGAGATGATGGTTTGATTGGTACTATTTTGGCGTACATGCGACTTTTTTGATCACTTTTATTACCTTTTTTGGGAAGTAAGGTGGGCAAAATTTCAATTTCATCATAGTTTTTTATTTTTTATTTTATGGCGTTCACCGTTCGGGTAAAGTAACATAACCGTTTTATAGATCAGGTCGTTACGGACGCGGCGATACCAAACATGTGTAGGGAATTTTATTTTTTTCATTTTGAATCAGTGATAAATGTGTTTTTTGATTTTTACTTTTTTTTCACTTTTTTTAACTTTTTTTTTGACCCAGACCCACTTGGTTCTTGAAGATCCAGTGGGTCTGATGTCTGTATAATACAGTACAGTACAATATATATTGTTCTGTACTGTATTTTACTTACACTGAACAGATCTATGCTTTTAGCACAGATCTGTTCAGCACCATGGACAGCAGGACGCCTGAGAGGCGTCCTGTTGCCATGGGAACCTTCCCCGTCTGCTCAGAACTGCGCAGACGGGGAAGGGTAAGCACAGGGCTGAGGGGGGCTCTCTGGGGGCTCTCTCCCTCTCCCATCGGGGGGCTGCAAAGGCACAGCAGCCCCCCGATGGGAGAGGGAGGGAGCTCCCTGCGCTGTTAACCTTTTCCATACAGCGGTCCGTACGGACCGCTGTATGGAAAGGGTTAACGGCTGACATCGCATCGCAGATGTCAGCCGTTTATACCAGGGTGCCAGCAATGTGCTGGCACCCTGGTATACCCACTAGAAACCAACGATTATACAAGGGGAGGCGGGCGGGGGATCGCGATCCCGCCTGCCGCACCGCCCGCCTCCCGCACCGCCCGCACTGCCCGCAACCCTCCCCCTGCACCTCCCACCGGGCTAAAATCACTCGGGGGGTGCAGGGGGAGGGATACAGATCTATTTTAGGAATACTAAAGTTTCTGATCCCCGCGGTCAGGGACCGCAGGGATCAGAAATCGCAGCAAACCGCAGGTCTGAATTGACCTGCGGTTTGCCGCGATCGCCGACATGGGGGGGTCACGGGACCCCCCCGCGCATTTAGCCTAGGTGCCTGCTCGATGATTTGAGCAGGCACCGGGTTCCGATCACTGCCGGCCGGGCGGCAGTGATCGGAACAACACATGACGTACCGGTACGTCATGTGTCCTTAAGTACCAGGACATCATGACGTACCGGTACGTCATGTGTCCTTAAGAGGTTAAAACAGAAAGTGATACCTCATAAAATATTTATTACTTAACATTCCCCATATGTCTACTTTATGTTGGCATCATTTTGGAAATGTCATTTTATTTTTTTTAGGACGTTAGAAGGCTTAGAAGTTTAGAAGCAATTCTTCAAATTTTTAAGAAAATTGCCAAAACCCACTTTTTAAGGACCAGTTCAGGTCTGAAGTCACTTTGTGGGGCCTACATAGTGGATACCCCCATAAATGACCCCATTGTAGAAACTACACCCCTCAAGGTATTCAAAACCGATTTTACAAACTTTGTTAACCCTTTATGTGTTCCACAAGAATTAAAGGAAAATGGAGATCAAATTTTTAAATTTCACTTTTTTGGCAGATTTTCCATTTTAATCCAATTTTTTCTTTAACACATCGATGGTTAACATCCAAACAAAACTCAATATTTATTACCCAGATTCTGCGGTTTACAGAAACACCCCACATGTGGTCATAAACTGCTGTATGGGCACACGGCAGGGCGCAGAAGAAAAGGAGCGCCACATGGTTTTTAGATGCCATGTCCCATTTGAAGCCCCCTGATGCACCCTTACAGTAGAAACTCCCAAGAAGTGACCCCATTTTGGAAACTAGGGGATAAGGTGCCAGTTTTATTAGTACTATTTTTGGGTACATATGATTTTTTGATCATTCATTATAACACTTTATGGGGCAAGGTGACCAAAAAAATTGGTTGTTTTAGCACAGTTTCTATTTATTTATTTTTACAGCGTTCACCTGAGGGGTTCAGTCAAGTGACATTTTTATAGAGCAGATTGTTACGGACGTGGCGATACCTAATATGTATACTTTTTCTCATTTATTAAAGTTTTACACAATAATAGCATTTTTGAAACAAAAAAATTATGTTTTAATGTGTCCATGTTCTGAGAGCTATAGTTTTTCTATTTTTGAGAGATTTTGTGGGACATACGCGTTTTTGATCACTTGGTGTTGCACCTTTTGTGATGCAAGGTGACAAAAATTGCTTGTTTTGACACACTTTTTTTTTTTTTTTTTTTTTTTACGGTGTTCATCTGAGGGGTTAGCTCATGTGATATTTTTATAGAGCTGGTTTTTACGGACGCGGCAATACCTAATATGTATACTTTTTTTTAAATTTGTTTCACTTTAACACAATAATAGCATTTTTGAAACCAAAAAAATTATGTTTTAGTGTCTCCATGTTCTAAGAGCTATAGTTTTTTTATATTTAAAACTTTTTTTTTTATTTAATTTTTTCAACCCTTTTATTTTTTATTTTTTTTTATTTTACACTTTTCGTCCCCCATAAGGTCATACAAGACCTCTGGGGGACATTTGCTTCACTTTCTTTTTTTTTTTCACTATTGATTTCTCCTGTAACTGGGGCTGACATAGTAGCCCCAGTTACAGAAGAAATGCACCCCCCAGAGAGGCTGTACAGCATAATTCTGCGCTGTACAGCCTCAGAGCAGGGCTGATCGAGGTCTATGAAAGACCTCACACAGCTCCTGCACTCTCCGGTCACGGCGGTCACATGACCGTCGCGCCGGAACAGGAAGCGCATAGCGCTTCCTGCTCTGCATACACAGCGCTCGGTGAGCGCTGTGTATGCACCGATCCATAAGGCAGGGACAGCGGGCAACCCGATCAGCAGCTGCATGATTAGCGTGCAGCTGCTGTTTCTGAAAGGACGTTTTAAAACGTGCTTTTCAGAAATAGAGGTTCACCCATAGGACGTTTATATCCTATGGGCGGTCTAGTGGTTAAAACGATGTCCTCTTGTAGCAGACTGAAAACAAACCAGAGTGATTTGTTTACATGGAGAAAAAAGGTTTAAACGTAGCCATAGGTTTTGGGTATACTGATGTAGGTTAGAAGAGTGTTCCTTTGGCCTTCTTTGATCTGTATGTTAGCTGTATTTGCTGTATGGAATAGAGTTGTTGCGATACCAAATTTTTGATTCGGTTTCAATACCATAAAAAAGTATTGCGATACTCGATACCATTCGAAAAAAGTAAAACACAAATAAAGCCATGTGCATTCCGCATTTAAAAAAATGGCGAATCACGCAGTTTTTATTTATTTATTTTTCTGTTCCGGCGTTCACCGCATAGATTTTTAAAAATATTTTAGGGCTCTTTCACACCTGCGTTATTGTCTTCCGGCATAGAGTTTCGTCGTCGGGGCTCTATGCCGGAAGAATCCTGATCAGGATTATCCTAATGCATTCTGAATGGAGAGTAATCCGTTCAGGATGCATCAGGATGTCTTCAGTTCCGGTACGGAACGTTTGTTGGTTTGAGAAAATACCGCAGCATGCTGCGCTTTTTGCTCTGGCCAAAAATCCGGAACACTTGCCGCAAGGCCGGATCCGGGATTAATGCCCATTGGAAGGCATTGATCCAGATCCGGCCTTAAGCTAAACGTCGTTTCGGCGCATTGCCGGAGCCGACATTTAGCTTTTTCAGAGTGGTTACCATGGCTGCCGGGACGCTATAGTCCTGACAGCCATGGTAAAGTGTAGCGGGGAGCGGGGGAGCAGCATACTTACCGTCCGTGCGGCTCCCCGGGCGCTCCAGAGTGACGTCAGGGCGCCCCAAGCGCATGGATCACGTGATCGCATGGATCACGTCATCCATGCGCATGGGGCGCTCTGACGTCATTCTGGAGCGCCCCGGGAGCTGCACGGACTGTAAGTATACCGCTCCCCCGCTCCTACTATGGCAACCAGGACTTTAATAGCGTCCTGGGTGCCATAGTAACACTGAAAGCATTTGGAAGACGGTTCCGTCTTCAAATGCTTTCAGTACACTTGCGTTTTTCCGGATCCGGCAGGCACCTCCGGCAACGGAAGTGCATGCCGGATCCCAACAACGCAAGTGTGAAAGAGGCCTTAATAGTTTGGACGTGGCACTATGTGATATGTTTATTTTATATGTAAAATTGGGAAATGGGGTGATTTATACATTTACATTTATTTTATTTTATTTTTTTCACTTTTTTTTTAATAACCATTTCCCCACTTAGGAGCTAGAACTTGGGATCTTTTAATCCCGTGTCCCATTTACCCTGATAGATCTCTATCAGGGTAAATAGGATCTCACACTCTTCCTGCTACCCTGTGCTCTGTGCACACAGCAGCAGGGAGCTGACTAGGGCAGCCAGGGCTTCAGTAGCGTCCTGGCTGCCATGGTAACCGATTAGAGCCCCAGGATTACACTGCTGGGTCTCCGATCAGAAGCTGCCACTGCCACCAATGAGAAGGGGAGGGGACCCTGTGGCCACTGCCACCAATGATTTTAATACTGGGGAGGAGGGGGGGGGCGCACAGTGCCACCAATGATTTTAATACTGGGGAGGAGGGGGGGCGCACATCGCCACCAATGATAATTAACCTTTGATACAGGAGGCGGGTGCCGGCATCAGATCAGCGGCAGTTAACCTCCTCAGGTGCGGCACCTGAGGGGTTAATTGCCGCTGATCGCAGTTCCCTGTCAGAGGCAGGGTGCCGACTATGTGATTCTGCTGCCGGCAACTTCCTCCTGTATTAAAAGTCAAAGACGACCTTTCATGGGTCTGGACTTTAAGTTAGCAGGTTATATAGAACGGCGCCCCGGGATCTCACTGCACTAAATATTCCGGGGTGCCGCTCCGTTAGCCCGCGGTGTCCCTCGGTATTTTCAGTCTCTTGGTAAAACTGTGAGGAGCCTGCCCTTTTTCTCCCTGGGCGTTCCCTTTCCCAGGCTGTAGCGCTGTCCAGTTGCTCACAGCCTGGGAGAAAAAAGCTCTACACAGCCTGATGGTTACTTTACATTGTTCGGACCATTTAACTTTCATTGGTGGCGCAGTGCGCCCGCCCCCTCTTTCCTCATTGGTGGCAACGACGGCACAGGGGGAGGGAGAGAGTGACTCCTCCCCTGTGCTGCTGTGGAGAACACGGAACGCGCTGACAGCAGCACGCTCCATGCTGTGATATTAGGTTGCGCAATAGTGAAGCCTAGTATCGAAAATTGTCAAATCCTGTTATCTAGGTCAATACCGGACAAAAGTATCGATTGAGTATCAAAAATTCGATACCCACAACAACCCTAGTATGGAATAGAGCAGCAGACTGTGCCATGACGCATGCAGTATACTTTTTTCTTTGTAGCATACGTGACTGTGGGTGCTGAATGCCAACAGTGGTAGCCGTAAAACACATATGTCTGAGATGTCTATTGGAAAATGTTCTCAATGGAAACCTCATCTGGACACTGCAGAACGTAGTGCGGAAAGAGCCAAATATCGACAGCTTAGGGCTTGCATTTAGGTTTTGTTTTAATCCCCTTTTACTTGAGGCAAAAATGCAGACAGATCAGGAACAAACATTAATAGGAGTTCAATCCATTCAGGACACCTACCTGAACAAAATGCATAAATTGTACAGGATACGTAGCTAGCTGGACACGAAGTCTGGTTGTAATGGATTGCTATGAGAAACTGACTATCACTTGTCTTTCTTGTTTTAGGACCCAAGACTGTCTTTTTCTGGGCTCCAATAATGAAATGGGTAATTGTTTTTAAAGTCTTTCCAAGTGTTTAAAGGGAGTCTGTCACTTCCTCAAGCAGTCAACTGGATCATTAATAGTATGTTGCCTTATTGCCTCAAATCATGCAGGAATACCTTGACAAGCTTCCTGAGAGAACGCTCAAAATGAGGAGGACCTTCTGGGTGGGCGCAGCGGTGCTTGTAGTAATGCACTTCTTAGTGCTTGCAGAAGGTGACAGACTCTTTTAAATGTGTTGAATGTAGTCAAAACCTGACTTAAAGTTAAACCTTCAATTAAGTTTCCTTCATAATTTGCTAATCAGGGTACTTTCACACTAGCGGGTGAACTCCGGCGGGTGAACAGTTTGTCGTATCTGTGCTGCTGCTAGTGCACGCGTGCCCCTTGTAGTTTTATTGTGGCCGCCTCTTGGCATGTTTGCTATGCTGCCGCCGGAACTCCGGCCCGCCCCCATTATAGTCAGTGGGGCTGGAGCGGTAGTCCAGGGGTACGCGTGCACTAGCGGTAGCACGGATGTGACAGGCTGTTTACCTGCCGGACTTCCTTGCCTCTAGTGTGAAACTAGCCTCACCCCATGTTACATAAACGTTGTTTTGTACATGTAGCAGCCGTTCATACCTTCAGCTCATTAAAGAGGACCTTTCTTCTGTTTTACTTATAGGAGCTAAATACCTGTACTTGCGGGGATTCTGCCATCCGTTGTTTTTTGTTTGTTTGTTTTGTTTTTTAAACATCGCTCTTACACCTCGCTGCTCTCTCCTGAAGTTTTCACCCTCAGTATGCTAATACTGCGCATCGGAACAGGAAGGAGGAGACTCCAGGGTTTCTCAATAGGCGTTTCCTTCTCCCTGCTCAGCGGGGGGTACCCTGCAAGTACAGGTATTTAGCTCCTATAAGTAAAACAGATGAGAGGTCCTCTTTTAATTCCTGTTTTCAGAGTGGATATTCTTTGAAGCTGCCCTCTCATGCTCCGGAGGTCATCCAGTAAGCAACCTGCTGTAAACCTGTCGCACACGCTTCTGTCCTGCATCTGACCTGACATTAGAATAGGAGCTTGTTTCTGTATACACATCGCTATTTGAAGTAACAGTAAATTACTGCTTTCTCCTTATTTTGGAGATCAGCGTGTCTTTTATCAATGAATACATGTATTCTCTACCGTGCTCCTCCATATCCACTCGTAACGGGGTTCTCTGGGAATGATTTAAAATAGTGCCAGGAACCTGTCCTAGAATGTGAGTAGGACTGGTTGCCATCGATTGCCGAGCTGCTTAGGGGAGGGTTATACAGAGGGGCCTGACTACACACAACAATCTGGAACTTGCATATGCTACATTTTGGTGAGTTTTCTTGTTGGGCTGCTGAGCCATGATGACATATCATAGGCAGGATGACGTCATTACCATCTATTGTAGAGCAGTGCAGTGAGGCCTTGCCCGCTCACCCCCTAGGCAGCTCTGCAAGTGGTGGCAGCAAATCCTGCTTGCATTGTAGGACAGGTTGCAGGCAGCAATTTTAAATCCTTTCCAGAGGACCCCTTTAATCTCATGTGTCATTGCTCACTTCTGTCAAATTTTATGCAGTTCCTCAGTCTTCCCATAATCGTCATGTGTCATGCTCCAATGATCCCCATGTGCCAGAACTCACCCCTGCCACCTTCCATTCTTCTCCTCCGTCCTCCAATCATCATGCACTCACACCTGCCACCTTCCATCCTCCACCATTCAGGCTGGCTGACTTGATGGGGTTGTTTCAAACGCCTAAATCTCCGGATGAGCTGGTTCTTTAACCCGTAGGATACCAGCGACGTACATGTACGGCGCAGAGATGAGGGACACAAATACCAGCATACATGTACGGCGGGGTGATTGGGCAGGTGTAGGAGCTGCTCCCGCCAGATCAGCAGCAGGAATCCAGCAGTCACTGATAGCCAGACCCCTGTTGTATGCGCTGGCATCGGTGAAAACACCAATGCCAGCGCATTAACCCTTGCACGCTCACGGTCAGTACTGACCGCGGCACTTGCGGGATCCTGCCGGGTGCAGGTGGTTATGGGGTCCCCGCGCTGCTGTGACGGGGACCCGATGGCAGGCAAGGCAGGCCGATGCTTTCCTTAGGTATTGTGGCTGCCTTCCGTGACAGCCTGTGAGATCCAGCCCCCTGGATCTCACAGGAAGCTGTAAGTTTATTACAGTGTGTAATACACTTAAAGCCATTGCATCACAATACAGAAGTATTGTGATGCATTGTAAAGGGGATCAGACCCCAAAAAGTTGAAGTCCCAGAGTGGTACAAAAAATAAAGTGAAAAAAGAAGTTAAAAAAATAAATAATTAGAGTTTCAAGTAAAAAACAAACATCCTTCTTATAGCATTAGCAATGCGCCGCACAGACCTATGAGAACAAGGAGCGACCGGCGGCCACGGCGCACATGAGTATAATGCTGCTCACTAACATACCATGGCAGCCATGACTTCAGTAGCGTGACTCCTGGCTGCCATGGTAACCGATCGGAGCCCCAGCAATACACTGCTGGGACTCCGATCGGAACTGCCCACTGCCACCCATAATACTGGGGAGGGAGGGGGGGTGGGTTTGAGTTACCAGAGGGGGCTGATAAGAGGGAGAGGCTGGGGGGGGCACATGAGAGGCTGGGGGGCACATGAGAGTCTGGCTGCTGTTGTGTGCACAGGGCAGCAGGGAGAGTGTAAAGTCCTATTCACCCTAATAGAGCTCTATTAGGGTGAATATGACAAGGGTTCTAGCCCTTAAGGAGGCTAATAGTTATTAAATAAAAAGTAAAAAAAATAAAAGTTAAAACACCCCCCCCCCCAATATAGAAAACAATATATCGCAATATATATCGCATATCGCACATGCTTAAAATTATATCGCAATATACAGGGTGGGCCATTTATATGGATACACCTTAATAAAATGGGAATGGTTGGTGATATTAACTTCCTGTTTGTGGCACATTAGTAAATTTGAGGGGGGAAACTTTTCAAGATGGGTGGTGACCATGGTGGCCATTTTGAAGTAGTCGGCCATTTTGAATCCAACTTTTGTTTTTTCAATAGGAAGAGGGTCATGTGACACATCAAACTTATTGGGAATTTCACACGAAAAACAATGGTGTGCTTGGTTTTAACGTAACTTTATTCTCTCATTCGTTATTTACAAGTTTACAGCCATTGACATGTCGCCGAGGTTAACACGTGAGGAACGGATAGAAATTGTGTTGATGTCTGGTGAACGCAGTAACCGGGTCATTGCAGCAGATTTCAATGCAAGACACCCTACGAGACCACCCATCTCCCATGCTACAGTTAGCAAACTGCTTGCTAAGTTTCGTGAAACTGGTTCAGTGTTGGATTTGCCAAGATGTGGACGCATGAAATCTGTCTCTAATGAAGAAACATTAGTGGCTGTCCTAGCTTCATTCAGCAAGAGCCCACAGCGTAGCACTCGCCGCATGTCACTGGAGAGTGGCATTAGTCGAACATCCCTTTGGCGGATATTAGCTACTCACAAATGGCACCCTTACAAACTCCAGCTATTGCAGCATCTCAACGAGGATGACCCAGATCGGCGCACTGAATTTGCAGAATGGGCAAAACATAAAAAAAACTAAAATTCGAACAGGACCCTCAGTTTACGCAGAAGATTTTGTTCAGTGATGAGGCAAACTTTTATGTGAATGGTGAAGTTAACAAACAAAACCACCGCTATTGGTCTGACACTAACCCACATTGGATAGATCCGTTCAAGACTGTTGGAACAAAAAAATTGATGGTATGGTGTGGTATATGGGGTACAAAGATAGCGGGGCCATTCTTCATCAATGGAAACCTCAAGGCCACTAGATATGCGAAATTGCTACATGATGATGTGTTTCCCTCTTTATGCACTGAAGCTGGCACGTTTCCTGAGTTTTTCCAGCAAGATGGTGCACCACCACATTATGGGTGTCAGGTCCGAGCATTCCTAGATGAACAGTTTCCTGGAAAGTGGATTGGTCGTCGTGGGCCAGTTGAATGGCCCCCAAGCTCTCCCGATCTGACCCCCTTTGCCTTCAGATGACCCCAAAGATAAAAGTCTATTGTCTATGCTGTGAAGATACGAGATGTGCAGCACCTGAAACTACGGATACTGGAAGCCTGTGCTAGCATTTCTCCTGCGGTGTTGCTATCAGTGTGTGAAGACTGGGAGAAGAGGGTTGCATTGACGATCCAACACAATGGGCAGCACATTGAACACATTTTATAAGTGGTCAGAAACTTGTAAATAACTCATGAAAGAATAAAGTTACGTTAAAACCGAGCACACCATTGTTTTTCTTGTGAAATTCCCAATAAGTTTGATGTGTCACATGACCCTCTTCCTATTGAAAAAACAAAAGTTGGATTCAAAATGTCCGACTTCAAAATGACCGCCATGGTCACCACCCATCTTAAAAAGTTTTCCCCCTCACATATACTAATGTGCCACAAACAGGAAGTTAATATCACCAACCATTCCCATTTTATTAAGGTGTATCCATATAAATGGCCCACCCTGTAGATTTTAGGCCATATCGCCCACCCCTAGTTTCGACTGTAGGAGTACGTCAGGGTCTCTTCAAATACAAAATGGTGCCTAAAAACCATTCTAGTGAAATCTGCCTCCAAAATCCATATGGCGCTCCTTTCCTTCTGACCACTGCCACGTGCCCATACAGCGGTCACATAGGGCACATCTACACTGCAACATTTGTCATGCGACAATTTTTAAAATGATAGTCTATGGTGTCGCACTGCGACATGCTGCGACGCGACAGTCGCAAAAAATCCATTCGAAATGGATTTTTCTGCGACTGTCGCGTTGCAGTCACAGCATGTCGTAGTGCGACACCATAGACTATCATTATAAAAATTGGCGCACAACAAATGTTGCAGTGTAGTTGTGCCCTATGTGTCGCGCAACATATGTCGTCGTGTAGACGTAGCCTAATAGTAGTTGTTGTTTTAGAAATTTTAGCTTGTTATCCCATTTGTGCGTATATGTCATGTATGCCTTTGAGGGTTGCTTGACTGAATCTTTAGGAGCTGCTCACATCAGAAACGTATACAGTGCAAACACAGTCAAAAGTATGTACTTTTGATCTTTGTTTTCCTAATTAAAATCTGTGCGTAAGTTGAGTGATATGTATAAATACGTTTTTGCGGTTTAGAAACATATATGCCTGATGTACAGAAAAAATAATATATGACAAACCACAGACTGTTAATATCATACTGATGTAAGTCAGGCACAGCAAAAATGAGATGAGGGCTCCAACCAATACACCTAAAGAAGTAACATATACACAGAAAGAGAGCAAGAGAATGTGTAGACTGAAGTTGAGCACTCTGTTAAAGGGGTATTCCCATCACAGACAATGGGGGCATATCGCTAGGATATGCCCCCATTGTCTCATAGGTACCGGTCCCACCTCTGGGACCCGCACCTACAACAAGAACGAAGCGGGGAGAGCTGTGGCTGGAGGACCCTGGATTTCCCAGGGTCTGTCCACCACCAAGCGCTGCTCCCATAGAAGTGAATGGGAGCGCACCGAGAGAACAGAGCGGGGAAATGAACGGAGGGCGCACTGCGCATGTGCAGCTGCTCTCCATTCATTACTATGGGGCCGCTGGCTCGGCGATTTCCGTCTGCCCCATAGAAATTAATTGGAGCAGGTGCCGCGTATGCGCGGTGTGCTCCCATTCACTTCTATGGGAGCAGTGGGGAGCAGAGCTTGGTGGTGAACGGACCCTGGGAAATCCGGGGTCCTCCAGCCACAGCTCTCCCAGCTCCGTTCTCGTTGTAGGTGCGGGTCCTAGAGGTGGGACCTGTATCTTTCAGACAATGGGGGCATATCCTAGAGATATGCCCCCATTGTCTGTGATGGGAATACCCCTTTATTACACAAATTGACAAAAATGCCACCCAACAACAATAGAATGAAAAATTTAAAAATAAAGCAATACATAAGTAATGATACACAAGGGTATTTATGTCAAGCCCTAACCCCTTTCTCCCCCCCCCCCCCCATTTCCAACAGTAAATGCCTAAGGAAGGTGAACCAATGTGGAAACATAGCTCAAACTATATAAGAAATGTGCAAAGCTGTAAAAGCAGTAATAACCATAGAGTGTTCCAGAGGGAGGGCAGAAGGAGGGGTGTATGACTCCACTTGTCACCAACTACTATGGCTGCTGAAATGTGTGAATACATACTATACATGTGTGTCAAATTCAAACAACTGAGTGGTGAGGTGAGGGATGTAAGTGGAGCTGTACCTTCTGGATCCTGGACCTCTATAAGAGGAACTCTGAGACATTCAAGCGCCAGATTCATGTGCAGTAGTCACAACAACCAGATACAATTGATCTGCGCATGAATCAAAATAATTAGGTAGAAGCTTAGGGGGAGATTTATCAAAACTGGCATAAAGAAAAACTGGCTTAGTTGCCCATAGCAACCAATCAGATTCCACCTTTCATTTTCCAAAGGATAGAAGCTGACTGGTTGCTATGGGCAACTAAGACAGTTTTTCTTTACACTAGTTTTGATAAATCTTCCCCTTAGTCTATCACCATAGGAGAACCAGTAAGCGCATGTTCTAAGGACCAGACAATATTTTAGAATACACAGGTAACATTACAGCCATGTTTTCCAGAGTGGTTACCAATGCAGTGTTTAGTAGATATGCATATAAAAGATGACAATAATGCAGAAAGGTAGAAATATTTAGTCTTCCTTAGGCCTCTTTCACACGGGTGTCCCGGATTTGCTCCGGATGCGTCGCGCGTGCATTGCGCGAAAACCGCACGAGTAGGAACGCAATTGCAGTCAGATTTGACTGCGATTTGCGTTCTGGTGTTCAGTTTTTTCCACGCGAGTGCAATGCGTTTTGCACGCGCGCGAGAAAAGACTGAATATGGTACCCAGACCCGAACCCTGACTTCACTGAAGTTTGGGTTAGGTGTTCTGTAGGTTTTATTATTTTCCCTTATTACGTGGTTAGAAGGGAAAATGAGTATGCTTACTAAAATGTCGATTGAGGGGTTAAAAAAAAAAATATTAAATTACTCCACTTGATTGCGCAGCCGGCATAGTCTTCTTTCATGACGTAATCGCGCTTACCACGTTGATTGAAATTATACTTTACTGCTTTTCCCCTGCAATATTGTAAATGGTTTTATATTTTGTATGTACTCTAGGGTTTGGTGATTGCTGGATTAGCAGATATGACTAGACCAGCAGATAAATTAAGCCCAGCTCAGTCTGGAGTTCTCATGGCTACTGGTAAGTTGTTATATATTGCATGGTGTTTTAGGAGCTAATGGAACAAAGATTGTCCAATATCTTTGTAGAAATAGTTAAGGTAATAGTGGAAGCTGCAAATACATGACTTGAAGTTGTGTAGGGAAGAATTCCAGTAAACTTTAGGTTAAATAATGCATTGTGAAATGACTGCATACGAGAACCATTTCATTTTTATATAATTTGCTGTTTTTCTAACCACATCTACTACTCAGTAATAATACTTTCTGCATTACATCAGTGAGCACAGGACTGACAGGAGCACACAACACTGCCTGTGCCTGCTCCACTCAAAGCTCTGCATAGACATGGCGGCAGGATACCCTGCACCATTGGCCTATGGCAAGCTCTATTGGAACAGACAAGGGCAGGATCCTGGGACCACTCCACTCTGCTGACAGCTCTGCATATGACATCTCTGAAGGAGACTCTCCAAGAGCTTTGAGCAGAGCAGATAGGGGCAGTGATGTGTGCTCCTGCTAGTCCTGTGGCACCTGTACTCATGAGTAAGGGGGCGTGTTCTCCCGAAACGTCGCGTGGAGAGGAGGAGGTGTGAACGATGTCTGTCTCGGCGTCCCTCATGATGTACCATTTTATACTGGAATAAATTTAAAGACATGAAAGAAACAAAAGGTTTTGTACCAGCAACTTATGAGGATGTCTTCTATTGCTCACTCACATACAATATTGGCACATTGAGGTAAAGAGAACACATAGGTCTGCATTTTTGAAAGACTGTCCGTGCAGGGTTAAGCAGAGCTCCCGGTGTGGACTTGCATTTGCTACAGTTGACTGAAGTCGTATCAGTCGGCATCGAAAACACAGTGGCTTTAATATCTAGATACTAGAAAACCCCTTCAGCTGCTTATGGTTGAAAGCCTCTGTTGTCTATCCATTTCACTAGCTTCTGTCAATTCCCTCAATTTCCTTAGTATTTAAAAGGTAGACTAACATGTAGATGTAAAGTTTTATCTTTATTGGCATACTACTAACATGTTGTTTGTGCCTTAATCATGTATCTTCCATTTACACGATAACCATTTCTTTTCTTCCCTTTGCCAGGACTGATTTGGTCACGTTATTCCCTTGTGATTATCCCTAAAAACTGGTCTCTCTTTGCTGTGAACTTTTTTGTTGGCTGTGCAGGCGGGTCTCAACTTCTCAGAATATGGAGGTATGTGTTCAGTCTTCATACTTATGAGCCCCTTAATTAGCTTAATTGTGACAGTTTTGTAGTATTAGGAAAAGTTAATGCGCATATGACAACTTTGCACAGGATCTGTAAATGTGGTACACTGGATGGGATCAGTTCTGTCTCTTGAGTTCTGAGAACAGTCAAGCAGTTTTACCACAGCTGGAGTGCCGGAGGTTAGCCATCACAGTCCTAGGGCATGCTAGAGTTTACTGATCACAGCTTCTACTCCCCTAGCAGGACTATTAAAAAATAAATAAAATAAAAAAACAATGAAATATAGCATAGCTGGCAGTGCAGGGGCTCAGACAAGTGCCTCCTCAGCTCCTCACTTGTGCTTCTCTTTTCCACCAAATTTCTGTTTACAACGTTGACTTGAATCCAGCCAGTGCTCCGACAGCTGCCCTTCTTCCTTATGCACACTTTGGCCAATGCTTTAGGAGAGTTTTTCATCTGCCTCTGTCCCAGACATGAACATAAAAAATAAAATAAAAAAGTGAGTCCATAGCGGCAGGAGCCAGTAGATCAAATAATGACCAGAAGACCAATGAATTCCCAGGTGAAGAATTTGAGAAGGATAAATGGTAAAAGAAGTGTTCCCAAAGGAAGATGAAGGATCTTTGTGGACAAAATATACCAAGAAATGATTAGATTGAATCATAAGTCTGTAAGGAGTACGGAGTTTGAGGTGAGGAGCACCAGTCTCCGCAGACTTTCTGAAATTTAGATGGACATTTCTTATAAGTGAATACAGTGTGTTCAAATGGGATGATGGTTAACCAATGCCTTCCATTTACAAATAGTAAAAGAACAAGAGTCCATCCTTCGTAATGCAATGGTCTTCCTCACGATGAATTCTTTCTTTCAGAAAAAAACTAACATGATGTAACCATAATTCTTCTTGCAATAATCCAAAAAAAAACATCTGTGGAATGACAGTCCCAGTTATGTCTTGAAGAGAAGCTACCTATTCCTAGAAGGAGAAGACATAAGGGCACTTCCATATCATAAGCCAAAAATCTGATCTGGGGTATGAGCACCACTGACAACGTGTAGTGCTAGAACGGCCCATTCTCTATAGTTAAAGGGGTTTCCCATCTCAAACAATGGGGGCATATCGCTAGGATATGCCTCCTTTGTCTAATTGTTGCGGCTCCCACCTCTGGGACCCACACCTATTTTGTTAACCCAGCCGGCTAAGGGCTCTTTCACACTTGCGTTCTTTTCTTCCGGCATAGAGTTCCGTCGTCGGGGCTCTATGCCGGAAGAATCCTGATCAGTTTTATCCTAATGCATTCTGAATGGAGAGAAATCCGTTCAGGATGTCTTCAGTTCCGGACCGGAACGTTTTTTGGCCAGAGAAAATACCGCAGCATGCTGCGCTTTTTGCTCCGGCCAAAAATCCTGAACACTTGCCGGATCCGGAATTAATGCCCATTGAAAGGCATTAATCCGGATCCGGCCTTAAGCTAAACGTTGTTTCGGCGCATTGCCGGATCCGACGTTTAGCTTTTTCTGAATAGTTACCATGGCTGCCGGGACGCTAAAGTCCTGGCAGCCATGGTAAAGTGTAGTGGGGAGCGGGGGAGCAGTATACTTACCGTCCGTGCGGCTCCCCGGGCGCTCCAGAGTGACGTCAGGGCGCCCCACGCGCATGGGTGACGTGATCACATGGACACGTCATCCATGCGCATGGGGCGCTCTGACGTCATTCTGGAGCGCCCCGGGAGCCGCACGGACTAAGTATACTGCTCCCCCGCTCCCCACTACTACTATGGCAGCCAGGACTTTAATAGCGTCCTGGGTGCCATAGTAACACTGAACGCATTTTGAAGACGGATCCGTCTTCAAATGCTTTCAGTTCACTTGCGTTTTTCTGGATCCGGCGGGCACCTCCGGCAAATGGAGTACACGCCGGATCCGGACAACGCAAGTGTGAAAGAGCCCAAAGTGAAGGAGGGCACACTGCGTATGCCTGGCTGCCCTCCATTCATTTTTATGGGGCCACCGAAAATAGCCGAGCTGTTTTCGTTGGCCCCACAGTAGTGAATAGAAGCGGTGGCCACGCAAGCGCAGTGAGCTCCAGTTAATTTCTATTGTATTCCAAAAATAGCCGAGGGCACCACTCGGCTATTTTTGGTGGGGCAATAGGAACGTTTGGTGGTGGCCGCAGCAGGCACTCCTGGCCACCACTTTGCTGACTTCGTTTTAGAGAGGTGCGGGTCCCACCTCTCAGACAATGGGGGCATATCCTAGCGATATGCCCCCATTGTCTGAGATGAAAATACCCCTTTAAATAACAGTGATGTACTATGTAAGCCTATATCAGCTTATTTATGGAAGGAGAAACTGATACTTGAGAAACCAATGGCTCCTTCAATGAACATCTGCCTTGAGAGCACAGTGCAAAACGATGGGTGTAGATAACTAAAAAGAGGAATAACTGAAATAAGGCCTTGAGATCTAAACACTCCAATTAACCACTTCCTGCCTCAGCAATTTTCCGTTTTTTACGTTCTAATTCTTTTAATGGCACCATTTAATACTGTATGTATTAGAAAGCTGGAAAAAATCCAAATGGGGTGGAATTGGGGGGAAAAAATGCAATTGCAGTTTTATGGGTTTTGTTTTTACGACATTCACTATGTAGTAAAACTGATTTGTGCTGTTCTCCAGGTCAGTACAATTACAGCAATACCATATATGCATATGTTGTCTTGCGTTTGAATACTAAATATAAAAAACTTTTGAAAAAAAATTATTCTGACCACCATAACTTTTTTTATAGTTAGGTCTATGGAAATGTGTGAGGGCTCATTTCTTTCTGTGGGACGATCTGTAGTTTTTCTTACCATTTTGGGATGTGTATGACTTTTGATCACTTTTATTTAATTTTTTGGAAGGTAAAGTGATGAAAAATGGTGAATTGAACAAAAAAAAATTCTGTTGTGCCATTCATCGTATGGGATAAGTGTTTTTATACTTTAACAGTGTTTTTTCGCATGCAGCTTTGTCCATGTTTTTTTTTATTTTTATTTATTAAAGAGGACCTTTCGCCTCTCCTGACACGCCTGTTTTAATAGCTCCATGCATTCTCCATGTAATAACAATTCTAGAACATCTATTCTTATGGCTCTGTTGTGCCATTCCTTTATTGTTTCAACTAGAAGTTATGAATTAATTACTATCAGTCTGCAGTAATGGTACATAGGGGCGGTAACCAGTTGGAGGTGTGTTCCCTCACATACTTACTGTATCCAATCAGTGCTGCCATTTTCGGACTATGCAGGTACACCCCCCCCCCCCCCCTCCCAACTGGTTACCACCCCTCTGTACCCTTAGGCCTCTTTCACACGGGCGTTGCGGGAAAATGTGCGGGTGCGTTGCGTGGAAAAATCTGAATACAGAATGCTTAGTAGGTGATCAATTGAGGGTTAATTATTATTTTTTTTTTAACTCACCTTCTCCTCTTGTTCGCCACGGTGATGGACCATGTGATTGGAGCATGTGATCTGACGTCACCAAAGGTCCTTTAGCCCACAGCTCATCATTAAAGAAGTAAAGAAGAGACTGGGAACTACGCGAACAAGAAGAGAAGGTGAGTTAATTTTTTTATTTTTTTTTAACCCTCAATTGATCACCTACTAAGCATTCTGTATTCAGAATGCTATTATTTTCCCTTATAACCATGTTATAAGGGAAAATAATACAGTGAATAGACTGTCACCTAGCAACCATGCGTGAAAATCGCACCGCATCCGCACTTGCTTGCGGATGCTTGCGATTTTCACGCAACCCCATTCACTTCTATGGGGCCTGCGTTGCGTGAAAAACGCAGAATATAGAGCATGCTGCGATTTTCACGCAACGCACAAGTGATGCGTGAAAATCACCGCTCATGTGAACAGCCCCATAGAAATTAATGGGTCGCTATTCAGTGCGGGTGCAATGCGTTCACCTCACGCATCGCATCCGCGCGGAATACTCGCCCGTGTGAAAGGGGCCTTACTGCAGGCTGCTAGCAATTCATTCATAACTTCTAGTAGAAATAATAGCGGAATACCACAACATAGAGCCATAAGAATAGATGCTCCAGAATTACATAGTAACATAGTTTATAAGGCCGAAAAAATACATCTGTCCATCCAGTTCGGCCTGTTATTCTGCAAGTTGAACCAGAGGAAGGCAAAAAAAAAAACTGTGACGTAGAAGCCAATTTTCCCCACTTAACCTGTTCAGGACACAGGGCCCACCGGTACGCCCTGATGTCCTGGTACTTAAGGACACAGGGCATACAGGTACGTCCTGTGTATACCTTAGCCAAGGTGAGCAGGCACCTTGGCTAAATGTGCCCCCCCCCCCCCTGTCGGCGATCGCCGCAAACCGCAGGTCAATTCAGAACTGCGGTTTGCGGCGGCGATCGGGTCCCCATGCGGCTGTAGGGGGGACCCGATGGCATGGAAGGCAGCGCGATGCCTAAGGAAGGCATTGCGCTGCCTTCCGGTGACGAGCCTGTGAGATCCAGCCCCCTGGATCTCACAGGCCGGAAGCTGTATGAGTAAGTATTGGAATGCATTGTAAAGGATAAGACCCCCAAAAGTTCAAGTCCCAAAGTGGGACAAAAAATAAAGTGAAAAAAAAAGTTGAAGAAATAAAGTTTTCCCCCCAAAAAATTAAGTTTCAAGTAAAAAATAAACAAAACCGTCATTTTCCCCAAATAAAGTTAAAAGAAATTGGTAAAAAATAGGGGGGGGGAAAGAAGTATACATATTGGGTATCGCCGCGTCCGTATCGACCGGCTCTATAAAAATATCACATGACCTAACCCCTCAGATGAACACCATATAAAAATTAAAATAAAAACTGTGCTAAATAAACAATTTTTTGGCACCTTACATCACAAAAAGTGTAATAGCAAGCAATCAAAAAGTCACACGCACCCCAAAATAGTACCAATAAGACGTCATCTCATCCCGCAAAAATCATACCCTACCCAAGGTAATCGCCCAAAAACTGAAAAAATGATGGCTCTCAGACTATGGAAACACTAAAACATGATTTTCTTTGCTTCAAAAATGAAATCATTGTGTAAAGCTTACATAAATAAAAAAAAAGTATACATATTAGGTATCGCCGCATCTGTGACAACCTGGTCTATAAAAATATCACATGATCTAACCTGTCAGATGAATGTTGTAAATAACAAAAAATAAAAACGGTATTTTCTAAAATGGGGTCACTTTTTTGGAGTTTCTACTCTAGGGGTGCATCAGGGGGGCTTCAAATGGGACATGGTGTAAAAAAAAAAACAGTCCAGCAAAATCTGCCTTCCAAATACCGTATGGTATTCCTTTCCTTCTGCGCCCTGCCGTGTGCCCGTACAGTAGTTTACGACCACATATGGGGTGTTTCTGTAAACTACAATATCAGGGCCATAAATATTGAGTTTTGTTTGGCTGTTAACCCTTGCTTTGTTACTGGGAAAAATTGATTAAAATGGAAAATTTGCCAAAAAATTGAAATTCTGAAACTTCATCTCCATTTGCCAATAACTCTTGTGGAACACCTAAAGGGTTAACGACGTTTGTAAAATCAGTTTTGAATACCTTGAGGGGTGTAGTTTCTTAGATGGGGTCACTTTTATGGAGTTTTTACTCTAGGGTTGCATCGGGGGGGGGGGGGGGCTTAAATGGGACATGGTGTCAAAAAAAACAGTCCAGCAAACCTGCCTTCCAAAAACCGTATGGCATTCCTTTCCTTCTGCGCCCTGCCATGTGCCCGTACAGCGGTTTACGACCACATATGGGGTGTTTCTGTAAACTACAGAATCAGGGCCATAAATATTGAGTTTGGTTTGGCTGTTAACCCTTGCTTTGTAACTGGAAAAAAATTATTAGAATCTGCCAAAAAAGTGACATTTTGAAATTGTATCTCTATTTTCCATTAATTCTTGTGGAACACCTAAAGGGTTAACAAAGTTTGTAAAATCAGGTTTGAATACCTTGAGGGGTGTAGATTATAGAATTGGGTCATTTTTGGGGGGTTTCTATTATGTAAGCCTCGCAAAGTGACTTCAGACCTGAACTGGTCCCTAAAAATTTAGTTTTTGAAGATTTCTGAAAAATTTCAAGATTTGCTTCTAAACTTCTAAGCCTTCTAACGTCCCCCAAAAATAAAATATCCTTCCCAAAATGATCCAAACATGAAGTAGACATATGGGGAATGTAAAGTAGTAACTATTTTTGGAGGTATTACTATGTATTATAGAAGTAGAGAAATTGAAACTTGAAAATTTGCAATTTTTTACAAATTTTGGGTAAATTTGGTATTTATTTTATAAATAAAAATGCATTTTTTTTTTTTACTTCATTTTACAAGTGTCATGAAGTACAATATGTGACGAAAAAACTGTCTCAGAATGGCCTGGATAAGTCAAAGCGTTTTAAAGTTATCACCACTTAAAGTGACACTGGTCAGAATTGCAAAAAATGGCCTGGTCCTTAAGGTGAAATATGGCCGTGTCCTTAAGGGGTTAAAGGAAACTTGTCACCTAGATTTTGTGTATAGAGCTGAGGACATGGGCTGCTAGATCGCCGCTAGCACATCCGCAATATCCATTCCCCATAGCTCTCTGTGCTTGCTCCCCGACGTCATAAAACTAGAGCGCCGTAATCTCGCGATGCGCAGTGTCGGTATAGTGTTCCTACTCTGTGCTGGTATCCGCCTCAGGGAACGAACTATGCATGCGCTAGTTCGCGCATCGCGATATTACGGCGCTCTAGCTTTGTGACGTCATGAAGCAAGGATTCGGAGGATGCGGGGGCGGTGCTGGGCTCCTTCACAGTGGGCGTGGCTGGACTCAGAGAACGCTGGACTCATCTCTGAAGCATGGAGGAGACAGGACTCATCTAAGGTTAATTTAAATATAATGTAGGGATGCCCCGATACCATTTTTTTTAAGACTGAGTACGAGTACCGATACTTTTATTTAAGTACTCACCGATACCAATTACCGATACTAATTTTAACAATAAAATACACACACATGTATTTTCTGACCACTGACCAACCAAAAGGCCCAAAAACAGAACTATAACATTCCAAGGAGACGTTATACTGTATAGGGGGCCACAAAGAGACGTTATACTGTATGGGGGCAGCCACAAGGAGACGTTATACTGTATGAGGGCAGCCACAAGGAGACGTTATACTGTATGGGGGCAGCCACAAGGAGATGTTATACTGTATGGGGGCAGCCACAAGGAGACGTTGCACTGTATGGGGGCAGCCACAAGGAGACGTTGCACTGTATGGGGGCAGCATCAAGGAGACGTTGCACTGTATGGGGGCAGCATCAAGGAGACGTTGCACTGTATGGGGGCAGCATCAAGGAGACGTTGCACTGTATGGGGGCAGCATCAAGGTGACGTTGCACTGTATGGGGGCAGCATCAAGGAGACGTTGCACTGTATGGGGGCAGCATCAAGGAGACGTTGCACTGTATAGGGGCAGCCACAAGGAGACGTTGCACTGTATGGGGGCAGCCACAAGGAGACGTTGCACTGTATGGGGGCAGCCACAAGGAGACGTTGCACTGTATGGGGGCAGCCACAAGGAGTCGGCTCTCAAGTGAACCGAAGGTCAGGAGGGACTCACTCCTGGCAAACACAGCTCTGCTGCATTGAATGCAGTGGAGCAGACTGTGATGTAATTAGAATGTATAGTTATTGCAGGGACTCAGAGAATCGTCTGAGAGTTTTAGTTAAAAGAATCGAATGAGTCAGAGACTGTGTCACCGAGCCCCTGCCAGGCTTCCTGCTCTGCTACATGCACCCTGGACACACACAGCTCCACTACATGGTATGCTAATAATGCCCCCCTTCCCCCCCGGACGGACTTACAGGGAGCCGCAGAGCAGGAAGCCTGGCAGGGACTCGGTGACAGTCTCTGACTCATAACTAATAAACTCTCAGACGATTCTCTGAGTCCATGCGACTCCCCCTGTGCTGTGAGTCAGTGCTGGTTGCCTGATTGGTTGGAGGGCGGGGAGGGGCGGGGCTAGCTTCCACTGTAGGCTCCTATTACACTGCCTGCTGCTGCCTCTGAAGCTGTATCAGCTGTGCGAGATGCAGGGCCAGGCCGCGGACGGACACAGACACGCGGCGCACAGGTATCGGCAGTGGTATCGGGGACATTTGCACGAGTACATGTACATCGGTATCGGGACATCCCTAATATAATGTACATCGAGTACATGTACATCGGTATCGGGACATCCCTAATATAATGTATAGATATATATAGACTAAAACCTTCAGGATCACAGGTGCATATCCATGAGGCAAACATAATTACAAAAAACAAAATGGCTGCACACCATTATATACAAACAATAGAGCTAGGAAATGGGGGTCATTCTAGATAAAAGTGGTACAATACCGACTATAAATCAGTATACATGAATAATGGATGCTCTTAGCGCACATATGTGTCGAACCCATCTACCAGGCGTCAAGGTGGCTTCCGCAGATGGGTCCCTATCACTAAAGAAACTGCCTCACTTTGGACTTACTTAAGCCTACAATATTCAGGGCAGTGTAGGAACCAGCTACAAACATATTCTGCTCAGAATTCCCAGGTAGATGGGCGTGTCCAGTCTAAAAGGGGTGCCACCCCCAAAATGTTGCAAGAAAATTTAGACTAAAACCTTCAGGATCACAGGTGCATATCCATGAGGCAAACATAATTACAAAAAACACGCCCATCTACCTGGGACTTCTGAGCAGAATATGTTTGTAGGCTTAAGCAAGTCTACAAACATGAATATTGTAGGCTTAAGTAAGTCCAAATTGAGGCAGTTTCTTTAGTGATAGGGACCCATCTGCGGAAGCCACCTTGATGCCTGGTAGATGGGCTCGACACGTATGTGCGCTAAGAGCTTCCATTATTCATGTATACTGATTTATAGTCGGTATTGTACCACTTTTATCCAGAATGACCCCCATTTCCTAGCTCTATTGTTTGTATATAATGGTGTGCAGCCATTTAGTTTTTTGTAAATAAATAAATATTTACATACATATATTTTTGTTTATAATTTTATTTTATTTTTTTACTTGTAATATACAAGTAATGAGCCAGAAAGCCTAAATCAGGCTCATTACTCACATGGAATACTTCCCCAATATCCGCCAAGGAGAGGTATTCCTGCCCGTGAAACACACATGCTTCCGGTTTTCCGGCCTCTGAGTCGCCGTGGACACATTTGAAGTGGGTGAGGTTAAGATTATGCCAAAGTGGAATATCAAAAGGGATCTCATCATAGTGGGAGATACTCTTAGCTGCTGTCCAAACCTGTAAGGCTAGTTTGTGAAGTAATAGTAAAGGTCTAGGATTGCTGGAAGACAGGATTAGAAAAGACTACAAGCAAGGGTCATTCCAATAGTTGGCCAAGTGTTGATTGCTATTGCAGGGTGTTTCTAACAGGAAGGTTTGGGTCTCTATAGAGTAGACAGTTTTAGTTTAGCTCTATTTTGCTTCTATATAAAGGGCGGAACGGAGTGCTTTCGTGGGGTTCCGTTCCGTGCTCCATGTATTGCGGAACCGGTGTATGCAGCCTGCAATACGGCCATGGAACGAGGCCTAAGTGAGAGAGAAGCCAATTTTTCCCAATTAATGCGTAGGCCAGAATACACTCCAAACTCCCCAATCATGGCAGTGGCCCTTGTGAGGGTATCCCTAGGGGAGGACATAAAAAGTATCATGCCATCGGCAAATAGGCCAGTTCTATCTTCCACACCGCCTAAGGATATCTCCTTTTATAATTCAAGTCCTGACAGATAAGTAGGGCTTGGTGCTCCACTGCCAACGCAAACAGGAACGGACACCCCTGCCTAGTTCCCCTGCCCAGAGTTTAATAGGAAGAACAAATACCATTGACATGGACTTGAGTCTGTGGGGACATAAAAAGCATGCACACTCACCGAATAAAATTCAATTGGAATCCAAATCTTTTCAGATATTCTCATTTTATAGTAAACTTGTAGGACTTACTCCCAGGGTTGCACCGGGTATCGAATACCCAATCGATACTTATGAGCCGTTATCGATTCGATACTGGGATTTAACATTTACCGATACTAGGCAGCGCTTCTGTGCAGCCTAGTATCAGAGAACATGGCGCCTGCTGCTCTCAGCGCACTCCATGTTCTCCTCATCAGCACAGTAGAGAAGGAGAGAGTCTCTCCCTCCCTACTGTACCGCCGCTGCCACCAATGTGGATGGAGGGGAGGGACTGTGCCACCAATGAAGATAAGTAACCTTTTAATACAAATACAGGAGGCGGGTAATGGCGGCAGAATCATAGTCTGCACCTGACTTCTATTACAGGGACCTGTGATCCGCGGCAGTTAACCCCTTAGGTGCCACACTTGAGGGGTTAACTGCCGCGTATCGCAACACCTTGTCATAGAGGTCGGGTGCCGGCTATGTGATTCAGCCGCCGGCACCCATCTCCTGTATTTGTATTAAAAGGTTACTTATCTTCATTGGTGGCACAGTGCTCCCACCCCAACCCCAGTATTAAAAACATTGGTGCTGCAGTTGCCCCCCCCCCCCCCCCCCAACCACCCCAGTATTAAAAACATTGGCGGCAGTCGCCACAGAGTCCCCCTCCTCTTCATTGGTGGTGCAGTGGCAGTTCCGATTGGAGCCCTATGCTGTAGCACTGGCCAATCGCAGCGCTCAGCTCATAGCCTGAGAGGGTTTTTTTTCTCTCAGGCTATGAGCTGAGTGCTGCGATTGGCCAGCGCCACAGCATGGAAGAATGAGATGCCGGCAGGTTCCCCTGGGTGGAGCCTAACTATGAAGATACCGGAGGCTATAACCGGAGAACGGAGCGGCGCCCAGGTATAACAGTAAGTTCAGGGGGATCCCTGGGCGCCGCTCTACGCGTCTGTATAGTTAGTTTAGAGGTTTTATTATGGTGAAAGGTCCTCTTTAAATCTGACGTGTCACTTTGTGGTAACTTTAAAACGCTTTTACTTATCCAGGCCATTCTGAGATTGTTTACTCGACACATATTTTACTTCATAACAGTGGTAAAATTCTGTCAAAATATTTCATTTTTATTCATAATTTTTTTTTCAAAATTTAAATTTCTCTACTTTTATGATAGTGATACCTCCAAAATAGTTATTACTTTACATTTCCCATATGTCTACTTCATGTTTGGATCATTTTCAAAATGACATTTTATTTTTTTGGGACGTTAGAAGGCTTAGAAATTTAGAAGCAAATCTTGAAATTTCTCAGAAAATTTCCAAAACCCACTTTTTAAGGACCAGTTCAGGTCTGAAGTCACTTTGTGAGGCTTACATAATAGAAACCACCCAAAAATGACCCAATTTTAGAAACTACACCCCTTAAGGTATTCAAAACTGATTTTACAAACTTTGTTAACCCTTTAGGTGTTCCACAAGAATTAACCACCTCCGGACCGCCTAACGCAGGATCGCGTTCCGGAGGTGGCAGCCCTGCGCACAGTCACGCATATATGCGTCATCTCGCGAGACGCGAGATTTCCTGTGAACGCGCGCTCACAGGAACGGAAGGTAAGAGAGTGGATCTCCAGCCTGCCAGCGGCGATCGTTCGCTGGCAGGCTGGAGATGTGTTTTTTTTAACCCCTAACAGGTATATTAGACGCTGTTTTGATAACAGCGTCTAATATACCTGCTACCTGGTCCTCTGGTGGTCCCCTTTGTTTGGATCGACCACCAGAGGACACAGGTAGCTCAGTAAAGTCCCACCAAGCACCACTACACTACACTACACCCCCCCCCCCCCCCCCCGTCACTTATTAACCCCTTATTAGCCCCTGATCACCCCATATAGACTCCCTGATCACCCCCCTGTCATTGATTACCCCCCTGTCATTGATCAACCCCCTGTAAAGCTCCATAAGACGTCCGCATGATTTTTACGGATCCACTGATAGATGGATCGGATCCGCAAAACGCATCCGGACGTCTGAATGAAGCCTTACAGGGGCATGATCAATGACTGTGGTTATCACCCCATATAGACTCCCTGATCACCCCCCTGTCATTGATTACCCTCCTGTAAAGCTCCATTCAGATGTCCGCATGATTTTTACGGATGCACTGATAAATGGATCGGATCCGCAAAACGCATCCGGACGTCTGAATGAAACCTTACAGGGGCATGATCAATGACTGTGGTTATCACCCCATATAGACTCCCTGATCACCCCCCTGTCATTGATTACACCCCTGTCATTGATTACCCCCCTGTAAAGCTCCATTCAGACGTCCGCATGATTTTTACGGATCCGCAAAACGCATCCGGACGTCTGAATGAAGCCTTACAGGGGCATGATCAATGACTGTGGTTATCACCCCATATAGACTCCCTGATCACCCCCCTGTCATTGATTACACCCCTGTCATTGATCAACCCCCTGTAAAGCTCCATTCAGATGTCCGCATGATTTTTACGGATCCACTGATAGATGGATCGGATCTGCAAAACACATACAGGCGACTCCCTGATCACCCCCCTGTCATTGATCACCCCCCCCCCTGTCATTGATCACCCCCCCCCTGTCATTGATCACCCCCCCCCTGTCATTGATCACCCCCCCCCTGTCATTGATCACCCCCCCCTGTCATTGATCACCCCCCTGTAAGGCTCCATTCAGACATTTTTTTTGGCCCAAGTTAGCGGAATTATATTTTTTTTCTTACAAAGTCTCATATTCCACTAACTTGTGTCAAAAAATAAAATCTCACATGAACTCACCATACCCCTCACGGAATCCAAATGCGTAAATTTTTTTAGACATTTATATTCCAGACTTCTTCTCACGCTTTAGGGCCCCTAGAATGCCAGGGCAGTATAAATACCCCACATGTGACCCCATTTCGGAAAGAAGACACCCCCAGGTATTCCGTGAGGGGCATATTGAGTCCATGAAAGATTGAAATTTTTGTCCCAAGTTAGCGGAACGGGAGACTTTGTGAGAAAAAAATTAAAAATATCAATTTCCGCTAACTTGTGCCAAAAAAAATAAATTTCTATGAACTCGCCATGCCCCTCATTGAATACCTTGGGGTGTCTTCTTTCCAAAATGGGGTCACATGTGGGGTATTTATACTGCCCTGGCATTCTAGGGGCCCCAAAGCGTGAGAAGAAGTCTGGTATCCAAATGTCTAAAAATGCCCTCCTAAAAGGACTTTGGGCACCTTTGCGCATCTAGGCTGCAAAAAAGTGTCACACATCTGGTATCGCCGTACTCAGGAGAAGTTGGGGAATGTGTTTTGGGGTATCATTTTACATATACCCATGCTGGGTGAGAGAAATATCTTGGTCAAATGCCAACTTTGTATAAAAAAATGGGAAAAGTTGTCTTTGCCAAGATATTTCTCTCACCCAGCATGGGTATATGTAAAATGACACCCCAAAACACATTCCCCAACTTCTCCTGAATACGGCGATACCACATGTGTGACACTTTTTTGCAGCCTAGGTGGGCAAAGGGGCCCATATTCCAAAGAGCACCTTTAGGATTTCACAGGTCATTTACCTACTTACCACACATTAGGGCCCCTGGAAAATGCCAGGGCAGTATAACTACCCCACAAGTGACCCCATTTTGGAAAGAAGACACCCCAAGGTATTCCGTGAGGGGCATGGCGAGTTCCTAGAAATTTTTATTTTTTGTCACAAGTTAGTGGAAAATGCTGATTTTTTTTTTTTTTTTTTTTGATTTTTTTTCATACAAAGTCTCATATTCCACTAACTTGTGACAAAAAATAAAAACTTCCATGAACTCACTATGCCCATCAGCGAATACCTTGGGGTCTCTTCTTTCCAAAATGGGGTCACTTGTGGGGTAGTTATACTGCCCTGGCATTCTAGGGGCCCAAATGTGTGGTAAGGAGTTTGAAATCAAATTCTGTAAAAAATGACCAGTGAAATCCGAAAGGTGCTCTTTGGAATATGGGCCCCTTTGCCCACCTAGGCTGCAAAAAAGTGTCACACATCTGGTATCTCCGTACTCAGGAGAAGTTGGGGAATGTGTTTTGGGGTGTCATTTTACATATACCCATGCTGGGTGAGAGAAATATCTTGGCAAAAGACAACTTTTCCCATTTTTTTTATACAAAGTTGGCATTTGACCAAGATATTTATCTCACCCAGCATGGGTATATGTAAAAAAACACATTCCTCAACTTCTCCTGAATACAGAGATACCAGATGTGTGACACTTTTTTGCAGCCTAGGTGGGCAAAGGGGCCCATATTCCAAAGAGCACCTTTCGGATTTCACAGGTCATTTTTTACAGAATTTGATTTCAAACTCCTTACCACACATTTGGGCCCCTAGAATGCCAGGGCAGTATAACTACCCCACAAGTGACCCCATTTTGGAAAGAAGAGACCCCAAGGTATTCGCTGATGGGCATAGTTAGTTCATGGAAGTTTTTATTTTTTGTCACAAGTTAGTGGAATATGAGACTTTGTATGAAAAAAAAAAAAAAAAAAAAAAAAAAATCAGCATTTTCCACTAACTTGTGACAAAAAATAAAAAATTCTAGGAACTTGCCATGCCCCTCACGGAATACCTTGGGGTGTCTTCTTTCCAAAATGGGGTCACTTGTGGGGTAGTTATACTGCCCTGGCATTCTAGGGGCCCAAATGTGTGGTAAGGAGTTTGAAATCAAATTCTGTAAAAAATGACCTGTGAAATCCGAAAGGTGCTCTTTGGAATATAGGCCCCTTTGCCCACCTAGGCTGCAAAAAAGTGTCACACATCTGGTATCTCCGTACTCAGGAGAAGTTGGGGAATGTGTTTTGGGGTGTCATTTTACATATACCCATGCTGGGTGAGAGAAATATCTTGGCAAAAGACAACTTTTCCCATTTTTTTTATACAAAGTTGGCATTTGACCAAGATATTTATCTCACCCAGCATCGGTATATGTAAAATGACACCCCAAAACATATTCCTCAACTTCTCCTGAATACAGAGATACCAGATGTGTGACACTTTTTTGCAGCCTAGGTGGGCAAAGGGGCCCATATTCCAAAGAGCACCTTTCGGATTTCACTCGTCATTTTTACAGAATTTGATTTCAAACTCCTTACCACACATTGGGCCCCTAGAATGCCAGGGCAGTATAACTACCCCACAAGTGACCCCATTTTGGAAAGAAGAGACCCCAAGGTATTTCGTGATGGGCATAGTGAGTTCATAGAAGTTTTTATTTTTTGTCACAAGTTAGTGGAATATGAGACTTTGTAAGAAAAAAAAAAACATCATTTTCCGCTAACTTGTGACAAAAAATAAAAAGTTCTATGAACTCACTATGCCCATCAGCGAATACCTTAGGGTGTGTACTTTCCGAAATGGGGTCATTTGTGGGGTGTTTGTACTGTCTGGCCATTGTAGAACCTCAGGAAACATGACAGGTGCTCAGAAAGTCAGAGCTGCTTCAAAAAGCGGAAATTCACATTTTTGTACCATAGTTTGTAAACGCTATAACTTTTACCCAAAGCATTTTTTTTTTTTTACCCAAACATTTTTTTTTATCAAAGACATGTAGAACAATAAATTTAGAGCAAAATTTATATATGGATGTAGTTTTTTTTGCAAAATTTTACAACTGAAAGTGAAAAATGTCATTTTTTTGCAAAAAAATCGTTAAATTTCAATTAATAACAAAAAAAAGTAAAAATGTCAGCAGCAATGAAATACCACCAAATGAAAGCTCTATTAGTGAGAAGAAAAGGAGGTAAAATTCATTTGGGTGGTAAGTTGCATGACCGAGCAATAAACGGTGAAAGTAGTGTAGGTCAGAAGTGTAAAAAGTGGCCTGGTCTTTCAGGGTGTTAAAGTACTGGGGGCTGAGGTGGTTAAAGGAAAATGTAGATGAAATTTCAGAATTTCACTTTTTTGGCAGATTTTCCATTTAAATCAATTTTATTTCCAGTAACAAAGCCAGGGTTAACTGCCAAACAAAACTCAATATTTATTGCCTTGATTCTGTAGTTTACGACCACATATGGGGTGTTTCTGTAAACTGCTGTACGGGCACACAGCAGGGCGCAGAAGGAAAGGAACGCCATATGGTTTTTGGAGGGCAGATTTCACTGGGATAATTTTAAGTTGCTGTAACCTGAAATCTGAGGTAAATAGACAGATATATAGATAGATCTCATATTCTCCTAGACTTACATTATCAATAGCTGATTATATAGCAGTGGCTAATTGATCTATTAAGCAAATGCACATGGTGCCTCTCGATGCCGCCCGTCTGAAGACTAGAGGAGTAACTCCACATTATCAGAGGAAGCCCCCATATAGCACAGGCCTGCTAATTGAAAACCATTTGGGCATCCTAATGAAGACCTGGGAGGGGGATACTTGAAATGCACAGCCGCCCTAGACATGTTGGCTGCTAGACCAGTGGGTGGTCTAACCCATTCAGAGATGAATGAAATAATATCAGAAGCCATAACTCCGACCTCATGGCACCCACAGCCTCAGAATCCTAATAATTGTGTTCAGCCTGACATGGGCTTCGGGCAGTCTATGCGTGCCATACTGGACAGAAGGCATTTACTCGGTATTCAGGATCTGGCCTTTTGGAAATCATAACTCAATCATATTTGGTGTCTGTATGACTGGGACAAAGCGACTCAGATTATATGATCATACCTGTACCCGCAGTCCCTGTCATACAGCGAGGAATCGCCGTGGTTCATATTGCCACCTCAGTCAGTCTTCTGGGAAGGTGGGGCAGAAACCTGAATAATATCAGACGTCCCAGAAGTCCGGACCGAAAGGAGGGAGGTTCCCTCACAGCCCACCCCTAGGCTGAGGGGGGATAAAAAAATGGGTTTTTGGGAACAGGTAATTGTAAGCCATTTTGGGGATCCACATCGTTTGGAGTGACTGCCCATATCTTCAGCTGTCCCCACAGCCGGAATTTAACTGCTGCATCTCAGTAAGCCAATATTCCGTATTTTATCCCGTTTATTTTATCTGTTTTACTGCATTGTTATTGTATGTATATTTTGTTTTTATCTTTTATCTGACACTTTCTTTTTGTATTGCACTGAACTATTGTGTATTAAATTTAAACATTAATAAGTCCCTTCCTTGTGGTCTTATAGAACTTGCTCTTTCAGAGGGAATAGCGTTACCAGTAGTGTTTCAGAGGATTTTAGGTCCCATATAGATAACCTGTGTTACTGTGTTAAATTTGGGTTGAGAGAATATCTGAGTATAGGCCCCTATTGCCTTATAGTACAGTGTGCGCAGAATTATTCGGCAAATGAGTATTTTGACCACATCATCCTCTTTATGCATGTTGTCTTACTCCAAGCTGTATAGGCTCGAAAGCCTACTACCAATTAAGCATATTAGGTGATGTGCATCTCTGTAATGAGAAGGGGTGTGGTCTAATGACATCAACACCCTATATCAGGTGTGCATAATTATTAGGCAACTTCCTTTCCTTTGGCAAAATGGGTCAAAAGAAGGACTTGACAGGCTCAGAAAAGTCAAAAATAGTGAGATATCTTGCAGAGGGATGCAGCACTCTTAAAATTGCAAAGCTTCTGAAGCGTGATCATCGAACAATCAAGCGTTTCATTCAAAATAGTCAACAGGGTCGCAAGAAGCGTGTGGAAAAACCAAGGCGCAAAATAACTGCCCATGAACTGAGAAAAGTCAAGCGTGCAGCTGCCAAGATGCCACTTGCCACCAGTTTGGCCATATTTCAGAGCTGCAACATCACTGGAGTGCCCAAAAGCACAAGGTGTGCAATACTCAGAGACATGGCCAAGGTAAGAAAGGCTGAAAGACGACCACCACTGAACAAGACACAAGCTGAAACGTCAAGACTGGGCCAAGAAATATCTCAAGACTGATTTTTCTAAGGTTTTATGGACTGATGAAATGAGAGCGAGTCTTGATGGGCCAGATGGATGGGCCCGTGGCTGGATTGGTAAAGGGCAGAGAGCTCCAGTCCGACTCAGACGCCAGCAAGGTGGAGGTGGAGTACTGGTTTGGGCTGGTATCATCAAAGATGAGCTTGTGGGCCCTTTTCGGGTTGAGGATGGAGTCAAGCTCAACTCCCAGTCCTACTGCCAGTTTCTGGAAGACACCTTCTTCAAGCAGTGGTACAGGAAGAAGTCTGCATCCTTCAAGAAAAACATGATTTTCATGCAGGACAATGCTCCATCACACGCGTCCAAGTACTCCACAGCGTGGCTGGCAAGAAAGGGTATAAAAGAAGAAAATCTAATGACATGGCCTCCTTGTTCACCTGATCTGAACCCCATTGAGAACCTGTGGTCCATCATCAAATGTGAGATTTACAAGGAGGGAAAACAGTACACCTCTCTGAACAGTGTCTGGGAGGCTGTGGTTGCTGCTGCACGCAATGTTGATGGTGAACAGATCAAAACACTGACAGAATCCATGGATGGCAGGCTTTTGAGTGTCCTTGCAAAGAAAGGTGGCTATATTGGTCACTGATTTGTTTTGTTTTTGAATGTCAGAAATGTATATTTGTGAATGTTGAGATGTTATATTGGTTTCACTGGTAAAAATAAATAATTGAAATGGGTATATATTTGTTTTTTTAAAATGCCTAATAATTATGCACAGTAATGGTCACCTGCACACACAGATATCCCCCTAAAATAGCTAAAACTAAAAACAAACTAAAAACTACTTCCAAAAATATTCAGCTTTGATATTAATGAGTTTTTTGGGTTCATTGAGAACATGGTTGTTGTTCAATAATAAAATGAATCCTCAAAAATACAACTTGCCTAATAATTCTGCACTCCCTGTATAGATGGTGGCAGCTATTGTGATAGAAAATATTGGGGTGTTAGAATCTAGGGGAGTAAGTTAGCATAATTCCGTCATCTAGAATAGGTGGGGGGGAATTTCTGTGGTAACTTGATGAGCTCACTAGTATAATTCACCCCAGTAACGTGACCTATTGAGTAGGGATCGTGACAGTTGCCATGTCGCATTTGAAGACCCCCTGATGCACCCCTAGACAGGGCTCCAGATGGCGACCAAAACGGTCGCCAATGCGCCTTAAAATTTGCAGATGGCGACAAGACTTTTTAGACTTGTCGCCATTTGCGACTGTACCGCCGCGATCCTGCGCAGCCTACGTTCTCTTCACTAGCACACGGCACAGTGGAGAAGGAAGGAGTCCCTCCCTCTCCACTGTGACGCGGCCGCCACTACCACCAATGGGGAGATAGCAGGGAGGAGGAGGGGAGGAGCTGTCGCCACTGCGCCACCAATGAATGTAAAACATAAGTATAGGCAGCGGTATCACAGACCCGGCACCCGGCCTCAATAACAGGGCATGCGATCCGCGGCCATTAACCCCTCAGGTGCCCCAGATCGCATGCCCTGTTATTGAGGCCGGGTGCTGGGTCTGTGATACCGCTGCAGACAATTGTATAAAGGAGTTAAAGGACCTTTCATGGGTCCAAAGAATATGAACTTAGTAGCAGGCTGCATAGAGCGGCGCCCAGGGATCTAAGTGCACTTACTATTATTCCTGGGCGCCGCTCCGTTCACCCACTGTGGCCCCCGGTATTTTCAGCATTCAGAGCAAGGAGGAGGAGGCGCCAGTGTCTCTCCGTCTCCCTGACAGCAGCGCTGTCCAATCACAGCGCAGAACTCAGAGCCAGGGAGTTTTTTTTTCTCCCTGGCTCTGAGCTCTGCGCTGTGATTGGACAGCGCTGCTGTCAGGGAGACGGAGAGACACTGGCGTCTCCTCCTCCTTGCTCTGAATGCTGAAAATACCGGGGGCCACAGCGGGTGAACGGAGCAGCGCCCAGGAATAATAGTAAGTGCACTTAGATCCCTGGGCGCCGCTCTATGCAGCCTGCTACTAAGTTCATATTCTTTGGATCCACGAAAGGTCCTCTTTAATTACATTCATTGGTGGTGCAGTGCGCCCCCCCAAAGCCTCCCCCCCCTATTATCACTGGCCACAAGTCTCCCCCCCCCCCCCCCCCCCCCATTATCACTGGCCACAAGTCATCGTCCCCCCATTATCACTGGCCACAAGTCCGTCCCCCCCCCCCCCCTAGTCCCCCCCCCTATCATCACTGGCCACAAGTCCGTCCCCCCCTATTATCACTGGCCACTAGTCCCCCCCTATTATCACTTGCCACAAGTCCCCCCCCCCCCCCCCTATTATCACTGGCCACAAGTCCCCCCCCTCCCCCATTATCACTGGCCACAAGTCCCCCCCCCCCCCCCCATTATCACTGGCCACAAGTCCCCCCCCTATTATCACTTGCCACAAGTCCCCCCCCTATTATCACTGGCCACAAGTCCCCGTCCCCCCCCCATTATCACTGGCCACAAGTCTGTCCCCCCCCCCCATTGTTATATGGTGGCTACAGGGTCCCACCCCCTCCAGTGGTGGCAGTGGCAGAGTACACTGCTGGGGCTCAGATCGTTACCATGGCAGCCAGGACGCTACTGAAGCCCTGGCTGCCATGTTCAGCTCCCTGCTGCTGTGTGCACAAAGCCCAGGGCAGCAGGGAGAGTGTGAGAACCTATTCACCCTGATAGAGATCTATCAGGGTGAATAGCACAAGGGATGAAAAGATCCAGGTTCTAGTCCCTAAGGGAAGAAATGGTTATTAAATAAAAAAAGTAAAAAAAAAAACACCAAAATACTAAAAGTTTAAATGGCCCCCTTCCCAGTTTTACATATAAAATTTACAAACAATAAAGAATAAACATATTACATATCGCCACGTCCCAAAAAGTGTGAGCTATTAAAATATAAAAAAATATTTCCGCTCGGTGAAGGCCGTTACAGATAAAAAAAAACCTCTAAACCACGCAATTCGCCATTTTTAGTCACCTTGTCCCCCAGAAGATGTCCCTGGATGTGAGAGGCATGTGGTGCTGTTTTCTCCTATATGTAGTGCTGGCTCATTACTGTGACCTGCGTCTCATCCTCTCAAAGTTCTTTTTTTTTAAATGATATGCATTTTAAATTTGGCGACTAAAAAATGTAATTTGGCTCCTAAATTTTTTAGTTTAGGAGCCAATGGCTCCTGGTCATTTTTTTTTGTCTGGAGCACTGCCCCTAGAGTAGAAACTCCAATAAAATGACCCCATTTTGGAGACTACAAGATAAGGTGGCAGTTTTGTTGGTACTATTTTAGGGTACATATGATTTTTGGTTGCTCTACATTACACTTTTTGTGAGGCAAGGTAACAAAAAATAGCTGTTTTTGGTACAGTTTTTATTTTTTTGTTATTTACAACGTTCATCTGACAGGTTAGCTCATGTGGTATTTTTATAGACCAGGTTGTTACAGACTCGACAATACCAATCATGACTTTTTTTTTTTTGTGTGTCTCCATATTCTGAAAGCCATAGTTTTTTTTTTTTTTTTTTCATACAGTGTTCATCTGAGGGGTTAGGTCATGTGATATTTTTATAGAGCAGGTCATTGCGGATGTGGCAATACCTAATCTAATATGTATACTTTTTTATTTTTTTATTTAAGTTTTACACAATGATATCATTTTTTAAACAAAAAAAAATTTTTTAGTGTCTCCATATTCTGAGAGCTATTTTTTTTTTATTTTTTGGGCGATTGTCTTAGGTAGGGTCTCATTTTTTGCGGGATAAAATGTTTGATTGGTACGATTTTGGGTTGCGTATGACTTTGATCGCTTGGTATTACACTTTTTGTGATGTAAGGTGACAAAAAAATTTCTTTTTTGACAGTTTTTATTTTTATTTTTTTATGGTGTTCACCTGAGTGGTTACGTCATGTGATATTTTTATAGAGCCGATCCATAGGGACACTGCGATATGTCTACTTTTCTTTTTTTCCCTATTTTTGAAAAATGTTTGTTTTACTTTATTTTGGGGAAAAAAAACATTTTTTTTTTTTACCCACAACTTTTGGGGGTCTGATCTCCTTTACAATGCATTGCAATACTTCTGTATTGTAATGCATTGGCTGTAAGTGTATTACCAGTGTAATACACTTACAGCCTGCTTCCTGTGAGATCCAGGGGGCTGGATCTCACTGCCATCGGGTCCCCTTCACAGCAGCGCGGGGACTTGATGGGGACCGCTCCCTCCACACACCGCGCACATGAAGCGGTCAGCGCTGACCGTGGCACAGTGAGGGTTAATGCATCAGTGTTTTCACCGATGCCGGCGCATACAGCAGGGGTCTGGCGAACAGGAACAGCCGGTCCCCTGCACCCGCCCGATCAGCGTGCTGTAATAGTACTGCACTGGGTGGCAAGATAAAACTGATTGATTCGCCATTTTTTAGTCCAGAGGATAGATCATCAGTTAAAACAAACTCTAGAACCCCTTTAAACAATGCCTACAGTTATAGTTAGGATTACTACAGTGAGCGGGGCCCGGTGCAATAGAATACAGTGGCTGCCATTACAAAACTAGATGCTGTCCCCCGCCCTCTGTATTGGGGGTTATTCACACTACACAGGGACACTGTTATGGGGGGGGGGGGGGGGGGGGGGGATCTGTGGATGACACATAGCATAAGATACTATATGTGTCATCCACAGATGCCCCCCCCATAACAGTGCCAGCCACAGATGCCCCCCCCATAACAGTGCCAGCCACAGATGCCCCCCCATAACAGTGCTATCCACTGATACCCCCCCATAACAGTGCCATCCACTGATACCCCCCCATAACAGTGCCATCCACTGATACCCCCCCATAACAGTGCCATCCACAGATGACCCCCCCATAACAGTGCCATCCACAGATGCCCCCCCCCATAACAGTGCCATCCACAGATGCCCCCCCCATAACAGTGCCATCCACAGATGCCCCCCCATTACAGTGCCATCCACAGATGCCCCCCCATTACAGTGCCATCCACAGATGCCCCCCCCATAACAGTGCCATCCACAGATGCCCCCCCATAACAATGCCAGCCACAGATGTCCCCCCCCATAACAGCCACAGATGGCCCCCCACCCATTACAGTGCCAGCCACAGATGCCCCCCCCATTACAGTGCCATCCACAGATGCCCCCCCCCATAACTGCCATCCACAGATGCCCCCCATAACAATGCCAGCCACAGATGTCCCCCCCATAACAGCCACAGATGGCCCCCTACCCATAACAGTGCCAGCCACAGATGCCGCCCCCCCATAACAGTGCCAGCCACAGACCACCATTAGATACTATGTGTCATCCACAGATGCCCCCCCATAACAGTGCCAGCCACAGATGCCCCCCCCCATAACAGTGCCATCCACAGATGCCCCCCCATAACAATGCCAGCCACAGATGTCCCCCCATAACAGCCACAGATGGCCCCCCCACCCATAACAGTGCCAGCCACAGATGCCCCCCCATTACAGTGCCATCCACAGATGCCCCCCCCATAACTGCCATCCACAGATGCCCCCCCATAACAATGCCAGCCACAGATGTCCCCCCCATAACAGCCACAGATGGCCCCCCACCCATAACAGTGCCAGCCACAGATGCCGCCCCCCCATAACAGTGCCAGCCACAGACCACCATTAGATACTATGTGTCATCCACAGATGCCCCCCCATAACAGTGCCAGCCACAGATGCCCCCCCCCCCCATATCAGTGCCAGCCACAGATGCCCCCCCCCCATAACAGTGCCAGCCACAGATGCCCCCCCCATAACAGTGCCAGCCACAGATGCCCCCCCCATAACAGTGCCAGCCACAGATGCCCCCCCCCCATAACAGTGCCAGCCACAGATCCCCCCCATAACAGTGCCAGCCACAGATCCCCCCCCCCCATAACAGTGCCAGCCACAGATGCCCCCCCCATAACAGTGCCAGCCACAGATGCCCCCCCCCATAACAGTGCCAGCCACAGACCACCATTAGATACTATGTGTCATCCACAGATGCCCCCCATAACAGTGCCAGCCACAGATGCCCCCCCATAACAGTGCCAGCCACAGATGCCCCCCCCCCCATAACAGTGCCAGCCACAGATGCCCCCCCCCCCATAACAGTGCCAGCCACAGGTGGCTGCCCCCCCCCCCCATAACAGTGCCAGCCACAGGTGGCTGCCCCCCCCCCCCCCCCATAACAGTGCCAGCCACAGATGGCTGCCCCCCCACCCATAACAGTGCCAGCCACAGATGGCTGCCCCCCCACCCATAACAGTGCCAGCCACAGATGGCTGCCCCCCCACCCATAACAGTGCCAGCCACAGATGCCCCCCCCTATCAGTGCCAGCCACAGATGCCCCCCCCCATAACAGTGCCAGCCACAGATGCCCCCCCCCATAACAGTGCCAGCCACAGATGCCCCCCCCCATAACAGTGCCAGCCACAGATGCCCCCCCCCCCCCCATAACAGTGCCAGCCACAGATCCCCCCCCATAACAGTGCCAGCCACAGATGCCCCCCCCCCCCATAACAGTGCCAGCCACAGGTGGCTGCCCCCCCCCCCCATAACAGTGCCAGCCACAGATGGCTGCCCCCCCCACCCATAACAGTGCCAGCCACAGATGGCTGCCCCCCCACCCATAACAGTGCCAGCCACAGATGGCTGCCCCCCCACCCATAACAGTGCCAGCCACAGATGCCCCCCCATAACAGTGCCAGCCACAGGTGGCTGCCCCCCCCCCATAACAGTGCCAGCCACAGGTGGCTGCCCCCCCCCCCCCATAACAGTGCCAGCCACAGGTGGCTGCCCCCCCCCCCCCCATAACAGTGCCAGCCACAGATGGCTGCCCCCCCCCACCCATAACAGTGCCAGCCACAGATGGCTGCCCCCCCACCCATAACAGTGCCAGCCACAGATGGCTGCCCCCCCCCCCATACCAGTGCCAGCCACAGACCACCATTAGTTCAAAACACACCAAAAGCACACCTTTTGGTTAAAAAAAAAAAAGGCTTATTTTCCTCCTCAAAAACTTAGATGAGTCTTATGGGCCGGTGCATCTTATAGGGTGAAAAATAGGGTATATAACTATATATATCACTGTTTTTGGTAGAAATTATATTTCTACATGGCAAATAATTTACCAACAGTCATGACATGCATGCTGATTCTCTTTAATTCAATCACTTATTGAAAGGGGCATGTTCAAAATAATAGTTTTTCTTTTGAAAAACAGGTGGCAATTATTGCCCTTATTTAAGGAAGGAAGACAGCAAATGTTGTACATGCTGGTTACAGTGCATTTCTCTCTGAAATTCTGAGGAAAATTGGTCGTTCCAGACATTGTTCAGAAGAACAGCGTACCTTGTTTAAAAAGTTAATTGGCATTGGAAGTCCAGTTCTCCACCCACATTGCTTGAATGGACAAGAGAGTTAAGATTTATATTGCGCATGGAAGAGTTGATAGCAAACAAGCAAGAAAGATCTGAATCCTTTGCGCGTAGTTGTGACCCCTTACTCCAGTTTCTGGACTCACCGGATTTTAATGACTTGATAGGAGTGTAATGAGTTTTGGAAACTCACAAGATCTCTCACAGTATCTTTAGGTCAGGTCCCTTTTGTATTAACATCTTTAATTGTTGTCTTCTCTTTCCACCCCCCTCTTTCCCTATATATCCCCTTTGTTTCCTTCCCATGTTATTGTCTTACTAGATGGTGATCATTTCCAATGAGACAAACTTAGGCCTCATGCACACGACCGTTTAGTTTTTTTGCGGTCCGCAAAAACTGGTTCCGTTTTTCCGTGATCCGTGACCGTTTTTTTCGTCCGTGGGTCTTCCTTGATTTTCGGAGGATCCACGGACATGAAAAAAAAGTTGTTTTGGTGTCCGCCTGGCCGTGCGGAGCCAAACGGATCCGTCCTGACTTACAATGCAAGTCAATGTGGACGGATCCGTTTGACGTTGACACTATATGGTGCAATTGCAAACGGATCCGTCCCCCATTGACTTTCAATGTAAATTCAGGAGTTAATATACCATAGGATCAGAGTTTTGTCCAATCCGATGGTATATTTTAACTTGAAGCGTCCCCATCACCATGGGAACGCCTCTATGTTAGAATATACCATCGGATTTGAGTTACATCGTGAAACTCAGATCCGACAGTATATTCTAACACAGAGGCGTTCCCATAGTGATGGGGACGCGTCTAGTTAGAATATACTACGAACTGTGTACATGACTGCTGCCTGGCAGCCCCCGATCTTTTACAGGGGGCTGTGATCAGCACAATTAACCCTTCAGGTGCCGCACCTGAAGGGGTTAATTGTGCGTATCATAGCCCCCTGTAAGAGATCAGCATCATACTTACCTGCTGCGCTGTCTGTGACCGGCCGGGAGCTCCTCCTACTGGTAAGTGACAGGTCTGTGCGGCGCATTGCTTAATGATCTGTCACTTACCAGTAGGAGGAGCTCCCGGCCGGTCACAGACAGCGCAGCAGGTAAGTATGATGCTTCTAATATTGTAATATTGCTAAGTAACCATGGAACCAGGCCTGCAGTAGCGTCCTGGTTGCCATGGTTACCGATCAGAGCCCCAGCGATTAAACTGGGACTCCGGTCGGAACTCTCCGCTGCCACCAATGATCGGGCGGGAAAGGGGGGGGAGAGGGGAGGCCGCACACTGGCCACCAATGATATTACAATAGAGGGGGGGGCGGGGGAGGCCGCACACTGGCCACCAATGATATTACAATAAAGGGAGGGGGGGGGGGCGCACACTGGCCACCAAATATATTACAATAGAGGGAGGGGGGGAGGCCGCACACTGGCCACCAATGATATTCAAACTGGGGAGGGAGGGGGGCTGCTGCCTGGCAGCCCCTGATCTCTTATAGGGGGCTATGATATGCACAATTAACCCCTCAGGTGCAGCACCTGAGGGGTTAATTGTGCGGATCACAGTCCCCTGTAAGAGATCGGGTGCTGCCAGGCAGCAGGGGGCAGTCATGTACACAGTTCGTAGTATATTCTAACTAGAAGCGTCCCCATCACTATGGGAACGCCTCTGTGTTAGAATATACTGTCGGATATGAAAAAGCTTTTATGCAGACGGAGCTTCGGATCCGTCTGTATGAAAGTAACCTACGGCCACGGATCACGTACGCGGATGCCAATCTTGTGTGCATCCGTGTTCTTTCACGGACCCATTGACTTGAATGGGTCCGTGAACCGTTGTCCGTCAAAAAAATAGAACAGGTCATATTTTTTTGACGGACAGGAAACGCGGATCACGGATGCGGCTGCAAAACGGTGCATTTTCCGATTTTTTTTTTTCACGGACCCACTGAAAGTCAATGGGTCCGCGAAAAAAAATGGAAAACGGCACAACGGCCACGGATGCACACAACGGTCGCGTGCATGAGGCCTTGTAGTCACAAGGAATATATTGAGATTGACAATTGGTTACATAGGCTATAATGCTTTCATGTTTATTGTTTAACATGGATACCATGTTGCAAGAGAGTATATATTTGTATTCATTTTTTGACGATTGTATACACTCTTTATATGTGTTGTATTAATAACAACTATTCTCATTGTTACTTTATGCACTGGACCCTAAGTGGTTCTTATGTAATGTTCATACACATCAAATGTCACTATTCATTTTTTTGAAATTGGTGATTGCAATAACTTCAGAGTAAACATAAAAAGTTATTGGAGAGGGGAAAACCTATAAATAAGTGCAGAAAATGATAGGCTGCTCAGCTAAAATGATGGCAAATGCTTTAAATGGCAACCAAAACCTGAAAGACGTTGAAGAAAGCGAAAAACTACCATTCGAATGGATAGAAGAATAGCCAAAATGGCAAGGACTCAGCCAACAATCAGCTCCAGGAAGATCAAAGAAGGTCTAAAGTTACCTGTGAGTACTGTTACAATTAGAAGACGCCTATGTGAAGCCAAGCTATCTGCAAGAAGCCCCCGCAAAGTCCCACTGTTGAAAAAAAGACATGTGCTGAAGAGGTTACAATTTGCCAAAGAGCACATTGACTGGCCTAAAGAGACATTTTATGGACTGATGAAAGTAAGATTGTTCTTTTTGGGTCTAGTGGCCGGAGACAGTTTGTCAGATGACCCCCAAACACTGAATTCAAGCCACACTACACTGTGAAGACAGTGAAGCATGGTGGTGCAAGCATCATGATATGGGGATGTTTCTCATACTGATCATGGATCAGTTTGAATACATCAGCATAAGGCAGCATAACCTCTTCAAGTATTCTGAAGAGGAAATGCCCTTGAAATGGGTGTTCCAACAAGACAATGACCCCAAACACACCAGTAAACGTGCAACATCTTGGTTCCAGACCAACAAGATTGATGTTATGGCGTGGCCAGCCCAATCCCCGGATCTTAATCCAATAGAAAACTTGTGGGGTGACATCAAAAATGCAGTTTCTGAGGCAAAACCAAGAAATAGAGAAGAACTGTGGAATGTAGTCCAATCATCCTGGGCTGGAAAACCTGTTCACAGGTGCCAGGAGTTGTTTGACTCCATGCAACACAGATGTACAGCAGTTCTCAGAAACAGTGGCTATACAACTAAATATTAGATAAGTGATTCAAAAGAAAGCAAAATCTTCAAAAAAAATTCAGTTTATATAGTGAATGTTTGAGTTTGTAAAGAATACAAACTTTTTTTGAACAGTCAAATATTCACTTTTCAATTTTTTTTTTAGAGGAACAACACAAATTGGATATATTTTTCTTCATGTTTTGATTCGGAACAGAATGTGTACTGTTCCCAATGGATTTGTGTGTATGGCAATAAAAGCTATTAGAAGGTGTTTTGAGCTTTATTCACTTTATTTATTTATACATTCCATTTTCCTCTCTATGGTGCCCCCTGCTGTTTATCCTTCTGATCCACCTTCTCCTGCATTCAGTGGTGCTACATGATCAGTAGCTTCCCTGCTTCCTTTCCCACTGTTCAGTGCTGACATAGTGATGTCATAGATATGAGATATTACCGTTCCTGCACATTTGCTTTGAAGCAAACCATAATAATATTTTAATCTGCCTTTTTTCATTACAGATACAATCAAGAGTTTAAAGCACAAGCTGCTGAAGATCTCCAGAAAAAAGAGCATTAATTTTATTAATCTCATATTTTTTATTTGACATCCAGAAAGTTCGGCAACACCACCACTGTGGGTCTAAGCAGAAAATATTAAATCCTAAACATATTAGAATAAAATATTTTAGGATTGATTTTATTGAACTTCTAGTGTATTATATTAATAAACAATAATAATATTTCTGATTCTCATTCTATTTTATTCGCTGCATTTTTTTTTTATTTTTTTTTTCTTACATTCTACTCTATCAATTATGCATTTCAATTTTTTATTAAAGCAAGTTACACTAGGAGTACCTGCACACTGGGGGTGAATGTGCAGAACATTTGCTAGAATTTCTGTGAGGTGTTTTTTTGTTTTGTTTTTTGGTGTGTGGATTTGATGAGGTTTTGCTGCAGATCTCCTTTACATTTGAAAAGGGTGAAAATATTGGAAATCCACGCGGCAATTACTAATGGATATTCACAATTACGTCCCCACCAATTCCAGATCACAGTATTTAAATGGACGCTAAAATAAAATATATAACTAACTTTATTGTGTTATTTGCTTAAAATGGGGGAAACTTACACAAGGATAGATTCTAATCCAATATTACACCTAAGAGCTATCGCAGTGTAATTTCACTAGCAAGCTGAATACATGTGTCTGTGCATAACTGCATTCGCTCCTGTACCTGTTGCGGGGGGTAACCCCTAACAGCTCAGACCATACTGTATATCAGCAATATGTAGCTCTGGTATAGTATCGCTAATGAGGATCAATGGTAGCGTGGTAGGGTATACCTAGTGGTTTTCAACACATCATCCAGTAGGACCCTAATTCTCCTGCTCTCTTACACCACTGACCTCATTACTAACTTATTTTAAAAAACTGACTGATGTCTAGTATATCTCAATTTTGTCTGACACTGGCTGTAGCTCCACACTGGCTCGATGCGTTTCTAGTGTCCTGACCTCCTCAGGAGCCTCATTACTACTCATGCCAGTATTAGTAACTGTAGACCAGACAAACAGACATATAACGAGCGTGCCTTGAAGCGGCCGCCGAACTCTGAATCCTATAACAGGGTGGCTCCTCCCACTGGCGGCCCATCCAATCAGCTGACCGCTGCTCAGGAGACAGGAGCGCTCACAGAGACACTCCCCCGGGCAAACGTCAGCTGCACGTCATGGAAGCTGGTCTGTGTAGGTATCAAACCTATATATTGCAGGAATTATGCGGCGAATTATAATATCTGTAAGGTGATCCAAAGCAATGGGGGCAATATAAAACCAGGCATGTAATAGAGAGAAGTTGAATAAACTGTACTCCTATAACCCCTGACAAGTCAGCAATCTCAAAACCGGACTAGCCATAGAGGCAGTGTATTTGCATTAGAAACAATATATTTACATCAAATTTAGATTCGGGACATGCATAAACTACAAGAGCAGGAGATGTGTAACACTCTATCACTCCAATCTTTATTAGAATAAATGAACTCCGCAGCACATCCGAGTAGTGAAGAAGTAAAAGAAGCTTTAATCACCAAGCATGCGACGTTTCAATCCTCTCAATGGGATTTTTCTCAAGCAGCTACATTTCCGTGCACGCACAAATCCACAAAGTGTACATGAGATTTCCTTAATCTCATACACTTTGTACTGTACTCTGAGTTTTTTTTCCGCACAGAAAAATTGGGCGTATTCCGCATAAGGTTGTTTCGGGTATCGAACGTTCTAGACCCAGTCGATACTTTTGTCACTGTATCGTATCGTGCCTTTTATTGATACTAGGCTGTGCTACTGCACAGCCCAGTATCGGAGAACATGAGCGCGCTGCTCTCACTGCGGCCATGTTCTCTCAGCAGCACGGGGAGAAGGAAGCAGTCTCTCTCCCCCTCTGCTGCTGCCGCCAATGAGAGCGCGGAGGAGGGGAGGGGCTGTGGCCACTGCGCCACCAATGATTAACGTTTAATACATTACAAATACAAGCGGCAGAAACACATTGCCGGCACCCAGTATTAAAAACATTGGTGGCGCAGTGCGCTCCCTCCTCCACAGTATTAAAATCATTGGTGGCAGTGGTCACAAAATCCCCTCTCATTGGTGGCAGTGGCAGTTCTGATCAGAGCCCCAGCAGTGTAATCCTGGGGCTCCGATCGGTTACCATGGCAGCCAGGATGCTACTGAAGCCAAGCCCTGGCTGCCATGGTCAGCTCCCTGCTGCTGTGTGCACAGGGCAGCAGGGACAGTGTAAGATTCTATTCACCCTAATAGAGATCTATTAGGGCGAATAGGACAAGGGTTTAAAAGTTCCCAGGTTCTACCCCTGAGGGGTAGTCCAAAATACAAAAAAAAACTATGAACACTAAAAGAAAAACACCCAAAAAATTCTATTATGGGCCGGACGTTTCATAAAATGCGGAATGCACGCTGCTTTTTTTGGGGCATTTTTTATTTTTTTCACCTGGTATCGAGCGTCTCAATACTTTATGGTATCAAAATTTGGGTATTGAAACAACCGTAATTCTGCAGCATGTACAGGTACTCTAAGTCTACTTTCACACTCGCATTTTTGCTTTCCATTTGTGAGATCCGTTCAGGGCTCTCACAAGCGGTCCAAAACAGATCAGTTTGCATTCTGAGTGGAAAAGGATCTGCTCAGAATGCATCAGTTTGCATCAATTCAGTCTCCATTCTGCTTTGGAGACAGACACTAAAACACTGCTTGCAGCGTTTTGGTGTTTGTCTGATGAAACTGAGCCAAACTGATCCAACCTGGCACACAATGTAAGTCAATAGGGACGGATCCGTTTTCACTGACACAATCTGGCAGAATAGAAAACTGATCCGTCCTCCATTGACGTTCAAGACGGATCAGTCTTGGCTATGTTAAAGATAATACAAACGGATACGTTCTGAACGGATGCAGACAGGTGTATTATCTGAACAGATCCGTCCATGATGGATCCGCACAAAACGCGAGTGTGAAAGTAGCCTATGATGTAAATGGCTTTTTTTTTTGTTATATGCTATACCACTTTAAGCTCTGTTCACATGATGTTTGAACCTTCCATCTGAGGTGTATATCACAGGATTAGACAGAACTGGGTAGACATTGAAATATGTTTGAAAAATACAAACCTGTATCGTTATGCATCCCTTATGCAATGCTTCCCTTCGCCCCCCTCCTCCCCCCCCCCCCCCATATGCCCAGGCCCCTCACACACAATATACTTACCTTGCTCCCCGGCACCCGTGTCGCTCCTTGTCCCCACGCGGCCGCCGCTGCTTCTCACCTTGCGCAGATTAAAAGATCCGGGGGGGGGGGGTTGCAGGCGGTGACAAGTCTCCTTAGCATCGCGGGTGACGCTAGGGAGGCTCTTTCCCCTTCACCACCTGCTATTGGCTTCCCCCACTGGATGTTTTCAACCATGCATGGGAAGCAGCAGTGGTGGCCAGGAGCGACACGGGTGCCGGGGAGCAACTTAAGTATATTGTGTGTGAGGGCCTATGGGGGAGGGGAGGGGAGGTGCATTTCAGGGGTCGGATAACACCTTTTAAAGAGGACCTTTCACTAGTTTAAAAACTAACTATATCAGTGGGCAGAGCGGCGCCCAGGGGTCCCCCTGCACTTACTAGTATGTCTGGGCGCCGCTCCGTTCTCCCGGTATAGGCTCCGGTGTCTGCAGCTCCCTCTGTTGTACTGGGCGGAGTTTTTGTATTAGGGTTGTCCCTTGCTGCAGCTCTGGCCAATCGTAGCGCACAGCTCATAACCTGGGAGTCCCAGGCTATGAGCTGTGTGCTACGATTGGCCAGAGCTGCAGCAAGGGACAACCCTAATACAAAAACTCCGCCCAGTACAACAGAGGGAGCTGCAGACACCGGAGCCTATACCGGGAGAACGGACCGGCGCCCAGACATACTAGTAAGTGCAGGGGGACCCCTGGGCGCCGCTCTGCCCACTGATATAGTTAGTTTTTAAACTAGTGAAAGGTCCTCTTTAAGCCCAGGCCTCCCCTGCCAGTACACACATAATATCGATTACTGTGTGTGTGCCTAAGTGAGGACTTTATTCCCCAGACATGTTGTCCCCAGCAAAGTACTCAAACCTACCTCCCCCTTCACACCCATGCACCAAAGACATACACTGCTCAAAAAAATAAAGGGAACACTTAAACAACACAATGTAACTCCAAGTCAATCACACTTCTGTGAAATCAAACTGTCCACTTAGGAAGCAACACTGAGTGACAATCAATTTCACATGCTGTTGTGCAAATTGGATAGACAACAGGTGGAAATTATAGGCAATTAGCAAGACACCCCCAATAAAGGAGTGGTTCTGCAGGTGGTGACCACAGACCACTTCTCAGTTCCTATGCTTCCTGGTTGATGTTTTGGTCACTTTTGAATGCTGGCGGGGCTTTCACTCTAGTGGTAGCATGAGACGGAGTCTACAACCCACACAAGTGGCTCAGGTAGTGCAGCTTATCCAGGATGGCACATCAATGCGAGCTGTGGCAAGAAGGTTTGCTGTGTCTGTCAGCGTAGTGTCCAGAGCATGGAGGCGCTACCAGGAGACAGGCCAGTACATCAGGAGACGTGGAGGAGGCCAACAACCCAGCAGCAGGACCGCTACCTCCGCCTTTGTGCTCAAACGGTCAGAAACAGACTCCATGAGGGTGATATGAGGGCCCGACGTCCACAGGTGGGGGTTGTGCTTACAGCCCAACACCGTGCAGGACGTTTTGGCATTTGCCAGAGAACAAGATTGGCAAATTCGCCACTGGCGCCCTGTGCTCTTCATGGATGAAAGCAGATTCACACTGAGCACATGTGACAGACGTGACAGAGTCTGGAGATGCCGTGGAGAACGTTCTGCTGCCTGCAACATCCTCCAGCATGACCGGTTTGGCATTGGGTCAGTAATGGTGTCGGGTGGCATTTCTTTGGAGGGCCGCACAGCCCTCCATGTGCTCGCCAGAGGTAGCCTGACTGCCATTAGGTACCGAGATGAGATCCTCAGACCCCTTGTGAGACCATATGCTGGTGCGGTTGGCCCTGGGTTCCTCCTAATGCAAGACAATGCTAGACCTCATGTGGCTGGAGTGTGTCAGCAGTTCCTGCAAGATGAAGGCATTGATGCTATGGACTGGCCCGCCCATTCCCCAGACCTGAATCCAATTGAGCACATCTGGGACATCATGTCTCGCTCTATCCACCAACGTCACGTTGCACCACAGACTGTCCAGGAGTTGGCAGATGCTTTAGTCCAGGTCTGGGAGGAGATCCCTCAGGAGACTGTCTGCCACCTCATCAGGAGCATGAACAGGCGTTGTAGGGAGGTCATACAGGTACGTGGAGGCCACACACACTACTGAGCCTCATTTTGACTTGTTTTAAGGACATTACATCAAAGTTGGATCAGCCTGTAGTGTGTTTTTCCACTTTAATTTTGAGTGTGACTCCAAATCCAGACCTCCATGGGTTGAAAAATTTGATTTCCATTTTTTTATTTTTGTGTAATTTTGTTGTCAGCACGTTCAACTATGTAAAGAACAAAGTATTTCAGAAGAATATTTAATTAATTCAGATCGAGGATGTGTTATTTTTGTGTTCCCTTTATTTTTTTGAGCAGTGTATTTTACTTGCTGGATGAACATTACATTTAGCACTACCACACATACAGGTCTAAACAGCATTATATACCTATTAAATCCTGTGCCTCACAGGTGATGTCGCCGTCTTCTCCCTTAGGCCCAGACAATGCATGACAATTTCTTCCAGCCGCATCTTGGTACCTCAACAGTGTTATCCTGCTGCTGCTATTGTGCCTGTTGCGCTTCCCAATGCTACCAAAACTATTCTGCAAAAATAGTACCATTCAGATTTTATAGTATTATTAAAGTCGCACCAACAGTAATCATTCTTTCCTAGAGTCCCCTCATTGGTAATGGTGCCCTACAGTGCCACCAATAACTATGCTTCCCTAGAGTGCCCCGTTAGTAGTAGTGCATTCCATATTACCATTGAGCACACAGTAGTAATAAGGCTTCTCTATACTGCCCCTAGTATTTATAATGCCCCTCAATAGTGTCCCCTGTAGATATAATGCATCTTATCGTTCCCCCCATGAGTTAAAATGTCAGTTATAATGCCCAAGTAGTTATAATGCCCTCTTGTAGTGTCCCAGTAGTTATAGTTTCTTCTGTGCCCCAGTAGCTCTAAAGCCCCTGACTTCCGTAGTGCCCCAGTAGTTATAATGCGCCTGATCCATAGAATTCCCCCAAAGTGACAAAAAAAAAAATACCTCACTTACACTGCGATGCAGGCCACAGACCTCTTACATCCTGAGTTGCCTGCAGGTGGTCGCAATGACCTCATCGAGCAGCATGCGAGATTGATGCATCTTCTAGTAGGTTACAGGACACTAGGCTTAAAGGCTATGAGAGAGATTTATGGCGGGGTAGGGAACCATTTGACTGTAATGTCGTCCTCAGGACAGCAATACAATTAAATGTGTGGGAGTCATGATGTTTGGTCCTTTGGGCAAAACACAGGAGCCATAGCCTTGGATGTTTTGGCCTAACTATGCCCCTGTGTGTTTCAGCCATGGCAGACACATCCTATCATATCAGGGGCTGAACTCACAATGGCGTCTGCTTCAGAGCTAACATGTAGCCTGATAGACCAGTCAATATTATTTTTCCTGTCGGCTGTCAGGCTGACTGCAAAGAATTATGGGCGTTAGATCCTCTATCTTCATCCTTCCTGCCCTATTTCCCTCACTAGTGGACTGGATTTTAATTGTAAAAAGGTGTTTTGCTCAATCTGTCGGAAAAGAAACAAATTGCAAAACTTCAGTTTCTTTTGGAAGAAAAATTTGTGCAATTCGTGACCAATCTGATTCATTTAGATTTCAGTGGTAATTTCTATACTTTTGTATACTGATTATTATTATTTTTTATATATAATCAGACTGGCAAGCAAGCGCTTTCAAGGGAGTCTGCAACCTCCGTAATCAACTGTTTGCATAGACACATGGCTGTAGTTCACCTGATTAAACCAATGTTTTTCTTTTGTTCATCTGAGGCTGTTTAAAATTTCTTTTTAATTAGCAAATTTTAGGTTTGTTTTAAAGAGGGTGTAACTGTTGCTGTCATTGCAAACCTATGTGTAAAGACTTAGATTGACAGTGCTGTCATACTGGCAGCCTGTGCCTACCGCATTTCTGCTCCCAGGCATGGCTGCCTTTCTGCTCACCTCCCTGGACCTGCAAGCATTTCTCCTCTACGGTGGGCCCTACCAGAATAACTCCACTTCTCCCTGCAAGCTGCGACCTACTCCTTGCCAGCATTCTACTCATTCATGCAGTCTGAGCTCTGCTCCTGCTTAGACTATTGTTTTGCCTGATCATTTAGTGCTTCACATTGGTGTCTTTTGGTCAGCTGTCACTTGAACAGAGACTACTCCAAAATGTAGCAGCTTGGTAGTTCTGGTGCATCAGAGTCCAGATCCCTGTATAAAGGTTAAAAGGTGAAGACCAGGGAAAACACTTAGGCCCCTTTCACACGGGCGAGTTTTCCGTGCGGGTGCAATGCGTCAGGTGAACGCATTGCACCCTCACTGAATCCAAACCCATTCACTTCAATGGGGCTGTGTAGTAGAGCGGTGATTTTCACGCATTACTTGTGTTTTGCGTGAAAATCGCAGCATGTTCTATATTCTGCGTTTTTCACGCAACGCAGGCCCCATAGAAATGAATGAGGCTGTCTGAAAATCGCATAGCATCCGCAAGCAAGTGCGGATGTGGTGCGATTTTCACACATGGTTGCTAGGAGATTATAGGGATGAGCAACCCCGGACCCCATTAAAGTAAATTCACTGTATTATTTTCCCTTATAACATGGTTATAAGGAAAAGTAATGGCATTCTTAATACAGAATGCTTACTAAAATGTCGATTGAGGGGTTAAAAAAATTAACTGACCTCATCCACTTGTTCGAGCAGCCGGCATCGTCTTCTTTCTGCTTCTTTCAGGACCTGTAAAAGGACCTTTGATGACGCAATCGCGCTCACCGCGTGGTGACGTCAGCGCAGGTCCTGCAGAATGAAGATAGAAGGATCTTTATTCAGCAGGACCCGCGCTGATGTCACTGTACTCACCACGTGGTGAGCGCGATTACGTCATCAAAGGTCCTTTTGCAGGTCCTGAAAGAAGACTATGCCGGCTGTGCAAACAAGTGCGTGAGGTGAGTGAAGAAGTTTGGATTCGGGTCTGGATTGCACCCGCGCAATAAAAACTGAACAACGCAATCGCAGTCAAAACTGACTGAAATTGCATGCGCACTCGCGCGGGTTTTCCGCAATGCACACGCGACGCATCCGGAGCAAATCCGGGACGCCCGTGTGAAAGAGGACTTAGATAATGCCCTTAGGAGTAGCTCAAAGTCATACCTGTTTGTGACACAGTGAATCCACATCTGCTTCATAAGTGGCAAAGCGTCAAAGAATGTAAGTTGTGTACAATAATAGCAGCAGTGACAACCTATCTGTAAAACACGCAATTAATACAAAATTATGAAAACTTAGAATGAGTGAATGGAGCCTTGGGTGAAGAAAATAGTGCTTAAGTTAAGTGAGCAACAGCTGTGTCTCTGGTGACAGACTCCCTTTAACATCCCATGACATACATGGGTCACAAGTAAGTGCTAATTACCCCATCCATGGCAGATATATCCATCACAAACTACAACTGTCGTAGTGTGTTAATACACAGTTAAAGAACTGTGACAACAGATTGCTATGATTGGTCAGTCAGATCTGTTTGAACAATCATAGAAATGCAGATCTTTATACAAAAGGTGGTCGCGCTGCCAGGTATATGTCTCAATTCACAAGCTCAAGAGAAGCGGCAATCTTCTTTGATACAACCAACACAGCTGAGTCCCACTGGATAGTAACCTTTCCTCAAAGCAACCTTCCTGTGGAATGAAAGTTTCGGGTACATAGTGAAGGGCCGCAAAGTTGAACGAAACTCTTTTATTATACTCACAATAAAATCGTGAATAACACGCCTTAAATAATCATAAAATCAGGTCCATCAAACACAATGCCCGACCTAGGTTTCGCCAATAAGGCTTCGTCAGGGGCAATCATACCACCCATCTCTGCACGCTTTATTTAAATGGGGTTAATCTGCATCCCCTCCCCTTCCTTTGCAGACAATACCCACCCTATAAAATACATTCTTTTAAATCATTTTGTTCATATATCATTGCACATATTACATATTCTTCCTTGGGACCATAAATAATCATAAAAACCTACATACATACTGAATATAAGGACATATAAACAGATCATATCCGATATCGGAACCCAATACAGACCTGCTCCTATTCGGAGCGCTGCAACTATCCCCAGTGTTAAAAGAAACAATATCCAACACGGTCATACATCCCGCAAACACTCCTTAGTCTGTCCATTCCGTACTGTTTCATTAAAATTACCTCCCTCCTATATTTCTTAATTTCATTCATAACTTCTTCCCTAGTCACATGATATCATACCACCAATAACTATCCACTATCGGCTACACCCACTTCACACCCACTTTTTACTCAGCCAATAACCAGATATCCTGTATTTACCCCACGTTATTCCACCAAACAGGGCTTCAAATCAAAATCAATGTTTAAGCCAAGGGGCTGTAATGTCTTAATTTTGAATATCTATTCCACTTCTCGTCGGTCTATCTGTCTCACGGGGTCACCTCCTCTCCAGTCCAATTTCACCTTTTCCACTCCTGCAAACCACAAACCTCTCGGGTCCTTACCATGCATTTTCTTAAAATGCATCGATACACTATGACTTTCCAGCCCTTTCTTTTTATTGTTAATATGCTCCTGTACCCTCGTTTTAAGTTTATGCAATGTTCTCCATATATAAAACAATCCACAGGAGCATTTCAACAAATATACTATTCCCATATGTTTGAAGCCTATTTCCCCTTTTATTTTATATTCTTCTCCACTTCCTGCTACTATCTTCTGGATGTTCCTCACTTTTTTATCATCCTTGCTGCGGTTTCTGCATGCAATGCAGAATCCGCACCATGTGAACTGATCCCTCTCTTTCTTTTCTATTTTTGCTGGGATGTAGATCCAGACCAGAGAACTCTTCAAGTTTGGGGCCTTCCGATATATATCACCTTCGGTTTGCTTGGTATAACCCCCCCCCTAAAACAGGATCGTTTTTTAAAACTGACCTATTTCTGCACAAGATATTTTTCATAGGTCCGGTAATGGCACTAAATTGTGTGAAAAAGGTAAATCTATAGTCCTTTCTTTTTCTTTCCCTTTTTTAGATCATAAACCCCTCCTTCCTTCTTTTCTATACCTTCACTAACTCTTTCTAGTTCTTCCTTCTTATACCCCTTCTCCTCAAACCGTTCTTGTATGATTTTACTCTGTTCTTTGTAATCCCCTACATCAGTACAATTCCTATGGATCCGAGTGAACTGCCCTTTAGGGATATTCTTAATCTAAGGACGGTGGTGGCAACTAGTGGTATCTATATAACTATTTACATCTGTTGGTTTAAAAAAACTTTTGGTTTTAATTTTACCATCTTGTATAAAAATAGTCAAATCCAACACTTACTGCACTAACCTCACTCGTAAAGGATAGGTTCCAATTATTCCTGTTGACCTCTCCCATGAATTTTTCTAATCCCTGTTGTTCCCCTTCCCATATAATAAAACAATCGTCAATGAATCCCTGATTTTGTTTTGATAGAGAGGGTGTCCAAGTTCAGATCTTGTTCTGATTGCTGGCAAGTTCTATTTTCTCAATGAATTTGATAATGCCGCCTTATGTGCTGTAACATAACCCCGATACCTGTGTTTGGTTTGCTTATTTTAAGCCTGCAGATCTTGCACACAGCAATGCTTTTGTCTGCCCGCACTGTGGTTAAAAACTGCCATATGTGAGATACCCACACAGAGCTAGCAGCAGCCAAGCTTGGCCTTGGTTTGGCATGCTTGGAGCCTGCGCCCACAGGCTCAGTGGCATCATCAGCTACTAAGCTCACCACAATAGAAGCAGATCTGGCCCTGTCAAATTTTTGGTAGGATTTGGCCTTTCTTAAATCAGGTCAAAGTAGTGGGGCTAGTCTTGATAAACTACAAGAAATTAAATATGTGCAGGCTGTAGTGGCTTGTTTTGAAATAGAGATAAATATGAGATTAGGGGCATATGTAGTATGATAGCTGTATGGTTGCCTGGATGTTTATAATATATACAGTGGGGCAAAAAAGTGTTTAGTCAGCCACCAATTGTTCTTAAAAAGATGAGAGAGGCCTGTAATTTTCATCACAGGTATACCTCAACAATGAGAGACATAATGAGAAAAAAAATCCTGAAAGTCACATTGTCTGATTTTTAAAGAATTTATTTGCAAATTATGGTGAAAAATAAGTATTTGGTCAATAACAAAAGTTCATCTCAATACTTTGTTATATACCCTTTCTGCAAGTCTTCACAAGATTTTCACACACTGTAGCTGGTATTTTGGCCCATTCCTCCATGCAGATCTCCTCTAGAGCAGTGATATTTTGGGGCTGTTGCTGGGCAACATGGACTTTCAACTTCCTCCTAGTGTTGATTACGAATATTCAAATTTCGAATTTTTATCGTGAATATAGGTACTTCGAAAATTCGTGAATATCTCGAATATAGTTATATATATTCGTAATTTCGAATATTCGAAAAAAAAAATTCCCTTTTTTTTTTTTTTATTCGATTTTTTTTTTTTATCAGTACACATGAAACCTTCCTGCTTCTAGCTTGTGGGCCAATAAGAAGGCTGCAATATACTTGACTTTAGGAGTAGTAGTGTTTGCGAATTTTGCTCTATATTAGTTTTTTTTGAATATTCGCTATATTGCTATATATTCTTGTTTTAGAATATTATGAATATTCGAAAAAACGAAGTTATAGCAATATAGCGAATATTCGAAAAAAACTTATATAGAGCAATTTAGCTAATATAGTGCTATAATATTTTTCTTTATAGTTGTAATTTTTTTCCAATGTGAACTTCAGATGAGAAAAAAATTACATTTATTAGACAAAGAAGATTATAGCACTATATTAGTTAAATTGCTCTATATTAGTTTTTTCGAATATTCGCTATATTGCTATATATTCTTTTAGAATATTACGAATATTCGAAAAAACGAAGTTATAGCAATATAGCGAATATTCTAAAAAAAATCGAATATAGAGCAATTTAGCTAATATAGTGCTATAATCTTCTTTGTCTAATAGTTGTAAGTTTAAAAATTCGCAATAAAAAATTAGAATCCGAAAATTTGCATATTACACAATCATTACCTTGCCGATTTTTCGAGTAAAAAAATCGCGAATATTCTACAAAATATTCGCGAAATATCGCGAATTCGAATATGACCCCTTCCGCTCATCACTTCTCCCTCCAAAGGTTTTCTATGGGGTTGAGATCTGGAGACTGGCTAGGCCACTCCAGGACCTTGAAATGCTTCTTACGAAGCCACTCCTTCGTTGCCTGGGCGGTGTGTTTGGGATCATTGTCATGCTGAAAGACCCAGCCACGTTTCATCTTCAATGTCCTTGCTGATGGAAGGAGGTTTTCACTCAAAATCTCACGATACATGGCCCCATTGATTCTTTTCTTTATACTGATCAGGTGTCCTGGTCCCTTTGCAGAAAAACGGCCCCAAAGCATGATGTTTCCACCCCCATGCTTCACAGTAGGTATGGTGAATTTGGATGTAACTCAGCATTCTTTCTCCTCCAAACACGACGAGCTGAGTTTTTACCACAAAATTATACTTTGGGTTCATCTGACCATATGACATTCTCCCAATCCACTTCTAGATCATCCAAATTCTCTCTAGAAAACTTCAGACGGGCCCGGACATGTACTGGCTTAAGCAGGGGGACACGTCTGGCACTGCAGGATTTGAGTCCCTGGTGTAGTGTGTTACTGATGGTAGCCTTTGTTACTTTGGTCCCAGCTCTCTGCAGGTCATTCAGTAGGTCCCCTGTGTGGTTCTGGGATTTTTGCTCACCGTTCTTGTGATCATTTTGACCCCACGGGGTGAGATCTTACGTGGAGCCCCAGATCAAAGGAAGATTATCAGTGGTCTTGTATGTCTTGAATTTTCTAATAATTGCTCCCACAGCTGGGATTTCTTCAAACCAACCCATTTATACAGGTAACAAGTGGAGGACAGACGAGCCTCTTAAAGAAGAAGGTACAGGTCTGTGAGATCCAGAAATCTTGCTTGTTTGTAGGTGACCAAATACTTATTTTACCGAGGAATTTACCAACTAATTCATTAGAAATCCTACAATGTGATTTCCTGTATTCTTTCCTCCGATTCTGTCTCTCATAGTTGAAGTGTACCTATGATGAAAATTACAGGCCTCTCTCATCTTTTTAAGTGGGAGAACTTGCACAATTGGTGGCTGACTAAATACTTTTTTGCCCCACTGTAGATAATGGCAGGATTTATGTCCTATAATAAACCTGTGTGTCTGTATACATTAATGGATTTAAAAAAATCATCATAAATGTTAGAGTAAATAAAATAATGGGGATGGAGTCAAATGATTCATGTTGATTTGAATGATAAATGCTTGATGATTTTTGTAATAAATATGACTTGAAAACACGAATCATATATAACTGAATAGATGGAAACTATATAGGTACAAAATCAAATTTATAAACAAGTATTATGATGCTGAAAAACTTATGATTGTATGTAATTAATTGATTAATAGATAAATGAATGGGGATGTGAGTATTTGACTCTGTTAAAAGGAGTACTATGAATAAAGGGGAAAATTGGGACATGAATGGAGGAAATAAATTCTTGTAATCTGTGAGTATTATGAATGAATGGAAGAAATACATTATTTTGTCACAAATAACATAATATAGTGAGAAAAATTCAACAAGGTATAGAATGCAATAAAATAGTAAGTACCATTATGAGGGTTAGGGCTCATGCACACAAATGTATTTTCTCTCTCCGTGTCCTTTTCCGCAAAAGAATAGAACATGTCCTATTATTGTCCAGTTATGGTCAAGGATAGGACTGTTCTTTTAGGGGCCAGCTGTTTAATTCCGCAAAATACGGAATGTACACGTATGTCATCTGTATTTTTTGTGGACCGCAAACTACATACGGTTGTGTGCATGAGCCCTTACACAAAATGCTTATATAATATTAAATTAAAAAACTAATAAGAAATAATCTTTTTAAAATATTGTACTAATTAAATATATTCTCCAATATTCATTGAGACTAGGGATGAGCGAATAGACTTCGGATGAAACATCAGAAGTTGATTTGCATAATATTTTGTTTGAATACTGTACGGAGCGAGCTCTGTATAGTATTAGAATGTATTGCCGAAGTTATTACTTTGCGAAGTCTCGCGAGACTTCGCATAATAATTTCATAAATTAATTTCTACTGTAAAAGACCATTTTCCGAACTCTGTGTCTTACGTAAAGCCTTCAAACAGTCGTTTTGACATACTGTAATCCAAACTTGCAGGGCAGTACATAGATGACGAATATAAAGGAGCAGTTGGAAATCGTGGATCTAAAAAAAAATAATTCTCCTGTCGTATTGCTCTTACAACTGCATAATTTGTTAGATACTGAGATGCAACTGGAATGTTGGCATTTATCATTTCTTTTTAAGGTCGGAAACATAGAGAATTATCCCTATTAAACTGGCTGACATTAGCGATGTGCTAATGTAAGCTGAACTTAAAGGGAGTATTTCACCTATACTGAATCAGGCCTGATTCAGTGCGCAGGCGCGGGGATTCTTGTGAACGGCGCTGGCGCTCGATTTGTGAAGAACCTAGGGCGGGCCAGAGGGGTGAAAGGGGAGGGGTTTCATATGAATAGCGACGAGGGGCCTGGGCACCGGCCGCTTGAACGCCGCCCCTGGGCACCTTCAGACCTAATTTGCATATTAAATAAAAGTGTTTTTTCGAAGAAAATAAGCGACGGACAGCTAAACAGTAAGTAGCATTCCAATATGGGGACTATAATGCTGATAATGGTGTTAGTGTTCTATAATGGTCAGTATAGGTGAAAGACTCCCTTTAAGTAGGCTATTCTTATTTTTATTCATGCCCCCATTACTGCACAATTCTAACTTCTATAATATGCAAATTAGCCTCGAGGAACGGGGGTGGAAGGGTGCTCCATTGCTCCTTCTCCTAGAGGCTCTCTTCTCCCACCTCATTCCACGCCCTGCCAGCCTTGATTGACAGGCCAGTGTTCTTCTTCTCCTGCCAGCCCTATGTGCTGGCGCCTGCACCGTGCCATTTACCTAGCACACAGGGCCGGCAGGAAGAGATGAACGCCGGCCTGGCCCTGTCAATCGAGACTGGCAGGTCGTGGAATGAGGTGGGACGGAAAATGGAGCCTCTACGGGCAGGAGCAACACCCCGCCTGCTCATAGAGGCTAATTTGGATATTATAAAAGTTAGAATTGTGCAGTAACTGGGGCATGAAAAATAAGAATAACCTAGTTAGGTTCAGCTGACATTAGCACATCGCTAATGTCAGCCAGTTTAATAGTGTTTTCTTTTTGGTGGAGATTTCTCAATTTATAATACTTTTATAATTCTATCTCTATCCTATAGGTGTTCCGAGGCTGGTGGGAGAGAGAATTCCTCAGTAGAGGGCTATTTAGTAAAACCGGCCAGTGTTTGGTCACAGTTGTTCTGATTTTGTTGTGTGATTGATTGTAAGTGGTGACAAAGTTATGGCTGTAAGTAGCGATGAGCAAAGTTTTCAAAAATTCTATTCAGTGGCTTCGCTGAATTTCTCCAATAATTTTTTACAGTCACAAATTAATTTGTCACAAAGCGCATTAAATCAGGTCTATCCTGGGCTGCAGGCAAACTATAGGAAGAATTTATCTTGTTGTACATCACTGTGCAGTGCAACATGCATAGCTAGTACTTTCTGATAGAGAAACAGTTAATGTGCATCAGAATGACAGGCAAAACACATATGGATGTGCGCATCATCGTGCAGGCCACCAACAGTCCTAGCTAACCCCTAAACAAACAAAAAAAAAACCATACCACATCCTTCAGTAAAGCAAAAAAAAAAAAGGCTGTGCGCCCCAGCAGCATCTATGTCCCAATGACTCTTTAGTGGTGCAAAATAAGGACATGGATGCAGCGCCAATAAAGTAGTGGAGAAAAAAAAAGGTTATTTTAATACATTTTGTGGCAGTGCAAACACATGCTTTTGAATCCCTTCTGTTAGCTGTAGAATGACTGTGCGTCACTATTAGGCTCAGTTGACACTTTATTTATATGGTCAGTTATTCTCATCATTTATTGTCAGCCAATAGCAGGTGCGGGTCAAACCCACAGAACAGGTGTACATCTATTTATGATAACTAATCTGATAGTAGGCTTGGTGCCTGATGACAATAACTGATCAAATTACTGAAGTTTGAACTCTGCCTTACAGGTCACTGTTAGCGTGGACTGAACTATGCAGTGGTCCAAGATTCGAGTATTGCCCCCCCCCCACCCCCGACAGTAGGGAGGGTGTCAGCAGTAAGGCTGTGTTCACATCACTGTTTAATTTTCCATACTTCTGATCTGTCAGAAGAAGAGCCCCAAAATAAAGCGGATCCTGTAGTTTGAGCATCCTCCTTCAAATTGTCAGCATTTAAGCAGTATTTGTAAGGCAAAAACAGGAGTGGGTCCAAAACACAGATAACATGTGATGGAAATTCTTCTGTGTTATGGACCCACTCCTGCTTTTGGCTTTCAAATCCTGAGGCAAAATATTGACCATGTGATAGAGACCTTACAGATGCTGAATTTATTTTTTGCTATTTTTCTGTTATTAGGATGGATCAGAAGAACGGAAAAAAAAACTGTGATGTCAACACTGTCAAACAGGAACACTAGTCTCCCCTGAACAGAATGAAGAGGATGGCAACAGCAAGAAGAATCACAATAGTGGCCCAGCAACAGAGTGGGGAGGGTGGCAACAGCAGGAAGAGTCACAATAATGGCCCCAGAACAGAGTTGGACAGGAAGGGGCGGTAAAAGTAGTGGCAGTAACAGCACAAGATGGTGGCAGATCACAGTAGGAGCAGATGGCAGTAGAGGCAGCAGGCATGTGGCAGCACACTACAGTCAGGTCATTACTGCCAGAACTATCTAGTTTGTTGTATCAGGCACCAGTGTCTGGAAATCCTGGTTGAAAGGTTAGTCTCTCAACATTTTGTGTTAAAAGGCGAGTTCTCTCTGGGGTAACTATGCCTCCCGCTGCACTAAACACTTGCTCTGATGCCACACTACTGGCTGGGCCTCCCCAGACCCCCCCTTCATGAAGCGCAAGCTCAGAAGGTCCCCCTGATGATACTTTTGTGAGCATGGGGCGATGGCACATGTAGACAGCAACCAACTGACTACATAAGATGTCTCAATAGTAGTTGAGATTATCCTCCCTCTCAGCAGGTGGAAAAAAGGCACCCATTTTGGACCGGTAGGGAGGGTCTAACATTGTGGAGAGTCAGTAGTTATCCCTCTGCCCAATGGTGATAATGCAGTCACTACACAAGCAACTCAGCATGCATCTGGCCAGTTGTGCAAGGGACTCAGAGGGACTCCCTGCCTCCATCTCCATTGCATACTGCCACGGTCTATCAGGGTTAACTGCGTTGTCTTCGTCATCACACTCTAGCTCCTCTTCTGTCACTTCAGCAGAAAAACCACATAGTTATGTATAGAATTCCTGGGCATTTATGTTCTCCTCCTTCTCCTCCTGTGCCAGTTCAGCCTCCATAATGCTCAGGTGGCCGTGAGATTTAGGCACAACGTCTTCTGTCCCCTCACCAGTCAAAGTTATCAGATTCCCCTCCAGGACCTGAAGTGGAATCACATCATTCATCCCATAGTCCTGGCAACCGACAAATAACGTGGCCTCCTGAAAGGCCCTGAGCAAACGGCAGGTGTCACGCATGAACTACCACTGTTTAACGTCAAAGTTGCACTGGTAAGTAGTCCTGTCTATAAACATCATCAAGAACTCGGTCACGGTTTTCCTCTGCTTATACAGTTGGTCCAACGTAGAGTTCAATCACGTGGAAACGTCGCATATGAGGCGAAGTAGGGGAACATGATTCTGCCTTTGCAGCTCAAGAAGGGAGTGTTTTGCAGTGGCGGAAGTGCATGCACAGTTTCCTTGACATTCTCAAGACGTCTTGCAGTTGGGTGGAAGACTTCAGGAACCGGGTGACAACCAGATTGAAGATGTGCACCATTCAGGGCACATGCGTCAACCCTCCCTGAAGCAACGGAGACAGAATGTTCTTCCCGTTATCGGTGACCATGGTTCCTATCTCCAGTTGGAGCAGTTCTTACCTGATTTGACTCCATTCGCCCAGGCGGACCATGTACAGAACCACGTGACAAGCTTGTGCTTTGCATAGGTGGTATGCTAAAAAAAAAACACCAAAAATATGAAACCACATATTGTGACAACTTTGTGCTTTGCATAGGTGGTATGCAAAAAAACCCACCAAAAATATGAAACTATATATATATATATATATATATACACTGCTCAAAAAAATAAAGGGAACACAAAAATAACACATCCTAGATCTGAATTAATTAAATATTCTTCTGAAATACTTTGTTCTTTACATAGTTGAATGTGCTGACAACAAAATCACACAAAAATAAAAAAATGGAAATCAAATTTTTCAACCTATGGAGGTCTGGATTTGGAGTCACCCTCAAAATTAAAGTGGAAAAACACACTACAGGGTGATCCAACTTTTATGTAATGTCCTTAAAACAAGTCAAAATGAGGCTCAGTAGTGTGTGTGGCCTCCACGTGCCTGTATGACCTCCCTACAACGCCTGTGCATGCTCCTGATGAGGTGGCGGACGGTCTCCTGAGGGATCTCCTCCCAGACCTGGACTAAAGCATCTGCCAACTCCTGGACAGTCTGTGGTGCAACGTGACGTTGGTGGATAGAGCGAGACATGATGTCCCAGATGTGCTCAATTGGATTCAGGTCTGGGGAACGGGCGGGCCAGTCCATAGCATCAATGCCTTCGTCTTGCAGGAACTGCTGACACACTCCAGCCACATGAGGTCTTGCATTGTCTTGCATTAGGAGGAACCCAGGGCCAACCGCACCAGCATATGGTCTCACAAGGGGTCTGAGGATCTCATCTCGGTACCTAATGGCAGTCAGGCTACCTCTGGCGAGCACATGGAGGCCTGTGCGGCCCTCCAAAGAAATGCCACCCCACACCATTACTGACCCAATGCCAAACCGGTCATGCTGGAGGATGTTGCAGGCAGCAGAACATTCTCCACGGCGTCTCAAGACTCTGTCACGTTTGTCACATGTGCTCAGTGTGAACCTGCTTTCATCTGTGAAGAGCACAGGGCGCCAGTGGCGAATTTGCCAATCTTGGTGTTCTCTGGCAAATGCCAAACGTCCTGCACGGTGTTGGGCTGTAAGCACAACCCCCACCTGTGGACGTCGGGCCCTCATATCACCCTCATGGAGTCTGTTTCTGACTGTTTGCGCAGACACATGCACATTTGTGGCCTGCTGGAGGTCATTTTGCAGGGCTCTGGCAGTGCTCCTCCTGTTCCTCCTTGCACAAAGGCAGAGGTAGCGGTCCTGCTGCTGGGTTGTTGCCCTCCTACGGCCTCCTCCACATCTCCTGATGTACTGGCCTGTCCCCTGGTAGCGCCTCCATGCTCTGGACACTACGCTGACAGACACAGCAAACCTTCTTGCCACAGCTCGCATTGATGTGCCATCCTGGATAAGCTGCACTATCTGAGCCACTTGTGTGGGTTGTAGACTCCAGTGAAAGCACTGCCAGCATTCAAAAGTGACCAAAACATCAGCCAGGAAGCATAGGAACTGAGAAGTGATCTGTGGTCACCACCTGCAGAACCACTCCTTTATTGGGGGTGTCTTGATAATTGCCTATAATTTCCACCTGTTGTCTATCCCATTTGCACAACAGCATGTGAAATTGATTGTCACTCAGTGTTGCTTCCTAAGTGGACAGTTTGATTTCACAGAAGTGTGATTGACTTGGAGTTACATTGTGTTAAGTGTTTCCTTTATTTTTTTGAGCAGTGTATAATTCACCCTTTATTTGATCATAGTAAAAAATCGCAAATAAAAAAAACATGAAAAATATGCAGTATGGACTAATCAGACACAAACACCTCCTGGGGAAACAGGTCAGTATATGTTCCACAAAAAAACTGTGTAAAAGCTACAGAGGGGGTGAAAGTGTCCCACAATGACCACTGTTCGTTCTAGTCCCAAATGACTTAAAGCAGCCCTAACAATAGTTACATACAGTATGTATATACCAAAAGTGACAGGAAAAGGCTACATAATTCAAACAGTCAGGTTAGAATAACACATGTACACGGCAATCTCACACCCAAATGCATACCCCTAAGAACATTATATAAGGTACAACTGAAAAAACATCACAAAAAAATCAAAAGATATACAGACTAACATGACTGTAGCACAAATATTATAGTGGATACCGACCAAGTAACCCAGGGGGTGAGCAAACACCCTGACGTACGTCTCGCCTAGCTTCCTCCTGTTCATACTATGACACGCGATCATCTCAGTGGGGGGCGGAGCCATAACAAACTGGCTCCTTGGGCAATGGCAAGCTGTATGCTTGCTTACTTATGCACTGGCAGGTTTATCATTCACATCAAGCAGTCTGATGATTACTGGATAGCCATGCTTTTAGTCTCTCGCTTTTACAGCAAAATGGGGGAATGTTTCCCTCCAGCCAAAAAGGGAGGACAAATTACTTTATTACGAGGAAACACTGTGTATGCAGCTTACCGCAGCTTTCAGTGAGCAGATGCCTGCATCCAGAGTGCCTGAATTACATTCCTGCAGAGAAGTCAGTATATATGACATGCATTGACTTACCTGAATAAATTAGTTTTGTATGCCAGAATAGCATCTCTTAGAAAACCTTTGTAAAAAGAAAAAAAATTATAATAGTTTACAAACAACAGATGTTAGACTTACCAGTGTATAATTTTTTTTATCCCTTTTTGAATATTATTATACCCCTTTTTTTAAATTATTATATATAAATACGGTATATACTGTATATAATCCACCCTCTTACTGTGTCTGAAGATTGGGTGCAATAAAAGAGATACAAGAGTGAACATATAAAAAGTATATTGTGGAAATTGATTACATTCATTACATACAGATAGACTTTACAATTACTTAGCAACCAAGATGATGCAATAAGCCTATACAACTTTCTTAAAGCAAATGTGTCACCAAAAATGTTTCCTCCCAGTTAAAAGCAGATCCTTTTTTCTAATGACTTTCTAATTCCTGAACATAATTATGGGGGCTGCCATCTTGCCTGAGCTGTTTACAAGGCATTAAGAAAAATGGGGGTCCATAGACACAATGGACTGAAGGGGACCTCACTGACTTATATAAGAACATTTTCTAGGCATGCTCTGTGACCTGTGCAGAGATCATTGTACAAAGAAAGAGTAGATTAAGTTTTACAATCACCTATTATGAATGGTGGATCCTGTCTTATCTGTCATTCTAATCCTGCCTATAATGATATCATCTCTGTGTATAGATAGGCAGGTAAATGCAGTAAAGTGATCTGTACAGACCAAGCGATGGTGCCGCTATTATTAGACTTAGTGTTCAGTGCAAAAACGGAAGAATTTTAAGTTTTTTTTTTTGTTGTTTAAATATGGATATTGACGTGGAAAAATAAATCACCAACAATTCTTTAAAATATGTTAAAGGGGTATTCTCATCTGGGTAATCATGTTTCACCCCCCCCCCCCCTCCCCGAGGCTTTTCCTAAATATAATCCTTTTTCTAAATCCTATAGTTTTTTATAAAATTGAAAAATCCTATAGCATTGTTTATAGTCGCTGCCCATGGATACGGCCACCGATCGCCCGCCGCATCCATGGGCCGCGCCTGCGCACCGCTTACCCTGGTGATCTAGTGGCCGGCCTGTATTAGATGCTGTGAGCGCGCACGTCGGGTGGCCGCGCATGCGCAGATCAACTTTACTTCCTGCTGCCACTCCAAAGGAAGATACTTCTGCGCATGCGCGGGCGCCCGAAAACTTCGGTGGATGAAGAGAAGAGTCGGACGTCTTTTGAACAGCCAGCGCAGGACATGGGTAAGTATTATTTGTAAATGCCCCACCAATTCCACCAACGATTTACTAATAAGAGCATCATCAATGGGGGCATTATTCTTACTAGGGGGGCACTAATGGGGGCATTTTTTTACCTGGGGGCATAACTGGAGGCATTATTCTAACTGGGGGGGCACTAATGGGGGCATTATTTTACCTGGGGGCACAACTGGAGGCATTATTCTAACTGGGGGGGGCACTAATGGGGGCATTATTTTACTTGGGGGCACAACTGGAGGCATTATTCTTACTGGGGGGCACTAATGGGGGCATTATTTTTCCTGGGGGCACTAATGGGGGCATTATTCTTCTTGGGGGCACTAATGGAGGCATTATTCTTCTTAGGGGCACTAATGGGGGCATTATTCTTTTTGGGAGCACTAATGGGGCATTATTCTTCTTAGGGGCACTAATGGGGGCATTATTCTTCTTGGGGGCACTAATGGGGGCATTATTCATCTTGGGGGCACTAATGGGGGCATTATTCTTCTTAGGGGCACTAATGGGGGCATTATTCTTCTTAGGGGCATTATTCTTATTGGGGGCATTATTCTTCTTAGGGGCACTAATGGGGGCATTATTCTTCTTGGGGGCACTAATGGGGGCATTATTCTTCCTGGGGGCACAACTGGAGGTATTATTCTTACTGAGGGGACACTAATGGGGGCATTATTCTTCCTGGGGGCACTAATGTGGCAGTATTCTTTTTAGGGGCACTAAAGAGGGCATTATTCTTCTCAGGGGCACTAATGTGGGCATTATTCTTCTTAGTGGCACTAATGGGGGCATTATTCTTCTTAGTGGCACTAATGGGGGCATTATTCTTCCTGGGGGGACTAATGGGGGCATTATTCTTCCTGGGTGCACTAATGTAGCAGTATTCTTTTTAGGGGCACTTATGGTGGCATTATTTTTCCATGGGGGCACAACTGGAGGCATTATTCTTACTGGGGGGCACTAATGGGGGCATTATTTTACCTGGGGGCACTAATGGGGGCATTATTCTTTCTGGGGACACTAATGGCGGCATTATTCTTCTTAGGGGCACTAATGGGGGTTTTATTCTTCTTGGGGGCACTAATGGGGGCATTAATTCTTCCTGGGGGCACAACATGTGTGAAATCCATGGCATGCACAGCTCCGTTTTTGACGCAGCACAAAGAAATAAAGATCAGCGCCGGGCGGCCGCGCTATTCCTTTGTGCCTTCATCTGCAGAAGCAGAGAGGGTTAGGAGCAGAGGACATGAGGCAGGATGGGGTCAGACTCTGGACTGCAGCAATGGAGCTGTGGGGGATTTATGGCTGCTCAGTTCTGGTTGTATTCATAGTGGCTGCTGCATTATTGAATGGAGGGACACAGAGGGTTGACATTGAATGGAGGGACATAGAGGGGGTGACATTAAATGGAGGGACATAGAGGGGGGTGACATTGAATGGAGGGACGCAGAGGGGATGACATTCTGAAGTGTAGTGATACAGGGATGCCATTATGGAGTGAGGGGACACAGAGGGGAGGACATTATGATGTTGAGAGAATGGAGGGACATTGCGTCCCCTTTGTCCCTCTACTTCATAATGTCCTCCACTCTGTGTCCTTTCACTCCATAATGGCGTCCCCTGTATCCTTACACTTTAGAATGTCATCCCCTCTGTGTCCCTCCATTCTATTATGGCGTCCCCTCTGTGTCCCTCCATTCTATAATGGCGTCCCCTGTGTCCCTCGATTCTATAATGGCGTCCCTTGTGTCCCTCCATTCTATAATGGCATCCCCTGTGTACCTCCATTCTATAATGGCATCCCCTGTGTCCCTCCATTCTATAATGGCCTCCACTCTGTGTCCCTCCATTATATAATGTCATCCCCTGTGGCCCTCCATTCTATAATGGCGTCCCCTGTGTCCCTCCATTCTATAATGGCATCCCCTCTGTGTCCCTCCATTCTATAATGGCGTCCCCTGTGTCCCTCCATTCTATAATGGTGTCCCCTGTGTCCCTCCATTCTATAATGGCGTCCCCTCTGTGTCCTTCCAGTCCTTAACGTCTTCCACCTATGTTGCTCCATTCCATAAAGGAGTTCATTCTGAATTCCATTATTGTAATCTAATGTAAAATCCGTGGTGGATTTGGTGGTGCATTTATTCAAATAAAAATGATACTCACCTATTTTGAAGTTGTCCTGGTCCTCCGATACTTCTCCGGCACGCCCTCTTTCTCAAATTCTGTTTGATCTTCATGTATGTTGATCTTCTTATACAGCTCTGCTACATCTGTCTTCATGTACACTATATTTCATTATAGGTGTCTAATTCATGAAACTCAGTGTCCCTCCATTCCATATTGGCGTCCCCTGTGTCCCTCCATAGGACATTATGAAGTGGAGGTCATGGTAGTGTAGAGGAAGACAGATGTAGAAGGGCTGTATAGGAAGCTTTTCATCCACAATGCTAGTGGTGGAGGGGGAGACAGATGTAGCAGTGCTGTATAAGAAGTTGATCAGCCACAGTGCTGGAAGTGACTATATATATGTAGCAGAGCTGTGTAAGCGGATGGTCAGCCTCAGTGATGGTGAAAGAGAGAGAGATGAACTAGAATTGTATGAGGCTGTTCAGCAACATTGCTAGTGTGGAAATGACTATATATACAGTACAGACCAAAAGTTTGGACACACCTTCTCATTCAAAGAGTTTTCTTTATTTTCATGACTATGAAGGCATCAAAACTATGAATTAACACATGTGGAATTATACACATAACAAACAAGTGTGAAACAACTGAAAATATGTCATATTCTAGGTTCTTCAAAGTAGCCACCTTTTGCTTTGATTACTGCTTTGCACACTCTTGGCATTCTCTTGATGAGCTTCAAGAGGTAGTCCCCTGAAATGGTCTTCCAACAGTCTTGAAGGAGTTCCCAGAGATGCTTAGCACTTGTTGGCCCTTTTGCCTTCACTCTGCGGTCCAGCTCACCCCAAACCATCTCGATTGGGTTCAGGTCCGGTGACTGTGGAGGCCAGGTCATCTGGCGCAGCACCCCATCACTCTCCTTCATGGTCAAATAGCCCTTACTTTCAAAGTTTTCCCAATTTTTCGGCTGACTGACTGACCTTCATTTCTTAAAGTAATGATGGCCACTCGTTTTTCTTTACTGCTTTACGGCCACGCTGCTTTTTTCTTGCCATAATACAAATTCTAACAGTCTATTCAGTAGGACTATCAGCTGTGTATCCACCTGACTTCTCCTCAATGCAACTGATGGTCCCAACCCCATTTATAAGGCAAGAAATACCACTTATTAAACCTAACTGTCACTACCAGAGCTTTGGGACGTTCTCACAGCTCTGTTTCTCCACCCCTGTGATGATGTCACTACTAGAGCTGGGAGGAGTTCTCACTACTCTGTTTACTTTTGGTTTCTTTCACCACAGCTGTTCTTCATGTGTTTGATTTCCCTCTCTTTATATCACCCCTCCTCCTATGATAGGATGTGGATTATAGTTCTCACTTCAGTTGTAGCTCTTGCTTTAGTTTCTTCACTTGTGGCTATCAGTTCACTGGACCTGTGTTCTGCTGCAGCTAGCACTCCGGATATTGCCAGCCTGTCCTTGGATCCGTCTTCTCTGCGGCTGCAACACCTCCAGCTAAGTGTGCAGACATTGTTGTGTTCCTGTTTATTTCTGACTGGATCTGAGGTGGCCACGGTTCCCTCCATATACTGAGTAGGGCACTGGTGGCCGTGCCCCTTCCACTATTGTAGGGGTTACAGTGGTCATTAGTCTTAGGCACGTGGGCATGCCTCGTTCCGCCATTGGGATCCGGGCATGTGCTTTAGCAGAATAGGGAGAGCGTTGAGGGTCGGACAGGGGTCACCCTTTATCCTCCCTAGTTCTGGGTCCAGTCAGTAGCTCTGTACTGTGTATTACTATTGTTGCTCACATACAGTCGTGACATTATAATCCACCAAAACCGTCCTTTTTTGACATGGATCCGCTTTCTGACCTGTTTGACCGCATGCAGGGTCTTTCTTTGGAAGTAGCGGATCTCCGTCAATCTATGACCCAGCTTCAAGCATTGGGCCCTGCTCCGGCTCATGGAGTCTGTTGCGAGCCAAAGGTCTCACTTCCGGAGACGTTCTCCGGGGGCAGTGAGAATTTTGTTCGTTTCAGAGAGGCATGCAAACTCCATTTTTGCTTGTGTCCTCACTCTTCTGGTAATCAGGAGCAGAGGGTGAGGATTGTCATTTCCCTGCTCAGGGGTAATGCTCAGACTTGGGCTTTTTCGCTGCCATCAGGGGATCCCTCCCTTCGATCCGTGGAGGGATTTTTTGTGGCCCTGGGGCAGATTTATGATGACCCGGATCGTGTTGCTCTGGCCGAATCTAACCTACGTGTTTTATGCCAGAACAAACGGTCTGCGGAGCTTTATTGTTCTGAATTTCGGAGATGGGCAGCTGATTCGGGTTGGAATGATGCTGCACTCCGGAGTCAGTTCTGTCATGGTCTCTCGGAGAGATTAAAAGATGCGTTTGCTTTCCATGAGAGACCAACGTCCTTAGAGTCTGCCATGTCCTTGGCGGTACGCCTTGACAGGCGTCTAAGAGAAAGAAACGAGACCTCTCTGTCCCGCCATTGTCAGTCTAGGGGCAGTGGTGCGGACTCATTCAGTGTGCAGGGGCCTCATCCTGTCTCGCTCCCCTCTGAGGAGGAGCCCATGCAGCTAGGTCGACTTGCCCCTGATAAAAGAGGATTTAGTCCTCAGAGTATGGTGTGTTTTTGTTGTGGGGGCATAGGTCATTTGGCAAATCTTTGTCCGTCTAGGAGATTCTTGAACCGTACTAAGAGCGATAATAAGAGAAAAATCTCAAAAGGTGAATCATCAAGTTCTGCTTCATCTGCTACTTTGGGCAAAGTTGATGTAGGATTTGATGCTTTTCCTCTGACCTGCAGTTCCCGTTTTCTCCTGTCTGCCAGGCTGGCGCTAGAGAGCAAAGTCATTTCTTGTGAGATTTTTGTCGATAGTGGAGCCGCCGTCAATCTTATTGACACTCAATTTGTAGCCATGCATGGTTTTCAGGTTTGCACTTTAGATAAAGATATACCTGTTTTTGCTATTAACTCTGCTCCACTCTCACAGAGATCTCTGAAGGGCATTGTTCACAATATCCGGCTAGCTGTAGGTGACACTCATGTGGAGGATATATCTTGTTTTGTCCTTAACGGATTGCCGTCTCCTCTAGTTTTGGGGTTACCCTGGCTCACTAGACATAACCCCACTATTGATTGGCAAGGAAGGCAAATAAATGAGTGGAGTGATTTTTGTAGAGAGAATTGTCTCACAGCGACTTTTGCAGAGGTGTCTACTAAAACGGTGCCATCATTTCTCTCTGATTTCTCGGACGTGTTTTCCGAGAGCGGTGTTCAGGAGCTACCTCCTCACCGGGAGTTTGACTGTCCCATTAACCTCATTCCCGGCGCCAAGCTGCCAAAAGCACGCCTGTACAATCACTCACAACCGGAAAGAATCGCTATGCGAACTTACATCTCCGAGAGTCTCGAAAAGGGGCATATTCGTCCCTCAAAGTCACCTGTGGCCGCGGCTTTTTTTCTTGTTAAAAAGAAAGATGGCTCTCTGAGACCTTGCCTAGATTTTAGGGAGCTGAACCGTATCACGATTCGCGATCCCTATCCCCTTCCTCTGATCCCGGACCTCTTCAATCAAATTGTTGGGGCCAAGGTGTTTTCCAAATTGGATTTGAGAGGCGCGTACAACCTGGTCAGGGTCAGAGAGGGGGATGAAAGGAAAACGGCCTTTAATACCCCTGACGGGCATTTCGAGAATCTCGTTATGCCTTTCGGCCTGATGAATGCTCCGGCCGTCTTTCAGCATTTTGTTAATAGTATTTTCTATCATTTAATGGGGAAATTTGTATTGGTGTATCTTGATGATATTTTGATTTTTTCCCCTGATGTTCAGACCCATCAGGATCATCTTTTTCAGGTTCTGCAGATTCTGCGGGAAAATAAATTGTATGCCAAGCTGGAGAAATGTCTTTTTATGGTATCGGAGATTCAATTTCTGGGTTTTCTCCTCTCTGCTTCTGGTTTTCGCATGGATCCCGAGAAGGTCCGTGCTGTACTTGAGTGGGAGCTTCCTGAGAATCAGAAGGCATTGATGCGCTTTCTGGGTTTTGCGAACTATTACAGAAAGTTCATTTTGATATATTCCTCTGTTGTCAAACCCCTCACTGACATGACAAAAAAGGGGGCGGATTTTTCCTCTTGGTCGGAGGAGGCGCTTACAGCCTTTTCTAAGATTAAAGAGAATTTTGCGTCTGCTCCCGTCTTGGTGCATCCCGATGTTTCCTTACCTTTTATTGTTGAGGTGGATGCTTCCGAGGTGGGTGTGGGTGCGGTTTTGTCCCAGGGCCCTTCCCCTGCCAAGTGGCGACCCTGTGCCTTTTTCTCTAAAAAACTCTCCCCAGCAGAGAGAAACTATGATGTGGGAGATAGGGAGTTGTTGGCCATCAAGTTGGCTTTCGAGGAATGGCGCCATTGGTTGGAGGGGGCCAGGCACCCTATCACCGTTTTTACCGACCATAAGAATCTGGCATACTTGGAGTCGGCCAGGCGTATGAATCCGAGACAGGCCAGATGGTCTCTGTTCTTCTCCAGATTCAATTTTGTTGTTACATTCCGACCTGGGATAAAAAATGTGAAGGCTGATGCTCTCTCTCGCTGTTTTCCGGGAGGAGGAAACTCCGAGGACCCGGGTCCCATTTTGGCGGAGGGGGTAGTTGTTTCTGCTCTATATTCCGATTTGGAGGCCGAGGTCCAGGCTGCCCAGACTGAGACACCTGCCCGTTGTCCTTCTGGGAAGTTGTTCGTGCCTCCTGAGCTACGTCACAAACTCTTTAAGGAGCATCATGATACGGTTCTTGCTGGTCACCCCGGGAGTAGAGCCACGGTAGATCTCATTGCTCAGAGATTTTGGTGGCCGGCTCTTCGTAAGTCGGTGGAGGGTTTTGTGGCTGCTTGTGAGACGTGCGCTCGCGCTAAGGTCCCTCGTTCACGGCCTTTAGGTTCCCTTCTCCCGTTACCCATTCCTTCCCGTCCTTGGACACACCTGTCCATTGACTTTATCACGGATCTTCCTCGGGGAAGTCGGTGATCCTGGTGGTGGTGGACCGTTTTAGCAAGATGGCTCATTTCGTACCTTTCCCTGGTTTACCCAATGCTAAAACGTTGGCGCAAGCTTTTGTCGACCATATTGTTAAATTGCACGGCATTCCCTCTGATATTGTTTCCGATAGAGGCACGCAGTTTGTGTCCAGGTTCTGGAAGGCTTTCTGTTCTCGCCTGGGGGTTCGGCTGTCCTTCTCTTCTGCTTTTCATCCGCAGTCGAATGGTCAGACTGAGCGCCTCAATCAGAATCTGGAGACATATTTGCACTGTTTTGTGGCAGAGAACCAGGAGGATTGGTGTTCATTTCTCCCTCTTGCTGAGTTTGCTCTGAACAACCGTCGTCAGGAATCTTCTGATAAGTCACCATTCTTTGGTGCATATGGGTTCCATCCGCAGTTTGGGACATTCTCGGGAGGGGCTCTTTCTGGTTTACCTGAGGAGGAGAGATTTTCCTTGTCTTTGTCTACCATTTGGCAAAAGATTCAGAGTAATCTTAAAAAGATGAGTGAGAGGTATAGGCGTGTGGCTGATAAGAGACGTGTGCCTGGTCCGGACCTGAATGTGGGTGATCTGGTGTGGTTGTCTACTAGAAACATTAAGTTGAAGGTTCCCTCCTGGAAATTGGGTCCCAAGTTTATTGGGCCTTATAAAATCTTGTCAGTCATCAATCCTGTTGCCTTCCGTCTTGATCTTCCACGGGTTTGGAAGATACATAATGTATTTCACAGATCTCTCTTAAAACCATATGTCCAGCCCACGGTACCCTCCTCTTTGCCTCCTCCTCCGATTTTGGTTGATGGCAATCTGGAGTTTGAGGTTTCCAGAATTGTGGACTCTCGCATTGTCCGCGGTTCTCTTCAGTACCTCGTTCATTGGAAGGGTTATGCTCCTGAGGAGAGGATGTGGGTTCCGGTGTCGGACATTAAAGCCACTCGCCTCATCAGGGCATTTCATAGGGCTCATCCTGAGAAGGTGGGTCCTGGGTGTCCGGAGTCCACCCGTAGAGGGGGGGGGGGGGGTACTGTCACTACCAGAGCTTTGGGACGTTCTCACAGCTCTGTTTCTCCACCCCTGTGATGATGTCACTACTAGAGCTGGGAGGAGTTCTCACTACTCTGTTTACTTTTGGTTTCTTTCACCACAGCTGTTCTTCATGTGTTTGATTTCCCTCTCTTTATATCACCCCTCCTCCTATGATAGGATGTGGATTATAGTTCTCACTTCAGTTGTAGCTCTTGCTTTAGTTTCTTCACTTGTGGCTATCAGTTCACTGGACCTGTGTTCTGCTGCAGCTAGCACTCCGGATATTGCCAGCCTGTCCTTGGATCCGTCTTCTCTGCGGCTGCAACACCTCCAGCTAAGTGTGCAGACATTGTTGTGTTCCTGTTTATTTCTGACTGGATCTGAGGTGGCCACGGTTCCCTCCATATACTGAGTAGGGCACTGGTGGCCGTGCCCCTTCCACTATTGTAGGGGTTACAGTGGTCATTAGTCTTAGGCATGTGCTCGTTCCGCCATTGGGATCCGGGCATGTGCTTTAGCAGAATAGGGAGAGCGTTGAGGGTCGGACAGGGGTCACCCTTTATCCTCCCTAGTTCTGGGTCCAGTCAGTAGCTCTGTACTGTGTATTACTATTGTTGCTCACATACAGTCGTGACACTAACAGGGCACACCTGTGAAGTGAAAACCATTTCAGGGGACTACCTCTTGAAGCTCATCAAGAGAATGCCAATAGTGTGCAAAGCAGTAATCAAAGCAAAAGGTGGCTACTTTGAAGAACCTAGAATATGACATATTTTCAGTTGTTTCACACTTGTTTGTTATGAATAGTTGTGATGCCTTCAGTGTGAATCTACAATTTTCATAGTCATGAAAATAAAGAAAACTCTTTGAATGAGAAGGTGTGTCCAAACTTTTGGTCGGTACTGTATATATATATATATATATATATATATATATATATATATATACACAATGTAAAAAATCGGACTGCACTCCAAGCGAATCTTCAAACAAGTTAGTGTTTAATCACCCATATGGTGGCAAAGCGACGTTTCGGCTCCAGCATGAGCCTTTTTCAAGCATTGGTGAACAGTGAACAACAGGTATATAAAGGGTTTCCAATACATACATTCAATCAAACAACATAATTGGTACTTTAAAAATAATACATGTATACAATATATCAATATGTGCATAAACCGCATAATAATCATGATTATTAAAGTGACTAGTGCATTGCATAAAGTAAAATTCCATAATACAACATATTACAGATGAAAACACCATAAGACATATAATTGGTTACAACTGCAACTCATTCATATATCATTAGTGCATCGACTGTAATGGTGCACATGTGCAAAATAAGGAAGACTAATGAATTGCTACCTGGGGGAATGATGGTGCCCACACATACCATATCGCTGATCGGCGCGTCCTCAGGAGCCCAAAACGCATGTCCCGGTCGCATCACGTCATCACTGGGGGACAGGCTGATGCATAACGGTGCCGCCTACTGATGACCTCAGTGGCGCACCCAATAACGCCTCACAGCCCTCTCCCATTGATGACTGCATGCAGCGGCGCATGCGCAATAGCAACAGCAAGCTCTTTGCCGCCATATTGGAAGAGGGAATCTGACCAAAAGAATAATAGTTACCTTTGTAGCTTACTGTCTTGTTCGTTCTACTTATTCAGTTACTGTGGTTGAATACCACTGTGGCGCAGGTTGGAAGAGTAACCATCTTTTCCAAAATGGTAAACCCAAATCCACTCGTCACCCCAATGCTAACAGCACGTCAGTGTCATCAGCATTGTAGGTTCTTGCCCTGCTTCAATATATAACTGTGAGGGTACTCCTCATTACAACAGAACGATTTTGGAAAAACGGCAGTATCAGCTACAAAAAGGTATAAGGTGTTCCCCCTTAGATTTAATCTTAGCGGGACATACGCATGGAACCCCGAGACAAACAAAATTATAACACAACATAATTGTTTTTTTCGTGGGCTCATCATCCACCATCCAGGTTCATCAGTTTTCTAAAGTGCCTTCTGTGCAAGTGTTTCTGAAAAGATAATACAAAGTGTCAGTGACATATATAAATCAAATTACTAATTACACTTATATTAAAATCAATATAGTATTTGTTTGCATTTTTTTGTCTTTTTTTGTTTAACCAATGAATCTGTCGTCCACAGGAGATAATTTGGAACTCATATCAGTGGAACATAGGGGCAAACTGACCTCCTTACAAACCTCCACCATATCTATAGTCAATATTTAAACCTCTAGGGTGCAGACTTTGTAGTGTCTGGATCCAATGCATTTCTCTTTTTTTGAGTAGAGATACCCGATCTCCACCTCTCCGTGGCATTGGAACTTGATCTATGATCCAACATCTAAGATCTTTTTCCCTGTGCCCTAGTAAACCAAAATGTCTCGGGACTGGCAGATCTTTGCGTCCCTTTCTGATTGTGTAGCGATGGTTATTGAGCCTAGTCTTCAAGTCCGTGGAAGTTTCGCCTACATATAGCAATTGGCATGGACAGGATAGGACATAGACTACGAATGAAGAGTCACATGTTAAATGAAACTTAAGGGGATATATTTGTCCCGTATCGGGATGTGTGAATACCCTGGATCTACGGATCAGGCTACAGTTAACACAATGCAGACACGGGAAACAACCCGTGCCTGATGGTGCCAGCATAGTCTGTCTGACAGTAGATTTGGGTCCCACATCTGCTCTCACCAGTTGGTCTCTTATATTTTTACACCTACGATAGGCACATAGGGGAGATGTTCTAAATTCTGGTACCGTTTTCAAGCAGCTACCAAGTATTGGCCAGTGTCTTTTTAGGATTTTATTAATGGCGCCGCTGTATTTTGAATAGGTGGACACAAACGTGATTCTTTTCTGTGTCTTCCTATTGTCCTTGCCCTGCAATAGGGAACCCCTATCTACAGCTAGCGCTTTTTGTCTCTGCTGGACAAGCAGTTTATTAGGGTAACCCCATTGTTTGAACTTAGTCACCATATTATCTACCGTATTTTCAAGGGTTTCACTATCTGCTACAATTCGTCTTGCTCTTAAAAATTGCGAGTATGGTAAATGTTTTACCATACTGCGTGGATGACAGCTCTCGTACCTTAACATCATATTCCTGTCGGTGGGTTTAGTATATAATAATGTAGATAACATTCCATTGGAGACCACGACATTGGTATCAAGGAACTGTACTGAGGTGTCTGAGTAAGTCACAGTAAACTGTAAGTCACTGTCCACATTATTGAGGTACCGGTGGAAATCTAACAACTGTTGTTCAGTTCCTGTCCAGATGAGGAAGATGTCGTCTATATATCTCCACCATCCCAAGATATATTGGGCATGGCGGGACCCATAGACGACATCTTCCTCAAACCGGCGCATAAAGATATTCGCGTACGTTGGGGCCACATTTGCCCCCATCGCCACGCCGCGTTTCTGGACATAGTAAGTGTCCTGAAAAAGGAAATAGTTGTGTTCCAATACAATAGTGAGTAGCGAGATAATGAAAGAGCAAGCATCTGGTGTCATTGATGACATATCCAACATACCTTGTACCGCAGCAATACCCTTTTTGTGGTCGATGGAAGTGTATAAGGATATGACATCAAATGAGACCAGTGTGATCCCCACCACCTCATCAAGATTGACCTTACTCAATTTCATCAAGAAATCAGACGTGTCTCTGATATAGGATAGTCCCCCTGTAGAAAAATCACGTAACACCTTGTCTAAAAAAATAGATATGTGACAAAACACTGAATCGGTGCCCGAAACAATGGGGCGCCCGGGTGGGTCCACCATTGTTTTGTGTACCTTTGGCAACACATAAATTACTGGGGTAATGGGGTGGGAAACAATGAGATATTCCCTAAGCCCCTCATCTATAATACCTGCTTGTACAGCTTTTGTCACACATTGTTCAATTATTCGCATGATATTGAATTTGGGGTCATATGATATCAGATTATACACATTTACGTCACTTAATTGCCTTAAGATCTCTTTGATATATTTGATGGTGTCCATCACTACGATGGCACCGCCTTTGTCGGCGGGTTTTATCGTTAGGTCAATATCCTTTTTTAATTCAACTAATACATACACCTCAGCCGCAGTGAGGTTGGGGTACCTGAAGCTCTCAGTACGAGGGAGAGACTTAAGGGCACCAATCTCATTCTTGACGGCTGAGATGTACGCATCAATGGCTGGTTCATTTACCACCGGATTAAAGTAACTCTTGTTGGACAAATTAAGCATTTTACATGTAAACTCGCTAGATCTTGTTACCTGATCCCCACTCTTTCCTTGGAACCACACCTTCAGCTTAAGGCCTCATGCACACGACCGTATTTTTTTGCGGTCCGCAAAACGGGGTTCCGTTTTTCCGTGATCCGTGACCGTTTTTTCGTCCGTGGGTCTTCCTTGATTTTTGGAGGATCCACGGACATGAAAAAAAAGTCGTTTTGGTGTCCGCCTGGCCGTGCGGAGCCAAACGGATCCGTCCTGAATTACAATGCAAGTCAATGGGGACGGATCCGTTTGACGTTGACACAATATGGTGCAATTTCAAACGGATCCGTCCCCCATGACTTTCAATGTAAAGTCAGGAGTTAATATACCATCGGATCAGAGTTTTCTCCAATCCGATGGTATATTTCAACTTGAAGCGTCCCCATCACCATGGGAACGCCTCTATGTTAAAATATACCGTCGGATTTGAGTTACATCGTGAAACTCAAATCCGACAGTATATTCTAACACAGAGGCGTTCCCATGGTGATGGGGACGCTTCAGGTTAGAATATACTAAAAGAACTGTGTACATGACTGCCCCCTGCTGCCTGGCAGGTGCTGCCAGGCAGCAGGGGGCAGCCCCCCCCCCTGTAGTTAACACATTGGTGGCCAGTGCGGCCGGCCCCCCCTGTAGTTAACTCATTGGTGGCCAGTAGGCCCCCCCCTGTAGTTAACTCATTGTGGCCAGTGGGCCCCCCCCTCCTCTGTAGTTAACTCATTGGTGGCCAGTGGGCCCCCCCCCTCCCCTGTAGTTAACTCATTGGTGGCCAGTGTGGCCGGCCCCCCTCCCTCCCCTGTAGTTAACTCGTTGGTGGCCAGTGGGCCCCCCCCCCTCCCTCCCCCTCCTAATTAAAATCTCCCCCCTATCATTGGTGGCAGCGGAGTGTACCGATCGGAGTCCCAGTTTAATCGCTGGGGCTCCGATCGGTAACCATGGTAACCAGGACGCTACTGCAGTCCCGGTTGCCATGGTTACTTAGCAATTTGTAGAACCATTATACTTACCTGCGAGCTGCGATGGTCTGTGTCCGGTCGGGAGCTCGTCCTACTGGTAAGTGACAGGTCTGGCCAGGAGCTCCTCCTACTGGTAAGTGACATGACCTGTCACTTACCAGTAGGAGGAGCTCTCGGCCGGACCTGTCACTTACCAGTAGGAGGAGCTCCCGACCGGACGCAGACCATCGCAGCTCGCAGGTAAGTATAATGGTTCTACAAATTGCTAAGTATTCATGGCAACCGGGACTGCAGTAGCGTCCTGGTTGCCATGGTTACCGATCGGAGCCCCAGCGATTAAACTGGGACTCCGATCGGTACACTCCGCTGCCACCAATGATAGGGGGGAGATTTTAATTAGGAGGGGGAGGGAGGGGATAAGGCCCACTGGCCACCAACAAGTTAACTACAGGGGAGGGAGGGGGGGCCCACTGGCCACCAAGGAGTTAACTACAGGGGAGGGAGGGGGGCCGGCCGCACTGGCCACCAATGAGTTAACTACAGGGGAGGGGGGGGCCCACTGGCCACCAATGAGTTAACTACAGGAGAGGGGGGGCCCACTGGCCACCAATGTGTTAACTACAGGGAGGGGGCTGCCCCCTGCTGCCTGGCAGCACCTTCCAGGCAGCAGGGGGCAGTCATGTACACAGTTCTGTTAGTATATTCTAACCTGAAGCGTCCCCATCACCATGGGAACGCCTCTGTGTTAGAATATACTGTCGGTTCAGAGTTTTCACGAAGTGAAAACTCAGCTATGAAAAAGCTTTTATGCAGACGGATCTTCGGATCCATCTGTATAAAAACTAACCTACGGCCACGGATCACGGACACGGATGCCAATCTTGTGTGCATCCGTGTTCTTTTACGGACCCATTGACTTGAATGGGTCTGTGAACCGTTGGCTGTGAAAAAAATAGGACAGCTCATATTTTTTTCACGGCCAGGAAACACGGATCACGGATGCGGCTGGAAAACGGTGCATTTTCCGATTTTTCCACGGACCCATTGAAAGTCAATGGGTCCGCGAAAAAAAAACGGAAAACGGCACAACGGCCACGGGTGCACACAACGGTCGTGTGCATGAGGCCTAATAGAGCGGAAAAAATCACACAGGTCAGATTCAACGTCCAGCCAATTTACCTGTGAATTGAGGCAGAATGATAACCCTTTAGATAAAACGGTTAACTGCGCAGGGGTCAATGCTTTGGAGGAAAGATTAATAACAGCTATTTCTTCTTTTTTTGTATTTGAGTCCGTGTTTTCATGTTGCGTGTTCTGCTGGTTTCGTCTATATCGACGACCGCCTCTCCTGGTTCGTTTCCTCTTGCATTGGAGTCCATTTTGTTCCCTAAAAAAACTTCCGGTTCTCCTTTGTGCATCTGGATATTTTTTCTTGTTTTTTTGTTCTCCCTCATATTGTTATACGGGAAATTACCAGGTTGCCAACTGTATATGTCACCTTTCTTGTAGTCCTCGATGTCTCGGGCCCATTTGATCCTCTTACCGTCCTCTAGTTCAGTCTGCAGCTGCTGTAACTGCCCCTTTAAAGTCTCACTGAACTCTGAGTACTGTTTCTCCGTCATACACATACGGAGCTGTTGCTCAATCTGTGCCATATCAATGGTCAATGTGGCGACTTCCTGTTGTAAGAATTCAATATTTAATAAAATGAAGTCCATGGAATATTTATTGGACAAGGCCTCGAAACGTTTGCAAAAGAAATCACTATGAGAAAACAAGTTAGGGCGCAAATGGGATCGCATCCCTCTAGGGATCCGCTGCTCCTTATAGTAATGCCCAAGAGTGGTCATATGTAACTTTAGAGATAATGTCCGTCTGGATAGGTTTTCATATTTTCTTTTATATTCCTTCAAAGATGGAGTCGTCAAAAAAGCAGTATCTCCCTCTATGCCACCGATAATGCGCTCCGCATCCTCCTGTGTGAAGACACAACCACCGGGTGTATCCAATTGCGACATGTTGGTGTGCAAAACCAACAAAAAAGTATTGAAAAAACAAGAAGTAAAAACTTGCAGGTGTGCTAGGCCAATATCACAGAGATAGAGGAAAAAAACCACTGGCAGCACCACCTTAAAGAGGTATAAATGATGAACGGGTGCAATGTCCAAGCATGGTAAAAAGGTGCTTACCCACTTATAAAATGTAAAAAATCGGACTGCACTCCAAGCGAATCTTCAAACAAGTTAGTGTTTAATCACCCATATGGTGGCAAAGCGACGTTTCGGCTCCAGCATGAGCCTTTTTCAAGCATTGGTGAACAGTGAACAACAGGTATATAAAGGGGTTCCAATACATACATTCAATCAAACAACATAATTGGTACTTTAAAAATAATACATGTATACAATATATCAATATGTGCATAAACCGCATAATAATCATGATTATTAAAGTGACTAGTGCATTGCATAAAGTAAAATTCCATAATACAACATATTACAGATGAAAACACCATAAGACATATAATTGGTTACAACTGCAACTCATTCATATATCATTAGTGCATCGACTGTAATGGTGCACATGTGCAAAATAAGGAAGACTAATGAATTGCTACCTGGGGGAATGATGGTGCCCACACATACCATAGCGCTGATCGGCGCGTCCTCAGGAGCCCAAAGCGCATGTCCCGGTCGCATCACGTCATCACTGGGGGACAGGCTGATGCATAACGGTGCCGCCTACTGATGACCTCAGTGGCGCACCCAATAACGCCTCACAGCCCTCTCCCATTGATGACTGCATGCAGCGGCGCATGCGCAATAGCAACAGCAAGCTCTTTGCCGCCATATTGGAAGAGGGAATCTGACCAAAAGAATAATAGTTACCTTTGTAGCTTACTGTCTTGTTCGTTTTACTTATTCAGTTACTGTGGTTGAATACCACTGTGGCGCAGGTTGGAAGAGTAACCATCTTTTCCAAAATGGTAAACCCAAATCCAGTCGTCACCCCAATGCTAACAGCACGTCAGTGTCATCAGCATTGTAGGTTCTTGCCCTGCTTCAATATATAACTGTGAGGGTACTCCTCATTACAACAGAACGATTTTGGAAAAACGGCAGTATCAGCTACAAAAAGGTATAAGGTGTTCCCCCTTAGATTTAATCTTAACGGGACATACGCATGGAACCCAGAGACAAACAAAATTATAACACAACATAATTGTTTTTTTCGTAGGCTCATCATCCACCATCCAGGTTCATCAGTTTTCTAAAGTGCCTTCTGTGCAAGTGTTTCTGAAAAAATAATACAAAGTGTCAGTGACATATATAAATCAAATTACTAATTACACTTATATTAAAATCAATATAGTATTTGTTTGCATTTTTTTGTCTTTTTTTGTTTAACCAATGAATCTGTCGACCACAGGAGATAATTTGGAACTCATATCAGTGGAACATAGGGGCAAACTGACCTCCTTACAAACCCCCACCATATCTATAGTCAATATTTAAACCTCTAGGGTGCAGACTTTGGTCTATGGTATGTGTGGGCACCATCATTCCCCCAGGTAGCAATTCATTAGTCTTCCGATGCACTTAGTCGATGCACTAATGATATATGAATGAGTTGCAGTTGTAACCAATTATATGTCTTATGGTGTTTTCATCTGTAATATGTTGTATTATGGAATTTTACTTTATGCAATGCACTAGTCACTTTAATAATCATGATTATTATGCGGTTTATGCACATATTGATATATTGTATTAGTATACATGTATTATTTTTAAAGTACCAATTATGTTGTTTGATTGAATGTATGTATTGGAACCCCTTTATATACCTGTTGTTGACTGTTCACCAGTGCTTGAAAAAGGCTCATGCTGGAGCCGAAACGTCGCTTTGCCACCATATGGGTGATTAAACACTAACTTGTTTGAAGATTCGCTTGGAGTGCAGTCCGATTTTTTACATTTTATAAGTGGGTAAGCACCTTTTTACCATGCTTGGACATTGCACCCGTTCATCATTTATACCTCTTTAAGGTGGTGCTGCCAGTGGTTTTTTTCCTATATATATATATATATATATATATATATATATATATATATATACAGGGTGTGCCATTTATATGGATACACCTTAATAAAATGGGAATGGTTGGTGATATTAACTTCCTGTTTGTGGCACATTAGTATATGTGAGGGGGGAAACTTTTCAAGATGGGTGGTGACCATGGCGGCCATTTTGAAGTCAGCCATTTTGAATCCAACTTTTGTTTTTTCAATAGGAAGAGGGTCATGTGACACATTAAACTTATTGGGAATTTCACAAGAAAAACAATGGTGTGCTTGGTTTTAACGTAACTTTATTCTTTCATGAGTTATTTACAACACTGCAGGAGAAATGCTAGCACAGGCTTCCAGTATCTGTAGTTTCAGGTGCTGCACATCTCGTATCTTCACAGCAGAGACAATTGCCTTCAGCTAACCCCAAATAAAAAAGCCTAAGGGGGGTCACTGGATATGCAAAATTGCTACATGATGATGTGTTTCCCTCTTTATGCACTGAAGCTGGCACGTTCCCTGAGTTTTTCCAGCAAGATGGTGCACCCACCACCACATTATGGGTGTCAGGTCCGAGCATTCCTAGATGAACAGTTTCCTGGAAAGTGGATTGATCGTCGTGGGCCAGTTGAATGGCCCCCAAGGTCTCCCGATCTGACCCCCTTAGACTTTTATCTTTGGGGTCATCTGAAGGCAATTGTCTATGCTGTGAAGATACGAGCTGTGCAGCACCTGAAACTACGGATACTGGAAGCCTGTGCTAGCATTTCTCCTGCAGTGTTGCTATCAGTGTGTGAAGAGTGGGAGAAGAGGGTTGCATTGACAATCCAACACAATGGGCAGCACATTGAACACATTTTATAAGTGGTCAGAAACTTGTAAATAACTCATGAAAGAATAAAGTAACGTTAAAACCAAGCACACCATTGTTTTTCTTGTGAAATTCCCAATAAGTTTGATGTGTCACATGACCCTCTTCCTATTGAAAAAACAAAAGTTGGATTCAAAATGGCCAACTTTAAAATGGCCGCCATGGTCACCACCCATCTTGAAAAGTTTCCCCCCTCACATATACTAATGTGCCACAAACAGGAAGTTAATATCACCAACCATTCCCATTTTATTAAGGTGTATCTATATAAATGGCCAACCCTGTATTTGTAGCAGAGCTGTATAAGCGGATGGTCAGCCTCAGTGATGGTGAAAGAGAGAGAGATGAACTCTAACTGTATGAGGCTGTTCAGCAACAGTGCTAGTGTGGAAGTGACTTTATATATATATGTAGCAGAGCTGTATAAGCGGATGGTCAGCCTCAGTGATGGTGGAATAAAGACATGTAGCAGAGCTTTATATGTGGACCGTCAACCTCAAGGATGGTGGGAGAGTATAATAAAGATGTAGCTGAGCTGTATAGGAAGCCCTTGAGCCAAACTTATGATAGGAGACTGGAGAAGACACATGTTCCTGAGCTATATATGCATCTATACAGATACATAGTGTAAGGTTTATACACAATTGTAGTACAGCTGTGATAGAAAGATATCTGCATCAGTGCTGGGGGGTGGGGGATGGTCATGTTTTATGGGAATCAAATGCACAGATTATAAGTCTACTGGCTGACAAGCTTTTGAGCTAATGTATAATATGGAATTATAGAGTTTGCTGCACAGAATGGGTTTGTAAAAGATCAGATTGTGTGTAAAACTGTGCAGGACAGCCACATGTTACTGTATACTGAGCTCACTTATCACAGCTCTCTGAGGATTCCACAGCAGGGGGAGGGGACTCAGACACTGCAGGCTGCCAGACTGATGAGTCATACTCTCCACATGAACAAGCACGTAAGAACTCAGTGCTCAGTGTGATGTCATAAGGAGGTGTGGCCGGCCTTCACTCAAACAGCCTAAGCCCGCCCAGCCATAGCTGCATAAAACCAGGAAGTGAACAACAGAGTGACTGCAGGTGAGGCTGAAAGAGCAAGATGAGAATACCCCTTTAAACATAAAAATATGATTTAAACAATAGGTAATTTTTTGATGCCATATTTCCTTTAAACCTTATAAGACATAATTACTACACATAGTCTATGCCCAAATGCATGGGTCTTTTATCCCTTGAAACTATCTACTCCCCTCCTTTTCAACCTCTCATATTTGTTATCCCAGAATCTGTTTGCCATCCCATCTCATCCAGTATCCAGAATTTTCGAGCAAGTGCTTAGGGTACTTTCACACTTGCGGCAGAGAGATCCGGCAAGCAGTTCCGTCGCCGGAACTGCCTGCCGGATCAGGCAAAACGTATGCCAACTGATGGCATTTGTAAGACTGATCAGGATCCTGATCAGTCTTAAAAATGCCTGATCAGTCGAAAAAATGCATTGAAATGCCAGATCCGTCTTTCCGGTGTCATCCGGCAAAACGGATCCGGCATTTATTTTTTCATCTTTTTTTCAGTCTGCGCATGCGCAGACCGGAAGGACTGATCCGGCATTCCGGTATTCTGAATGCCGGATCCGGCACTAATACATTCCTATGGGAAAAAATGCCGGATCCGGCATTCAGGCAAGTCTTCAGTTTTTTTCGCCGGACATAAAACCGTAGCATGCTGCGGTATACTCTTTTGCCTGATCAGTCAAAACGACTGAACTGAAGACATCCTGATGCAAACTGAACGGATTAGGCTACTTTCACACTTGCGTTGTTCTTTTCCGGCATTCAGAATACCGGAATGCCGGATCCGTCCTTCCGGTATGCGCATGCGCAGACTGATAAAAAGGTGAAAAAATAAATGACGGATCCGTTTTTGCCGGATGACACCGGAAAGACGGATCCGGCATTTCAATGCATTTTTTCGACTGATCAGGCATTTTTAAGACTGATCAGGATCCTGATCAGTCTTACTAAGGGCTCTTTCACACTTGCGTTATTGTCTTCCGGCATAGAGTTCCGTCGTCGGGACTCTATGCCGGAAGAATACTGATCAGGATTATCCTAATGCATTCTGAATGGAGAGTAATCCGTTCAGGATGCATCAGGATGTCTTCAGTTCCGGTACGGAACGTTTTTTGGCCGGAGAAAATACCGCAGCATGCTGCGCTTTTTGCTCCGGCCAAAAATCCTGAAGACTTGCCGCAAGGCCGGATCCGGGATCAATGCCCATTGAAAGGCATTGATCCGGATCCGGCCTTAAGCTAAACGTCGTTTCGGCGCATTGCCGGACCCGACGTTTAGCTTTTTCTGAATAGTTACCATGGCTACCGGGACGCTAAAGTCCTGACAGCCATGGTAAGTGTAGCGGGGAGCAGGGGAGCAGCATACTTACCGTCCGTGCGGCTCCCCGGGCGCTCCAGAGTGACGTCAGGGCGCCCCAAGCGCATGGATCACGTGATCACATGGATCACGTGATCACATGGATCACGTCATCCATGCGCATGGGGCGCTCTGACGTCATTCTGGAGCGCCCGGGGAGCCGCACGGACTGTAAGTATACCGCTCCCCCGCTCCCCGCTCCTACTATGGCAACCAGGACTTTAATAGCGTCCTGGGTGCCATAGTAACACTGAAAGCATTTGGAAGACGGTTCCGTCTTCAAATGCTTTCAGTACACTTGCGTTGTTACGGATCCGGCAGGCACCTCCGGCAACGGAAGTGCATGCCGGATCCCAACAACGCAAGTGTGAAAGAGGCCTTAGGCTACTTTCACACTTGCGTTGTTCTTTTCCGGCATAGAGTTCCGTCACAGGGGCTCTATACCGGAAAAGAACTGATCAGGTATGTCCCCATGCATTCTGAATGGAGAGTAATCCGTTCAGTTTGCATCAGGATGTCTTCAGTTCAGTCGTTTTGACTGATCAGGCAAAAGAGAAAACCGTAGCATGCTACGGTTTTATCTCCAGCTAAAAAAACTGAAGACTTGCCTGAATGCCTGATCAGGCATTTTTTCCCATAGGAATGTATTAGTGCCGGATCCGGCATTCAGAATACCGGAATGCCGGATCCGTCCTTCCGGTATGCGCATGCGCAGACTGAAAAAAAGGTGAAAAAATAAATGCCGGATCCGTTTTTGCCGGATGACACCGGAAAGACGGATCCGGCATTTCAATGCATTTTTTCGACTGATCAGGCATTTTTAAGACTGATCAGGATCCTGATCAGTCTTACTAATGCCATCAGTTAGCATACATTTTGCCTGATCCGGCAGGCAGTTCCGGCGACGGAACTGCTTGCCAGATCTCGCTGCCGCAAGTGTGAAAGTAGCCTTATGCCATCAGTTAGCATACATTTTGCCTGATCCGGCAGGCAGTTCCGGCGACAGAACTGCTTGTCGGATCTCTCTGCCGCAAGTGTGAAAGGAGCCTTACTCTCCATTCAGAATGCATGGGGATAAAACTGATCAGTTCTTTTCCGGTATAGAACCCCTGTGACGGAACTCTATGCCGGAAATGAAAAACGCAAGCGTGAAAGTACCCTTACTTACGATTTTATGGCAGCTTGCACTTATATACAAATTAGGCGTATTTTAGGTGCAGATGGCGGCGCAACTAACTGTTATCTGTAGAGTTGAGCGAACACCTGGATGTTCGGGTTCGAGAAGTTCGGCCGAACTTCCCGGAAATGTTCGGGTTCGGGATCCGAACCCGATCCGAACTTCGTCCCGAACCCGAACCCCATTGAAGTCAATGGGGACCCGAACTTTTGGGCACTAAAAAGGCTGTAAAACAGCCCAGGAAAGAGCTAGAGGGCTGCAAAAGGCAGCAACATGTAGGTGAATCCCCTGCAAACAAATGTGGATAGGGAAATGAATTAAAATTAAAATTAAAAAAATAAAAATGAACCAATATCAATTGGACAGAGGTCCCATAGCAGAGAATCTGGCTTCACGTCAGCAGAGAATCAGTCTCTTCATGCCATAGCAAAGAATCTGGCTTCATGTCAGCAGAGAATCAGTCTCTTCATGCCATAGCAGAGAATCTGGCTTCATGTCAGCGCAGAATCAGTCTTCATGTCATAGCAGAGAATCAGGCTTCACGTCACCCACCACTGGAACAGGCCACTGTCACACATTTAGGCCCCGGCACCCAGACAGAGGAGAGAGGTCCCGTAACAGAGAATCTGGCCTTATGTCAGCACAGAATCTGTCTTCATCTCATAGCAGAGAATCAGGCTTCACGTCACCCACCACTGGAACAGGCCACTGTCACACATTTAGGCCCAGGCACCCAGGCAGAGGAGAGAGGTCCCGTAACAGAGAATCTGGCCTTATGTCAGCACAGAATCAGTCTTCATGTCATAGCAGAGAATCAGGCTTCACGTCACCCATCACTGGAACAGGCCACTGTCACACATTTAGGCCCCGGCACCCAGGCAGAGGAGAGAGGTCCCGTAACAGAGAATCTGGCCTTATGTCAGCGCAGAATCAGTCTTCATGTCATAGCAGAGAATCAGGCTTCACGTCACCCACCACTGGAACAGGCCACTGTCACACATTTAGGCCCCGGCACCCAGACAGAGGAGAGCGGTCCCGTAACAGAGAATATGGCCTTATGTCAGCGCAGAATCTGTATTCATGTCATATCAGAGAATCAGGCTTCACGTCACCCACCACTGGAACAGGCCACTGTCACATATTTAGGCCCAGGCACCCAGGCAGAGGAGAGAGGTCCCGTAACAGAGAATCTGGCCTGATGTCAGCACAGAATCTGTCTTCATGTCATAGCAGAGAATCAGGCTTCACGTCAGCCACCACTGGAACAGGCCACTGTCACACATTTAGGCCCAGGCACCCAGGCAGAGGAGAGAGGTCCCGTAACAGAGAATCTGGCCTTATGTCAGCACAGAATCTGTCTTCATGTCATAGCAGAGAATCAGGCTTCACGTCACCCACCACTGGAACAGGCCACTGTCACACATTTAGGCCCAGGCACCCAGGCAGAGGAGAGAGGTCCCGTAACAGAGAATCTGGCCTTATGTCAGCGCAGAATCAGTCTTCATGTCATAGCAGAGAATCAGGCTTCACGTTACCCACCACTGGAACAGGCCACTGTCACACATTTAGGCCCAGGCACCCAGGCAGAGGAGAGAGGTCCCGTAACAGAGAATCTGGCCTTATGTCAGCGCAGAATCACTCTTCATGTCATAGCAGAGAATCAGGCTTCACATCACCCACCACTGGAACAGGCCACTGTCACACATTTAGGCCCCGGCACCCAGACAGAGGAGAGCGGTCCCGTAACAGAGAATATGGCCTTATGTCAGCGCAGAATCTGTATTCATGTCATATCAGAGAATCAGGCTTCACGTCACCCACCACTGGAACAGGCCACTGTCACATATTTAGGCCCAGGCACCCAGGCAGAGGAGAGAGGTCCCGTAACAGAGAATCTGGCCTGATGTCAGCACAGAATCTGTCTTCATGTCATAGCAGAGAATCAGGCTTCACGTCACCCACCACTGGAACAGGCCACTGTCACACATTTAGGCCCCGGCACCCAGACAGAGGAGAGCGGTCCCGTAACAGAGAATCTGGCCTTATGTCAGCGCAGAATCTGTATTCATGTCATAGCAGAGAATCAGGCTTCACGTCACCCACCACTGGAACAGGCCACTGTCACACATTTAGGCAGAGGAGAGAGGTCCCGTAACAGAGAATCTGGCCTGATGTCAGCACATAATCTGTCTTCATGTCATAGCAGAGAATCAGGCTTCAGGTCACCCACCACTGGAACAGGCCACTGTCACACATTTAGGCCCAGGCACCCAGGCAGAGGACAGAGGTCCCGTAACAGAGAATCTGGCCTGATGTCAGCGCAGAATCTGTCTTCATGTCATAGCAGAGAATCAGGCTTCACGTCACCCACCACTGGAACAGGCCACTGTCACACATTTAGGCCCAGGCACCCAGGCAGAGGAGAGCGGTCCCGTAACAGAGAATCTGGCCTTATGTCAGCGCAGAATCTGTCTTCATGTCATAGCAGAGAATCAGGCTTCACGTCACCCACCACTGGAACAGGCCACTGTCACACATTTAGGCCCAGGCACCCAGGCAGAGGAGAGAGGTCCCGTAACAGAGAATCTGGCCTTATGTCAGCGCAGAATCTGTCTTCATCTCATAGCAGAGAATCAGGCTTCACGTCACCCACCACTGGAACAGGCCACTGTCACACATTTAGACCCAGGCAGAGGAGAGAGGTCCCGTAACAGAGAATCTGGCCTTATGTCAGCGCAGAATCAGTCTTCATGTCATAGCAGAGAATCAGGCTTCACGTTACCCACCACTGGAACAGGCCACTGTCACACATTTAGGCCCAGGCACCCAGGCAGAGGAGAGAGGTCCCGTAACAGAGAATCTGGCCTTATGTCAGCGCAGAATCTGTATTCATGTCATAGCAGAGAATCAGGCTTCACGTCACCCACCACTGGAACAGGCCACTGTCACACATTTAGACCCAGGCAGAGGAGAGAGGTCCCGTAACAGAGAATCTGGCCTTATGTCAGCGCAGAATCAGTCTTCATGTCATAGCAGAGAATCAGGCTTCACGTCACCCACCACTGGAACAGGCCACTGTCACACATTTAGGCCCCGGCACCCAGACAGAGGAGAGCGGTCCCGTAACAGAGAATCTGGCCTTATGTCAGCGCAGAATCAGTCTTCATGTCATAGCAGAGAATCAGGCTTCACGTTACCCACCACTGGAACAGGCCACTGTCACACATTTAGGCCCAGGCACCCAGGCAGAGGAGAGAGGTCCGTAACAGAGAATCTGGCCTTATGTCAGCGCAGAATCTGTATTCATGTCATAGCAGAGAATCAGGCTTCACGTCACCCACCACTGGAACAGGCCACTGTCACACATTTAGACCCAGGCAGAGGAGAGAGGTCCCGTAACAGAGAATCTGGCCTTATGTCAGCGCAGAATCAGTCTTCATGTCATAGAAGAGAATCAGGCTTCACGTCACCCACCACTGGAACAGGCCACTGTCACACATTTAGGCCCCGGCACCCAGACAGAGGAGAGCGGTCCCGTAACAGAGAATCTGGCCTTATGTCAGCGCAGAATCTGTATTCATGTCATAGCAGAGAATCAGGCTTCACGTCACCCACCACTAGAACAGGCCACTGTCACAAATTTAGGCCCAGGCACCCAGGCAGAGGAGAGAGGTCCCGTAACAGAGAATCTGGCCTGATGTCAGCACAGAATCTGTCTTCATGTCATAGCAGAGAATCAGGCTTCACGTCACCCACCACTGGAACAGGCCACTGTCACACATTTAGGCCCAGGCACCCAGGGCCGGCGCCACCAGTAAGGCGACTTAGGCAGTCGCCTAGGGCGCCATTTAGCAGGGGGCGCCCTTTTGCGGTGTAAAAAAAAAAGTTGGTTATATACGTTCGGGCGGCCGGCGGCGCCCCTCATGCTGTGCCTCCTAAACGCTTGCCGCTCTAAAGAATCTCCGGCTCAGTGCTGCGCAGCCTGCTGTGTCTGCTCTGTGCTACTGCTGTTGTTAGTGTAGCGTGGCCGAGCTCTGTTCGGTCCGCGGGACAGGAGCTTTTGTTTCCTGTACCCGGCCGGACTGACAGGAAGTGCTCACTTAGTGTGCACTTCCTTTCAGTCCGGCCGGGTACAAGAAACAAATGCTCCTGTACCGCGGACCGAACAGAGCTCGGCCACGCTACACAGGCTACACTAGAGGTGACAAGGGAGGGGGAGGGGGGGGTGTAAAATGACAGTGACAAGGGGGGGTGTAAAATGACAGTGACAAGGGGGGGGGGGTGTAAAATGACAGTGACAAGGGGGGGGTGTAAAATGACAGTGACAAGGGGGGGGGTGTAAAATGACAGTGACAAGGGGGGGGGGTGTATAATGACAGTGACAAGGGGGGGTCTAAAATGACAGTGACAAGGGGGGGGTGTAAAATGACAGTGACAAGGGGGGGTGTAAAATGAGAGTGACAAGGGGGGGTGTAAAATGAGAGTGACAAGGGAGGGAGGGGGGAGAAGAGAGTGACAAGGGAGGGAGGGGGGGAGAAGATAGTGACAAGGGAGGGGGGGGCAGAGTGACAAGGGAGGAGGGGGGAGAAGAGAGTGACAAGTGAGGAAGGGGGGGAGAAGATAGTGACAAGGGAGGGAGGGGGCAGAGTGACAAGGGAGGGAGGGGGCAGAGTGACAAGGGAGGAGGAGGGAGAAGAGAGTGACAAGGGAGGGAGGGGGGGGAGAAGATAGTGACAAGGGAGGGGGGGGCAGAGTGACAAGGGAGGGGGGGGCAGAGTGACAAGGGAGGGGGTGCAGAGTGACAAGGGAGGAGGGGGGAGAGTGACAAGGGAGGAGGGGGGAGAAGAGAGTGACAAGGGAGTCCCCAGAGACAGACCACGAGCCAGACTGCAGCCAGAGACCAGATCATCTTATTGTCCTGGTGGTAAGTAGACAATGCAATATGTTTATTATGTAATTGTTTAGTTATTAATACTACATTGGAAACTAATTTACCTCACATTTAGGGTCCATTCACACATCCGTGTGTGTTTTGCGGATCCACAAAACACGGACAGCGGCAATGTGCGGTCCGCATTTTGCGGACCGCACATTGCCGACACTAAGAGAATATGCCTATTCTTGTCCGCTATTGCGGACAAGAATAGGACATGTTCTATTTTTTTCAGGATCGGAATTGCGGATCCGGGTCCGCAATTCCGTTCCGCAAAAAGGGACAGCTACAAGAAGCTAAATTAACCGTAAGGGAAACATAGCAGTTCTTTTAATTTAAAAGCTGAAAAAGGGGTGGAACATATGTGATGTCATGATATGGGCAGATCATCTGATAAGGGGGGGGGGCGGCAATTTTTATCTTGCCTAGGGCGGCAAAAATCCTTGCACCGGCCCTGCAGGCACCCAGGCAGAGGAGAGAGGTCCCGTAACAGAGAATCTGGCCTTATGTCAGCGCAGAATCGGTCTTCATGTCATAGCAGAGAATCAGGCTTCACGTTACCCACCACTGGAACAGGCCACTGTCACACATTTAGGCCCAGGCACCCAGGCAGAGGAGAGAGGTCCCGTAACAGAGAATCTGGCCTTATGTCAGCGCAGAATCAGTCTTCATGTCATAGCAGAGAATCAGGCTTCACGTCACCCACCACTGGAACAGGCCACTGTCACACATTTAGGCCCCGGCACCCAGACAGAGGAGAGCGGTCCCGTAACAGAGAATCTGGCCTTATGTCAGCGCAGAATCTGTATTCATGTCATAGCAGAGAATCAGGCTTCACGTCACCCACCACTAGAACAGGCCACTGTCACAAATTTAGGCCCAGGCACCCAGGCAGAGGAGAGAGGTCCCGTAACAGAGAATCTGGCCTGATGTCAGCACAGAATCTGTCTTCATGTCATAGCAGAGAATCAGGCTTCACGTCACCCACCACTGGAACAGGCCACTGTCACACATTTAGGCCCAGGCACCCAGGCAGAGGAGAGAGGTCCCGTAACAGAGAATCTGGCCTTATGTCAGCACAGAATCTGTCTTCATGTCATAGCAGAGAATCAGGCTTCACGTCACCCACCACTGGAACAGGCCACTGTCACACATTTAGGCCCAGGCACCCAGGCAGAGGAGAGGTTCATTCAACTTTGGGTTGCCCCGCAATATAATGGTAAAATGAAATTAAAAATAGTATTGAATGAGGAAGTGCCCTGGAGTAGAATAATATATTGTTAAGGGAAGGTAGTTAATATCTAATCTGCACAAGGGATGGACAGGTCCTGTGGGATCCATGCCTGGTTCATTTTTATGAACGTCAGCTTGTCCACATTGGCTGTAGACAGGCGGCTGCGTTTGTCTGTAATGACGCCCCCTGCCGTGCTGAATACATGTTCAGACAAAACGCTGGCCGCCGGGCAGGCCAGCACCTCCAAGGCATAAAAGGCTAGCTCTGGCCACGTGGACAATTTGGAGACCCAGAAGTTGAATGGGGCCAAACCATCAGTCAGTACGTGGAGGGGTGTGCACAGGTACTGTTCCACCATGTTAGTGAAATGTTGCCTCCTGCTAACACGTTCCGTATCAGGTGGTGGTGCACTTAGCTGTGGCGTGTTGACAAAACTTTTTCACATCTCTGCCATGCTAACCCTGCCCTCAGAGGAGCTGGGCGTGACACAGCTGCGTTGGCGACCTCTTGCTCCTCCTCTGCCTTCGCCTTGGGCTTCCACTGGTTCCCCTGTGACATTTGGGAATGCTCTCAGTAGCGCGTCTACCAACGTGCGCTTTTACTCGCGCATCTTCCTATCACGCTCCAGTGTAGGAAGTAAGGTGGGCACATTGTCTTTGTACCGGGGATCCAGCAGGGTGGCAACCCAGTAGTCCGCACACGTTAAAATGTGGGCAACTCTGCTGTCGTTGCGCAGGCACTGCAGCATGTAGTCGCTCATGTGTGCCAGGCTGCCCAGAGGTAAGGACAAGCTGTCCTCTGTGGGAGGCGTATCGTCATCGTCCTGTGTTTCCCCCCAGCCACGCACCAGTGATGGGCCCGAGCTGCTTTGGGTACCACCCCGCTGTGAACATGCTTCATCCTCATCCTCCTCCACCTCCTCCTCAACCTCGTCCTCCTCGTCCTCCTCGTCCTCCAGTAGTGGGCCCTGTCTGGCCACATTTGTACCTGGCCTCTGGTGTTGCAAAAAAACTCCCTCTGAGTCACTTCGAAGAGACTGGCCTGAAAGTGCTAAAAATGACCCCTCTTCCTCCTGGGCCACCTCCTTTTCCATCATCGCCCTAAGTGTTTTCTCAAGGAGACATAGAAGTGGTATTGTAACGCTGATAACGGCGTCATCGCCACTGGCCATGTTGGTGGAGTACTCGAAACAGCGCAACAGGGCACACAGGTCTCGCATGGAGGCCCAGTCATTGGTGGTGAAGTGTGTCTGATCCGCAGTGCGACTGACCTGTGCGTGCTGCAGCTGAAACTCCACTATGGCCTGCTGCTGCTCGCACAGTCTGTCCAGCATGTGCAAGGTGGAGTTCCACCTGGTGGGCACGTCGCATATGAGGCGGTAAGCGGGAAGGCCGAAGTTACGCTGTAGCGCAGACAGGCGAGCAGCGGCAGGGTGTGAACGCCAGAAGCGCGAACAGACGGCCCGCACTTTATGCAGCAGCTCTGACATGTCGGGGTAGTTGCGAATGAACTTCTGCACCACCAAATTCAGCACATGCGCCAGGCAAGGGATGTGCGTCAAACCGGCTAGTCCCAGAGCTGCAACGAGATTTCGCCCATTATCGCACACCACCAGGCCGGGCTTGAGGCTCACCGGCAGCAACCACTCGTCGGTCTGTTGTTCTATACCCCTGTGCGGTGTGGGGCCTGTCCCCCAAACATATGAGTTTCAGAATGGCCTGCTGACGTTTACCCCGGGCTGTGCTGAAGTTGGTGGTGAAGGTGTGTGGCTGACTGGATGAGCAGGTGGAAGAAGAGGAGGAGGAAGCTGAGTAGGAGGAGGAGGAGACAGGAGGCAAAGAATGTTGCCCTGCGATCCTTGGCGGCGGAAGGACGTGCGCCAAACAGCTCTCCGCCTGGGGCCCAGCCGCCACTACATTTACCCAGTGTGCAGTTAGAGAGATATAGCGTCCCTGGCCGTGCTTACTGGTCCACGTATCTGTGGTTAGGTGGACCTTGCCACAGATGGCGTTGCGCAGTGCACACTTGATTTTATCGGACACTTGTTTGTGCAGGGAAGGCACGGCTCTCTTGGAGAAGTAGTGGCGGCTGGGAACAACATACTGTGGGACAGCAAGTGACATGAGCTGTTTGAAGCTGTGTGTGTCCACAGCCTAAATGACAGCATTTCATAGGCCAGTAGTTTAGAAATGCTGGCATTCAGGGCCAGGGATCGAGGGTGGCTAGGTGGGAATTTACGCTTTCTCTCAAATGTTTGTGAGATGGAGAGCTGAACGCTGCCGTGTGACATGGTTGAGATGCTTGGTGACGCAGGTGGTGGTGTTGGTGGTACATCCCATGTTTGCTGGGCGGCAGGTGCCAACGTTCCTCCAGAGGCAGAGGAAGAGGCCGAGGCGGCGGCAGCAGCAGCAGCAGCAGCAGAAGAGGCCGAGGCGGCGGCAGCAGCAGAAGAGGCCGAGGCGGCAGCAGCAGAAGAGGCAGCAGGGGGAGCCTGAGTGACTTCCTTGTTTTTAAGGTGTTTACTCCACTGCAGTTCATGCTTTGCATGCAGGTGCCTGGTCATGCAGGTTGTGCTAAAGTTCAGAACGTTAATGCCTCGCTTCAGGCTCTGATGGCACAGCGTGCAAACCACTCGGGTCTTGTCGTCAGCACATTGTTTGAAGAAGTGCCATGCCAGGGAACTCCTTGAAGCTGCCTTTGGGGTAATCGGTCCCAGATGGCGGCGGTCAGTAGCAGGCGGAGTCTCTTGGCGGCGGGTGTTCTGATTTTGCCCACTGCTCCCTCTTTTGCTACGCTGTTGGCTCGGTCTCACCACTGCCTCTTCCTCCGAACTCTGAAAGTCAGTGGCACGACCTTCATTCCATGTGGGGTCTAGGACCTCATCGTCCCCTGCATCGTCTTCCACCCAGTCTTGACCCCTGACCTCCTGTTCAGTCTGCACACTGCAGAAAGACGCAGCAGTTGGCACCTGTGTTTCGTCATCATCAGAGACGTGCTGAGGTGGTATTCCCATGTCCTCATCATCAGGAAACATAAGTGGTTGTGCGTTAGTGCATTCTATCTCTTCCACCGCTGGTGAAGGGCTAGGTGGATGCCCTTGGGAAACCCTGGCAGCAGAGTCTTCAAACAGCATAAGAGACTGCTGCATAACTTGAGGCTCAGACAGTTTCCCTGATATGCATGGGGGTGATGTGACAGACTGATGGGCTTGGTTTTCATGCGCCATCTGTGCGCTTTCTGCAGAAGACTGGGTGGGAGATAATGTGAACGTGCTGGATGCACTGTCGGCCACCCAATTGACTAATGCCTGTACCTGCTCAGGCCTTACCATCCTTAGAACGCATTGGGCCCCACCAAATATCCCTGTAAATTCTGGCGGCTACTGGGACCTGAGGTAGTTGGTACACTAGGACGTGTGGCTGTGGCAGAACGGCCACGTCCTCTCCCAGCACCAGAGGGTCCACTAACACCACCACGACCATGTCCACGTCCGCGTCCCTTATTAGATGTTTTCCTCATTGTTCCCGTTCACCACAATTTTGAGAATGGCAAATTTGGGAATAGTTTTTCAACCCAGAACAAAAAGTGTGCTTTTACGGTCACTACAAATAACTTGACCAGCTAAAACAGTACAGATTTGGTTGAATAGAGATGTGAGGCCTGTTTTTTTTTTGCGCTGTGTGACAAGTATAGGTTTAATCACAGAATCAGACTTCTATCTGCACGCTAGCGTATGTCTTAGGTTTTTCTGAATGACACTATCAGTACCTTCAATGTAAGATATCCTTTTTAGGATAGATTTCAAGTAGGCCTCAAATACCAGAAACTAGTTATTTTGAGAATGGCAAATTTGGGAATGGTTTTTCAACCCAGAAAAAAAAGTGTGCTTTTACGGTCACTACAAATAACTTGACCAGCTAAAACAGTACAGATTTGGTTGAATAGAGATGTGAGGCCTGTTTTTTTTTGCGCTGTGTGACAGGTATAGGTTTAATCACAGAATCAGACTTCTATCTGCACGCTAGCGTGTGTCTTAGGTTTTTCTGAATGACACTATCAGTACCTTCAATGTAAGATATCCTTTTTGGGATAGATTTCAAGTAGGCCTCAAATACCAGAAACTAGTTATTTTGAGAATGGCAAATTTGGGAATAGTTTTTCAACCCAGAACAAAAAGTGTGCTTTTACGGTCACTACAAATAACTTGACCAGCTAAAACAGTACAGATTTGGTTGAATAGAAATGTCAGGTCTATTTTTTAGGCGCTGGGTGACAGGCTCAACTTGCCCCTGATGTAGTATATGGCCAAAAAATAACCACACTGTTGATGGTTAAATGCACTTGGGTGACACAGGCTCAGCCTGCACCAGATGTTGTATATGGCAAAAAAATAATCAGACTGTTGATGGTTAAATGCACTTCGGTGACACAGGCTCAGCCTGCAGCTGATGTAGTATATGGCCAAAAAATAACCAGACTGTTGATGGTTAAATGAACTTCGGTGACACAGGCTCAGCCTGCAGCTGATGTAGGATATAGCACAAAATAACCACACTATTGATGGTTAAATACACTTGGTGATAGCTTGGGGAACCACAAGTAACAAAATGGCCGCCGATCACCCCAGAAAAAAAGTGATCTAAAAACGCTCTGGGCAGCCTCAAAAAATTGAGCAAGTCAATATTAGCACTTCAATGATCCACAGCTGCAGATCGATCACAGAATGAAGTCTTTTGGAGGAGTTAATCTGCCTAATCTCGCCCTAACGTCGCAGCTGCAACCTCTCCCTATGCTTGAATCAGCAGAGTGACGTGCAGCGCTACGTGACCCAAGCTTATATAGAGGCTGGGTCACATGCTGCACTGGCCAATCACAGCCATGCCAATAGTAGGCAAGGCTGTGATGGCCTCTTGGGGCAAGTAGTATGACGCTTGTTGATTGGCTGCTTTGCAGCCTTTCAAAAAGCGCCAAGAAAGCGCCGAACACCGAACCCGAACACAGACTTTTACGAAAATGTTATACAGTTGGGGTTCGCTCATCCCTAGTTATCTGCTACTTTTCCCCGCTCACACCAGGTCTCATATTGCTCAGAAGCTGTCCAACATTTAGAACTGGTGCTGGATGCACCGAAATTATGGAGAGGGCTGTGCCTCTTCACAACTTCGGTGGACCCACCTCCAGCTATGGGGCTTTATTAAGACTGGCTTCTAAAACACTGGTCTTAATAAATGTGCTTCCAAATATCTAATCAGACCACACCTTAATTTACATACAGTACAGACCAAAAGTTTGGACACACCTTCTCATTCAAAGAGTTTTCTTTATTTTCATGACTATGAAGGCATCAAAACTATGAATTAACAAATGTGGAATTATATACATAACAAACAAGTGTGAAGCAACTGAAAATATGTCATATTCTAGGTTCTTCAAAGTAGCCACCTTTTGCTTTGATTACTGCTTTGCGCACTCTTGGCATTCTCTTGATGAGCTTCAAGAGGTAGTCCCCTGAAATGGTCTTCCAAAAGTCTTGACGGAGTTCCCAGAGATGCTTAGCACTTGTTGGCCCTTTTGCCTTCACTCTGCGGTCCAGCTCACCCCAAACCATCTCGATTGGGTTCAGGTCCGGTGACTGTGGAGGCCAGGTCATCTGGCGCAGCACCCCATCACTCTCCTTCATGGTCAAATAGACCTTACTTTCAAAGTTTTCCCAATTTTTTGGCTGACTGACTGACCTTCATTTCTTAAAGTAATGATGGCCACTCGTTTTTCTTTACTTAGCTGCTTTTTTCTTGCCATAATACCAATTCTAACAGTCTATTCAGTAGGACTATCAGCTGTGTATCCACCTGACTTCTCCTCAACGCAACTGATGGTCCCAACCCCATTTATAAGGCAAGAAATCCCACTTGTTAAACCTGACAGGGCACACCTGTGAAGTGAAAACCATTTCAGGGGACTACCTCTTGAAGCTCATCAAGAGAATGCCAATAGTGTGCAAAGCAGTAATCAAAGCAAAAGGTGGCTACTTTGAAGAACCTAGAATATGACATATTTTCAGTTGTTTCACTCTTGTTTGTTATGTATATAATTCCACATGTGTTAATTCATAGTTTTGATACCTTCAGTGTGAATCTACAATTTTCATAGTCATGAAAATAAAGAAAACTCTTTGAATGAGAAGGTGTGTCCAAACTTTTGGTCTGTACTGTATCTGCCTAACATTACAACGGCAGCTACGATGCACTGCTGCTTCACTCACCCTGCTTGGTGGCCCGGATCCTCCTCCCACTGTCCTTTTTCAGGCTGGCCCGACTATAGTGTCCATTGTTTATACTCCACGCAGGCTGAGGCCTGCTTGCTGGCAAAGCCTCTCCAAGATTGGCCATAGGGCATGCATGCTCCCTCCCCCGGCTCTTAAAGGGCCAGAATGCATGCGCCCTAATTTTTACCACCCAATGTAGTACATCAGGCACCTTCCTCTATGGGAGCACAGTTGAGCAATAAGGTTTGTTGGCTTGCTAAGTCTGGAGACTTACTATACTCTGACCCTCCACTGCTTGACCTGACCCATGCCTGACCACTGTGTTTATCCAACGTTGGTTTCCCTGACCTCGGACTGATTTCCTGCATTGCACAGACTCTCCCATCCCTGACCTCGGCTTGTCCCTAACTACAATTTTGCCTGACTCCTCTGTGCCACACACTGATGTCTCTGACCCCTGTGGGTCAGCTGTTAACCAGAGACTATTCTAGGAGGTAGCAGCCTGGTGGTTCCCTGCAGTGAAGTCCAGATTTCTGCACAGGAATGCATCATTCAGACTTTTGTATCTGGGCATGTTATTTATTTTTATCAGAGTGTATTTATGGAATAGGCTAAAAAAAAAAGTATCCTTCCATCCAAAAAAAAAACAAAAAAACATGTTAGCGGTTACATTTTTTAAACAATCAAACCCTATGGTGATGGTCGCCACTGTATTGTATGCGTTGGAGGCATACATTTAACATATACATCATGTGTATACATTAAATATGGTAAAAAATGTGATGTAAACAAGTAGACAACTATGTAGCAATCAGGCATTTTTAATACATGGTTACATATGACATGCAGTACCCAGGTATGGTGATGTGATTTGAGTAGCGTGTTTCATGTCTCCTAAATTCTCGGGAGAGAAAAGAAAAACATTGCATGCATTGGCAAAGTTTTAAAAGTTTACCTCTGCCCTGGTAAGGTATTACGTGATTAAAGTGCCATTTGCTTTTTATTTTGCTAATAGGCTTTTGCAGATGGCAGACCTAGATAGGCCAGTGTTAGGCCCCTGGCTGCCATTACAACCTAGTGGAGCACTAGAGTGTCATAAGGAGCAGTGTGTAAGCAGACCTCCCAATTGTCCTTCTTTTCTTCTTAACTCCTTAAGGACACAGCCTTATTTCACCTTAAGGACCAGGCCATTTTTTGCTAATCTGACCAGTGTCACTTTAAGTGGTGATAACTTTAAAACTCTTTGACTTATCTAGGCCATTCTGAGATAGTTTTTTCGTCACATATTGTACTTCATGACACTGGTAAAATGGAGTAAAAAAAATCATTTTTATTTATAAAAAAAATACCAAATTTGCCAAAAATTTTGAAAAATTAGAAAATTTCCAAGTTTCTATTTCTCTACTTCTATAATACATAGTAATACCTACAAAAATAGTTATTACTTTACATTCCCCATATGTCTACTTCATGTTAGGATCATTTTGGGAATGACATTTTATTTTTGGGGGACGTTACAAGGCTTAGAAGTTTAGAAGTAAATCTTTAAATTTCTCCGAAATTTTCAAAAACCAACTTTTTAAGGACCAGTTCAGGTCTGAAGTCACTTTGTGAGGCTTACATAATAGAAACCACCCAAATTACCCCATTCTAGAAACTACACCCCTCAAGGTATTCAAAACTGATTTTACAAACGTTGTTAACCCTTTAGGTGTTCCACAAGAAATAATGGAAAATAAAGATACAATTTCAAAATTTTGGCAGATTTTCCTTTTTAATATTTTTTTTCCAGTTACAAAGCAAGGGTTAACAGGCAAACAAAACTCAATATTTATGGCCCTGATTCTGTAGTTTACAGAAACACCCCATATGTGGTCGTAAACTGCTGTACAGGCACACGGCAGGGCGCAAAAGAAAATAAATGCCATACAGTTTTTGGAAGGCAGATTTTGCTGGACTGGTTTTTTTGACACCATGTCCCATTTGAAGCCCCCCTGATGCACCCCTAGAGTAGAAACTCCATAAAAGTGACCCCATCTAAGAAACTACACCCCTCAAGGTATTCAAAACTGATTTTACAAACGTTGTTAACCCTTTAGGTGTTCCACAAGAAATAATGGAAAATAGAGATACAATTTCAAAATTTTGGCAGATTTTCCTTTTTAATATTTTTTTTCCAGTTACAAAGCAAGGGTTAACAGCCAAACAAAACTCAATATTTATGGCCCTGATTCTGTAGTTTACAGAAACACCCCATATGTTGTTGTAAACCGCTGTACTGGCACACGGCAGGGCGCAGAAGGAAAGGAATGCCATACGGTTTTTGGAAGGCAGATTTTGCTGGACTGTTTTTTTGACACCTTGTCCCTTTTGAAGCCCCCCCTGATGCACCCCTAGAGTAGAAACTCCAAAAAAGTGGCCCCAGTTTAGAAATTACGGGATAGGGTGGCAGTTTTGTTGGTACTATTTTAGGGTACATATGATTTTTGGTTGCTCTATACTACACTTTTTGTGAGGCAAGGTAACAAGAAATAGCTGTTTTGGCACTATTTATTTATTTTTTACGGTGTTCACCTGAGGGGTTAGGTCATGTGATATTTTTATAGAGCAGGTTATTACGGACGCGGCGATACCTAATATGTATACTTTATTTTATTTATGTAAGTTTTACACAATAATATCATTTTTGAAACAAAAAAAATATTGTAACAGGGTTCCGAAGGTGCACTCGGTCCCCCATTGCCCGCAGAACTGTTGTTTAGCTTTGAGAATGAAGATCTGTGTTTGACCTCATTCCTAGGGCGGCTGGGTGGCTTCCTGCTCCTAAGTCTGCCTTGAGCGCCGAGCTGATCACTCGGTGCTCAACTGGTTGGTCTGTCGGTCATGTGACGCTGGCCACGTCACATGACCCTCACTCCCCACTATAAATACAGGCAGCCTGCTAGCCGAAGGTTGCCTGTTAATTTCTAGGTTCCTGGCTTTTTGTTGGACTACTGAATACTCACCTGATTCCGTTCCCTGACGATCCTTTGCCTGCTCCTCCTGTACTGCGCATCCGTCCTGGTATTGTGACCTCGGCTCCCACCTGACTACTCTCTTAGGACTCCTCTTGTACTTCTCTACTCTCCTGGTATTTGACCCCGGCTTCTCCTGACCATTCTTTGCTTAACCCTTTGTACTGCATAGCTCTCCTGGTTCTGACCCGGTCCGTTCATGTTCCGTATTTTGTCTTGTCTGTCTTTCCTGCACGTATCCTAAGTTAGGGACTGTCATCCAGTTGTCCCCTGTCATCAGGACTCGTGAGGCAAGTAGGCAGGGCCAGGGGTGAGGGTGGAGCGCAGTGGTCACTATCCTTCCCCCTGTGTGTGTGTGGACGTGACCGTTACAGATTAACAGGCCAAATAACCACTGTATCATGAATCCTCTTACTACCCTGACTGACCATGTCTCTAACTTGACACAGATGGTGCAGGAGCTAGGAGAGAGACTCCGTTCTTGTGAGTTAGGGCAAGGTTCTTCCACTCCTCTGTCCTCCAGTCCACATTTTGAACCCCAGATCAAGCTCCCAGAACCCTTTTCTGGAGACCGGAAGAAGTTTCTCTCCTTTAAGGAGAGTTGCAAACTCTACTTCTGTTTGCGCCCCGTGTCCTCCGGTCCCGAGAGCCAACGCGTGGGGATTATCATTTCTCTACTACAGGGTGATCCCCAGGACTGGGCATTTTCGTTACCTCCTGGGGCCAGTTGTCTAAGTTCTGTGGAGGTTTTTTTTCAGGCCCTGGGTACCCTCTATGACGAACCAGACAGGGCCCTGGTAGCCGAAACGGCTCTTAGGGCACTGCTTCAGGGCCATCTCCCTGCGGAGGAGTATTGCACCCAATTCAGACGGTGGTGTGTCACCTCAGGATGGAATGAACCAGCCCTGAAGAGTCAGTTTAGGTCTGGTCGTCTATCTGATAATTTAAAAGATCTATTAGTCAATTACCAAATTCCTGAGACCTTAGAGGAGATGATGACCCTAGTTGTCCGACTTGACAGACGAGTTAGAGAGAGACGACAAGAACGACAGTTCTGTTCTCAGATGGTGGTCCAGCCAGAGGCCTTTTCCAGGGACAACACTGAGGTCTCCACCGAGGGACCCATGCAGGTTGGCATGACCCGGGGTAATCTTCGTCGCAGACGCGGAGAGTACTTCTACTGTGGAGATCCTGGCCATTGGATCAACAAGTGTCCTAAGAGGGTCCTCTCTGACAAGTCTCCTAAGGCAAGACAACCTAAAGACCAGGTACACCCTGATTTTTCTAAAGGTAAGCTTTTGGTACCCATAACAATTTCTCTGGGGGTTAATAAGTGGCCGGGTAAGGCCTTTATTGATTCCGGTTCAGATATTCTCTCCTGATTTCGAATCTCATGTGTCTCATGTCAAACAAGTATTAGAAGTGTTGAGGGAGAACCAGCTATCCGCTAAGCAAGAGAAATGTGTCTTTGGTGTACAGGAGATACTGTTTCTAGGGCATGTTTTGACTCCTCACGCCTTTAAGATGGATCCTGGTAAGGTTTTAGCAATTAAGGAATGGGTAAGGCCTTCATCCTTAAAGGCTTTACAACGGTTTTTGGGTTTTGCTAATTACTAACGTAAATTTATCATGAATTTTTCTGTAATTGCTAAGCCATTGACGGACCTTACTAAGAAAGGGGCGGATTTGGAGAATTGGTCTACCAAGGCCATTTCTTCATTTGAAACATTAAAAAAGGCATTAAGTAGGGCTCCCATTCTGATCCAGCCTGATCAGGAGAAACCTTTTATTGTGGAGGTGGATGCGTCCGAGGATGGCGCAGGAGCAGTCCTTTCACAAGGTCCTGCTAGCCTCACTAACCTGAGACCGTGTGCCTTCTTCTCTAGGAAATTCTCTCCCACGGAGAGAAACTACGACATAGGGAATAGGGAGCTGCTGGCTATTAAATGGGCATTTGAGGAGTGGAGATATTTTTTGGAGGGGGCAAGGCATCGAGTAACGGTTGTCACTGATCATAAAAACCTAATGTTTCTCGAGTCTGCTAAGAGGTTGAATCCCCGACAAGCCCGATGGGCTCTGTTTTTTACCCGTTTTGATTTCTCCATTACGTTCAGGCCGGGAAGTAAAAATGTGAAGGCAGACGCATTATCTCGGAGCTTCCATGCTTTTCAACCCACTGAGACGCCGCCTGAATCCATCCTACCAGCAAACATCTTCTTAGCGGCTCTAACCCAGGATATCTCGGCTCGCATTAGGTCTGAACAACATCTGGCACCGGCATCCACCCCAACAGATAAGTTGTTTGTTCCCGTACAATTTTGTCTCCAGCTGTTGGGTGAGTGTCACGATTCTGCCTTTTGTGGAAATCCGGGTGTTGAGGGCACTAAGGATCTGGTTTCTAGATCTTATTGGTGGCCCACTCTGACCAGGGATGTCAAGTCCTACATGTCAGCCTGTGAGGTTTGTGCCAGGTCTAAGACACCTAGGACTCGCCCTGCTGGTAACCTACGACCCCTACCCATTCCCAGTAGACCCTGGTCCCATATCTCGATGGACTTTATAACTGACCTACCGCCTTCTGTCAAAGATGTAAAATTTCGTTGTCTTTTTCTTCCGCCTACCATCCTGAGAGTAATGGGCAGACTGAACGCCTTAATCAGTCTGTGGAACAATTCCTGAGGTTGTATGTTGCTGATGACCAGCAATTATGGGTAAAATTCCTTCCGTTGGCTGAATTTGCTTTGAATAACCGTGTCAATTCTTCTGCTGGGGTCTCCCCTTTCTTTTGTAACCATGGTTTTCATCCCCGTTTTCATTCTGGGTCGTCCGTCTCCTCCTCTAACCCTGAAGCTGATAAACTCTCCTCCGAACTGTGCACAGTTTGAGCCCGGGTTCAATCGAACCTAGAAAAGGCTCAAAGTTCTCAAAAACTCAAGGCCGCTAGGAGACGTTCAAGGGGGGTGAACTTTCAGGTTGGGGATAAAGTATGGTTGTCCTCCAAGAATCTATCTCTCAAGGTAGCTTCTAGAAAATTTGCTCCTCGTTTTATTGGACCATATAAGATCACGGAGGTGATTAACCCGGTATCATTTAGGTTGGAGTCATTGAGTCATTCCACATTCATAATGTGTTCCATAAATCTCTACTTAAAAAATATTTTGAACCGGTAGTACCATCAAAAGCCTCGCCTCCGCCGGTTCTTGTTAATGATGCTGTCGAGTATGTCGTGTCTAAAATAGTGGATGTCAGGAAAGTGCGTAACTCCTTGCAGTACCTGATTCACTGGAAGGGGTATGGACCCGAAGAGAGATCTTGGGTACCTGCCAGGGAGGTTCATGCTCCTAGACTGGTTCGTAAATTTCATTTAGAACACCCTGAAAAGCCATCGCCTGAAGTATTGGGTCTGGTGGCCCCTCGTAAAAGGGGGGGTACTGTAACGGGGTTCCGAAGGTGCACTCGGTCCCCCATTGCCCGCAGAACTGTTGCTTAGCTTTGGGAATGAGGATCTGTGTTTGACCTCATTCCTAGGGCGGCTTTACTGCTGGGTGGCTTCCTGCTCCTAAGTCTGCCTTGAGCGCCGAGCTGATCACTCGGTGCTCAACTGGTTGGTCTGTCGGTCATGTGACGCTGGCCACGTCACATGACCCTCACTCCCCACTATAAATACAGGCAGTCTGCTAGCCACAGGTTGCCTGTTAATTTCTAGGTTCCTAGCTATTTGTTGGACTACTGAATACTCACCTGATTCCGTTCCCTGACGATCCTTTGCCTGCTCCTCCTGTACTGCGCATCCGTCCTGGTATTGTGAGCTCGGCTCCCACCTGACTACTCTCTTAGGACTCCTCTTGTACTTCTCTACTCTCCTGGTATTTGACCCCGGCTTCTCCTTTTTGATCGCTTACTGTTGTTCTTTTTGTGATGTAAGGTGACAAAAAAATGGTTTATTTAGGACAGTTTTTATTTTTTATTTTTTACGGTTTTCATCTGAGGTGTTAGGTCATGTGATATGTTTATAGAGCCGGTCGATACGGACACAGCGATACCTAATATGTCAACTTTTATTTTTTCCCCCTATTTTTTACCAATTTTTTTTAACTTTATTTGGGGCAAATTACATTTTTGTTTATTTTTACTTGAAACTTACATTTTTTGGGGGGTCTAATCCCTTTTGCAATGCATTCCAAGACTTCTTTATTGGAATGCATTGGCTGTATGAGTAATACAGTGAGTATTACTCATACAGCTTCCTGCCTGTGAGATCCAGGGGGCTGGATCTCACAGGCTCGTCACCGAAAGGCAGCGCAGATGCCTCAGGAAGGCATCGCGCTACCTACCATGTCATCGGGTCCCCCCTACAGCCGCATGGGGACCCGATGGCACTGCCGCCCGCCGCCTGCCGCATAAGGTAAAACCGCATACCGCAGGTCTGAATTGACCAGCGGTTTGCTGCGATCGCCGACACGGGGGGGTCACGGGACCCCCCCTCGCATTTAGCCAAGGTGCCTGCTCAATGATTTGAGCAGGCACCTTGTTCCGATCATAGGACGTACCCGTACGCCCTGTGTCCTTAAGGACCGTGAAATCAGGGCGTACCGGTAAACAGGTTAGTTAAATGTCCCTCTTTTTGAGGTATAGATTTGCATTGTTACAATTACAATATTGATCAAGAAAGTGTTTGTCTGGTTCTTACCTGTATATTTGACCCCACCTTGTATATTATTTAATTATTTGAAGCAATTTAAATTTTAGCAATTTCTATATTCTATTTTTTGCGCTCTTGTGCGCTAAGAAAACTATTAAAGTGTATAAATATACATCAAATATTGACATTTTTTTTAACTTTGCTTTTATTTCATCAAAACCTGTACAGAATAATTGCAAAAGCAAACATACAAATGTCATTACAGTATGTCAATGTCGTACAAGTCTGTCTCAGGTTTTACATTTTTTATGCCAAAGGAAAAGGATAAAGAAAATGTACAGTAAGTACAAATAAAACAAAATAAAAATAAAACCTCACAATAGGACTCAAGCATCATCTTTTGATATGTATGCAAAATATGTAGACTGTACATTTGAAAGCATGATGGATGTACACTCACCTAAAGAATTATTAGGAACACCATACTAATACGGTGTTGGACCCCCTTTTGCCTTCAGAACTGCCTTAATTGTACGTGGCATTGATTCAACAAGGTGCTGATAGCATTCTTTAGAAATGTTGGCCCATATTGATAGGATAGCATCTTGCAGTTGATGGAGATTTGAGGGATGCACATCCAGGGCACGAAGCTCCCGTTCCACCACATCCCAAAGATGCTCTATTGGGTTGAGATCTGGTGACTGTGGGGGCCATTTTAGTACAGTGAACTCATTGTCATGTTCAAGTAACCAATTTGAAATGATTCGAGCTTTGTGACATGGTGCATTATCCTGCTGGAAGTAGCCATCAGAGGATGGATACATGTTCTCATTCTGTTTACGCCAAATTCAGACTCTACCATTTGAATGTCTCAACAGAAATCGAGACTCATCAGACCAGGCAACATTTTTCCAGTCTTCAACAGTCCAATTTTGGTGATCTCGTGCAAATTGTAGCCTCTTTTTCCTAGTTGTAGTGGAGATGAGTGGTACCCGGTGGGGTCTTCTGCTGTTGTAGCCCATCCGCCTCAAGGTTGTGCGTGTTGTGGCTTCACAAATGCTTTGCTGCATACCTCGGTTGTAACGAGTGGTTATTTCAGTCAACGTTGCTCTTCTATCAGCTTGAATCAGTCGGCCCATTCTCCTCTGACCTCTAGCATCCACAGGACTGCCGCATACTGGATGTTTTTCCCTTTTCACACCATTCTTTGTAAACCCTAGAAATGGTTGTGCGTGAAAATCCCAGTAACTGAGCAGATTGTGAAATACTCAGACCGCCACGTCTGGCACCAACAACCATGCCACGCTCAAAATTGCTTAAATCACCTTTCTTTCCCATTCTGACATTCAGTTTTATAGTTAAGGAGATTGTCTTGACCAGGAGCACCCCCCTAAATGCATTGAAGCAACTGCCATGTGATTGGTTGACTAGATAATTGCATTAATGAGAAATAGAACAGGTGTTCCTAATAATTCTTTAGGTGAGTGTATATCTTTACCTCAAATTATTACCAGCAGGTCTTTTAATCCTCCTCTCAGTCTTTCTCCAGGCACCCCTAACCATCCGACTCAGGACTTAGGTAAAAGAAATCTGTCTCTCTGTTATCCAGGTTGCCCAATGTTTCTCAAATTTACCTATGCAGTGGTTTTAAGGGCCATAATCCTTTCATATGTGCATGTCTTGTCAATCCTTGACCTAATTTCTGCCATACAAGGTATGACAGGTGATTTCCAATGATGGGCAATTACCAATTTAGCAGCAAGACATATGTGTTCACTAATTATTCTCCCTTGCATTGGTATATGATCTAAGCCTATAAATAAGAATGCCATTGATGGGGAGGGGGAGAAATGTTTTCCAGCTATTTTAGATACTAAAGAAAAAACATCTTGCCATAGTTGAGTGAGGTGTGGACAACCCCACAAAATATGGAAAAGAGTCCCTCGACCCCCGCAGCCTCTCTAACACTCTGTGGATACTCCCAAAAACATATGTTGCAATCTTTCTGGAGGGAAGTACCATTGCTGATTTGTAGTGTGTCGTGCACTTAAAGTATCTCGAGATGTGTATAAATGCTTTACCCCATTGTGATTTTGAGTAAGTGGCTTTGAGGTCCAGTTCCCAAGACAACAGGGGAGATGTCTTTTGAACTTTACTTTTCTCGCATATAAAGGTCTGAGACCTGTTACCTTGTCTGAGCAGCTCTTCCACATCTGGAATAGTTTGGTGCACACTGAGGCGGAGAAGGGATCGGACCTGCCCAAAACATGCCTAATTTGAAGATATTTGAAAAAGTCGTGTTTAGAGATATCGTACATTTGCAAGAGCGAGATGAAAGGCTTAAGTGTTACTCCTTGAAAAAGCGAAGATACAGAGTCCAATCCCTTCACCTCCCAGTCCAAGTGGGGAATGAAAAGCTCCAAAGCTCTCAGTGGAGCCCATTGGGAATGGTTGAGAGTAGTTCTAGCTGCTTTCATATGGAATATTTTCCAGGTCTTTAGCGAGAAACTTACCATAGTGGGTATATCTGGGAGTTTGGAAGTGTGTCGAGAGGGATGCTATCAAGAGGGATTTCAGAGAGCATGATGGTATTGCAGACCATTTGTACCCAACTAAAGGAGATATCCTCGTCCTACCATTTCCTCATTTGTGACATTTGAGTGGCTAAAAAGTAGTCATAGATATGTGGCATTCCTATCCCCCCACAATGTTTGTCTTTGTAGTATTTTGGCTGCTATTCTGCGTTTTGTAGAGCGCCAAATAAAATAGTTTAGTAACTAATTAGCTTTCTGAAAGAAGCTCTGAAGTGGCAGAATGGGTAGGGTATGAAAGATATAGAGAAGCTTGGGTAATGTAGACATTTTAAAAGATGCTATGCCACCAATCCATGAGTTTTCTAGGGTAGAGTAGCGCTTCAGTTCCTGTTCTATGGATTTTAACAGTTGGAGGTAGTTGGTTTTGTACAGGTATTGTATCGAGGGAGTCAATTGGATTCCTAAATATTTTGTGTGTGAAGATTGCCAGTCAAGTGGGAGTATCAGTGACTTCTCAAAGTTTAATTTATAATAAGAGTTTACCAAATTTTTGCATTATTGTGAGGGAGTTTTGTAAAGAGATATCTGGGTTTGTTAGGGAGAGGATGATGTCATCAGTGAACAATGATATCTTATGCAGGATCCCAGTTGCAGACCTTCGATGGATTCATGTTGTTGGACCACTTGGGCTAATGGCTCAATAGAAAGTACAAATATCAAAGGACATAACGGACATCCTTGACGGTTGCCATTTGTGATCTCAAAAGGGTCAGAAAGCATACCATTCACTAAAATTCTAGCCGCATTGTAAAGTGTTTTAATGGCATCCGTGAGATAACCAGTGAATCCCAAGTGATCCAAGACTGAAAAGGCAAAGGACCAGTTAATGCTGTCAAATGCTTTCTCAGCGTCCATAGCGACTAATAATGCGGGGCATTTGTATCGTTTTGTCTGATCAATTAGGTTCAGGAGGCACCTGGTGTTATCCGATGCTTGCCTACCTTTGAAAAAGCCAGCTTGATCTAAATGTACAATGCGAGGAAGGATGATGGATATTCTAGAAGCTATGAGTTTGGAAAATATCTTTATACCTGTGTTGAGAAGGGATATTGGGTGGAAGTTTTGAGGACAGCTTGAGTCTTTTCCTGGTTTGGGGAGGGTTACTATGGTGGCCATTAACATTTCCTTATCAAAGGCACCAGTTAAGATTACTTCTCAGAACATGTTAAGCATGTGTGGGGCTAAAATATCTCTATAGGTACTGTATGCATTGGAGAGGTCATCTGGGCCAGGAGCTTTATGTAAGGGTAGCTTTTTGATAGTATGTAATATTTTATTCTCTGTTATTGGGGCATTTAGCGTATTGAGTTGATCGGGGTATAATGTTGGGCGAGAAAGTTTTTTTTACAAAAGATGTTATGTCCGATTGAGAAGGGGATGCGGTCCCGTTGGCCTCTAGATTGTAGAAAGATGAATAATATTAGGGATGTCCCGATACCGATACCAGTATCGGTATCGGGACCGATACCGGGCATTTGCACGAGTACATGTACTCGTGCAAATGTCCCCGATACCACTGCCGATACCTGTGCGCCGCTTCTATGTGTCCGTGTCAGTCCGCAGCCCCTGCACCTCGCACAGCTAACAGCTTCAGAGGCAGCAGCAGGCACTGTGTAATAGGAGCCGACAGTGGAAGCTAGCTCCGCCCCGCCCCTCCCCGCCCTCCAACCAATCAGAGACTCACAGCACAGGGAGCGTAGTGCAGGGACTCAGAGAATCGTCTGACAGTTTATTAGTTAAAAGAATCCAATGAGTCACAGACCGTGTCATCGAGTCCCTGCCAGGCTTCCTGCTCTGCGGCTCCCTGTAAGTACGTCCGGGGGGGAGGGGGGCATTATTAGCATAGCATGTAGTGGAGCTGTGTGTGTACAGGGTGCATGTAGCAGAGCAGGAAGCCTGGCAGGGGCTCGGTGACACAGTCTCTGACTCATTAGATTCTTTTAACTAATAAACTCTCAGACGATTCTCTGAGTCCCTGCAATAACTATACATTGTAATTACATCAGTCTGCTCCACTGCATTCACTGCAGCAGAGCTGTGTTTGCCAGGAGCGAGTCCCTCCAAAGGTGATAGTGTCTGTCTTCTATGGCCCTGGTCCTTCCCTTCCTGCCTGCAAGCTGCACATTGATCTCTAAAAGCAGGCATTAGGGCAAGAAGAAATATACATTACTGTATGATGGCCACAAGACTATTATACTGAGGAGGGGGGGGCTTCAAAAATTGTTTTCCTGACTCCTTACAGTAGCGTCTCCTTGTGGCTGCCCCCATACAGTGTAACGTCTCCTTGTGGCTGGCCCCATACCGTATAATGTCTCCTTGTGGCCGCCCCATTCAGTGTAACGTCTCCTTGTGGCCGCCCCATACAGTGTAACGTCTCCTTGTGGCCGCCCCCATACAGTGTAACCTCTCCTTGTGGCCGCCCCATACAGTATAACGTCTCCTTGTGGCCGCCTCATGCAGTATAACGTCTCCTTGTGGCCGCCCCATACAGTGTAACGTCTCCTTGTGGCCGCCCCATACAGTGTAACGTCTCCTTGTGGCTGCCCCCATACAGTGTAACGTCTCCTTGTGGCCGCCCCATACAGTGTAACGTCTCCTTGTGGCCGCCCCATACAGTGTAACGTCTCCTTGTGGCCCCCATACAGTATAATAGTGGCTGCCCCCATACAGTATAACGTCTCCTTGTGGCTGCCCCCATACAGTATAACGTCTCCTTGTGGCTGCCCCATACAGTATAACGTCTCCTTGTGGCTGCCCCCATACAGTATAACATCTCCTTGTGGCTGCCCCCATACAGTATAACATCTCCTTGTGGCTGCCCCCATACAGTATAACGGCTCCTTGTGGCTGCCCCATACAGTATAACGTCTCCTTGTGGCTGACCCCATACAGTATAACGTCTCCTTGTGGCTGCCCCCATACAGTATAACGTCTCCTTGTGGCTGCCCCCCATACAGTATAACGTCTCCTTGTGGCTGCCCTCATACAGTATAACGTCTCCTTGTGGCTGCCCCCATACAGTGTAACGTCTCCTTGTGGCCGCCCCCATACAGTATAGCGTCTCCTTGTGGCCGCCCCCATACAGTATAACGTCTCCTTGTGGCCGCCCCCATACAGTATAACGTCTTCTTGTGGCTGCCCCCATACAGTGTAACGTCTCCTTGTGGCTGCCCCTATACAGTATAACATCTCCTTGTGGCTGCCCCATACAGTATAACATCTCCTTGTGGCCCCCATACAGTGTAATGTCTCCTTGTGGCTGCCCCATACAGTATAACGTCCCCTTGTGGCTGCCCCATACAGTATAACATCTCCTTGTGGCTGCCCCATACAGTATAACGTCTCCTTGTAGCTGCCCCCATACAGTATAACGTCTCCTTGTGGCTGCCCCCCATACAGTATAACCTCTCCTTGTGGCTGCCCCCATACAGTATAACATCTCCTTGTGGCTGCCCCATACAGTATAACGTCTCCTTGTAGCTGCCCCCATACAGTATAACGTCTCCTTGTGGCTGCCCCCCATACAGTATAACCTCTCCTTGTGGCTGCCCCATACAGTATAACATCTCCTTGTGGCCCCCATACAGTGTAATGTCTCCTTGTGGTTGCCCCATACAGTATAACGTCCCCTTGTGGCTGCCCCATACAGTATAACATCTCCTTGTGGCTGCCCCATACAGTATAACGTCTCCTTGTAGCTGCCCCCATACAGTATAACGTCTCCTTGTGGCTGCCCCATACAGTGTAACGTCTCCTTGGGGCTGCCCCATACAGTATAACGTCTCCTTGTGGCTTCCCCCATACAGTATAACGTCTCCTTGTGGCTGCCCCCATACAGTGTAACGTCTCCTTGTGGCTGCCCCCCATACAGTATAACGTCTCCTTGTGGCTGCCCCCATACAGTATAACGTCTCCTTGTGGCTGCCCCATACAGTATAACGTCTCTTTGTGGCCCCCATACAGTATAATGTCTCCTTGGAATGTTATAGTTCTGTTTTTGGGCCTTTTGGTTGGTCAGTGGTCAGAAAATACATGTGTGTGTATTTTATTGTTAAAATTAGTATCGGTAATTGGTATCGGTGAGTACTTAAAAAAAAGTATCGGTACTCGTACTCAGTCTTAAAAAAATGGTATCGGGACATCCCTAAATAATATTCCCGGAATCAGTTAGCTATATCCAGGGACGGACTGGAAATTTAAAGTGGTCCTGGGAAAAATACTAAAAGTGGCCCCGTTTTGAAGTCGGGTCCAAATTAATGGAAGGCAGGGCCAGCAATACCATATTACGGTACATTATACCACCCCATCAGAGCCAAATACCACAATACATCACTGCCCCAGCAGCACAAAATAGATTCCCAAAAACTTCCACTGGATGGCAGTGAGGAGGGCTCAGGCGGCCTCCTGGGCATCGGCCCACCGGGAGATTTCCCTGTAAGGTCTATGGCCAGTCCGCCCTAGGCTATATCTTTGGGTGTCATACAATTTATGGGAACGGGTAGCATGAAACCGGTATGGGATTCTGGATTTCTGGGTCCTCTGTTTTATTTTTGTTGTTTTGGGAATAGTATTGCGCATTTAATGTGCGCATCTGTTTTTCATATAAGTATAGAAGGCATTCCTTTACTGTCGTTCTCAGCTGGCAGATCTGAGCTTGATATTGAGGGGAGGGCAATTTTTTTTTTTGTTCAGAGCCTGAATGGTTTGGAGTTTTTGGTATGTCTCTGTAAGGCTACTTTCACACTAGCATTTTTGCTGGATCCGCCAGGGATCAGCAAAAACGCTTCCATTACTGATAATACAACCATCTGCATCAGATGTATGCAGTCCTAGAACAGCCGTTTGAGGGTGTATATCATTGTTCAAAATGTGAGCAAATTACCCGTTTGGAAACGCAAATTGAGTATCTAAACGGGCGAGTTTCAATACTGAGAGGTGTTAACAATTTGGAAAAGAGTTTGCAGCTCACTGAGCAAGCACTCTATGGGGTAGATGAGGTGGAGGGTGAAAGCGAAGAGGCTGAGGAAAGTGAGGTAGCTAGCTGGGTAACATTTAGAAAGCACGGTAGAGGGAAGAGTGCCAGGGAGGCTAGCCCTGATCTGTCACACCCCAACAAGTTTGCACGGTTGGCAGATGAGGGGGATGTCGGTTCAGGGACAGCACTGCTGCAGCCGGACACAGGGCCGTCTTTAATATTGATTGGACACTGGGCAAAAATTTACTTGGGCCCCCTGGATCCCGCCTTCCCACACCTTAGGCAATCACGCCCTCCACCACAACACACACAAAAAAAATCCACACATCTGGTAGAGTACAGTGAATGACTGTAAATACTTCCAGTTCTGAAGACTCCAGCGGCTCAGGATCAGTGCTCTGGGCAGCTGGGCTCAGGCTGGAAGTGGGCACCGCTCTGCAGGAAGGAGACTGGGTCTCGGCTCAGCCTAGTGTTACAGTGCACCCCAGCACCCCACAGTATGCAGTATAGCACCCTATAGTATACAGCACCACACAGTATGCAGTTTAGCACCCCACACTATACAGTACCCCACAGTATATAGTAGAGCAGTATAGCACCCCACACTATACAGTACCCCACAGTATATAGTAGAGCAGTATAGCAGCCAACAGTATACAGCACCTCACAGTATACAACACCTCACTGTATACAGCACCCCAAACTATACACGATACAGCCCCCCACACTATACAGTACAGCAGTATAGCACTCCACACTATATCGCACCCACAGTATACAGTATACAGACCCCCACAGTATACAGTACAGCAGTATAGCCCCCACACTATACAGGCCCCCCCACTATACAGGCCCCCCACACTATACAGCCCCCCCACACTATACAGCCCCCCCCCCCCCACACTATACAGCCCCCCCCCCCCCACACTATACAGCCCCCCCCCACAGTATACAGGCCCCCACACAGTATACATCCCCCACACAGTATACAACCCCCACACAGTATACAGCCCACCACACAGTATACAGCCCCCCCCCCCAGTATATAGGCCCCCACAGTATACAGTCCCACACAGTATACAGCCCACCACACAGTATACAGCCCCCCCACAGTATACAGGCCCCCACAGTATACAGGCCCCCACACAGTATACAGCCCACCACACAGTATACAGCCCCCCCCACAGTATACAGGCCCGCACACAGTATACAGCCCAACACACAGTATACAGCCCACCACACAGTATACAGCCCCCACAGTATCCAGCCCCCCATAGTATACAGGCCCCCACACAGTATACAGCCCACCACACAGTATACAGCCCCCCCCACAGTATACAGGCCCCCACACAGTATACAGTCACACACAGTATACAGAGCCCCCACACAGTATACAGGCCCACACACAGTATACAGCCCACCACACAGTATACAGCCCACCACACAGTATACAGCCCACCACACAGTATACAGCCCCCCCACAGTATACAGGCCCCCACACAGTATACAGCCCACCACACAGTATACAGCCCCCACACAGTATACAGGCCCCCCACAGTATACAGGCCCCCACACAATATACAGGCCCCCCACAGTATACAGGCCCCCACACAGTATACAGCCCACCACACAGTATACAGCCACCACACAGTATACAGCCCCCACACAGTATACAGGCCCCCCACAATATACAGGCCCCCCACAGTATACAGGCCCCCACTATACAGTAGTTTACAGTATATTAACATAACAGCCCCTGTCACCTTTTTCTGATGTAATGTTCACACAAAAAAGCTCCACAGATAAGGTAAACTTCTCCTGCAGCAACACTCCTGCTAGGACCTGTGATGACCTCATAGCCATGTGACCAGTAATTGCTAGGTTACTGGTCACATGGTGATGATGTCATTAAGGTCCTGATCAAAACTTTAACACAGTACGATCATGATGCCTGGACTCAGTGCAGGCAGGCATGGCAGCACCCCCTTTGTAGCTGACAGCTTGACACCCAGGGCAGTGGCTAGCAGGGCTCAAGAGGCAGCTGCCTTGGGCCCCCCTGGAGCAACTGGGCCCGGGGCAGCTGCCCCTTTTGCCCCTTGGTAAAGACGGCCCTGGCCGGACACTTCCTCTGCCAGTCAGGGGAATGTCAGCTCCAGTAAGCAGGGGACCAGGAGAACAGGGCAGGGCAGACAGGTGCTGGTAATGGGAGACTCTATTATTAGGAGTACACAAAAGGCAATCTGTCACAAAGACCGTGATCGCCGAACAGTGTGTTGTCTTCCTGGGCTAGAGTTCGACACATCGCGGATCGGGTTGACAGATTACTGGGAGGGGCTAGAGAAGATCCAGCGGTCATGGTTCATATCGGAACCAATGACAAAATTAGAGGAAGGTGGAGTCCTTAAAAATGATTTTAGGGATTTAGGTCAAAAGCTTAGGGCAAGGACCTCAAAGGTAGTGTTTTCCAAAAAATACTGCCTGTACCACTAGCCACACAAGAAAGGCAGCGGGAGATTAGGGAGGTTAACAAGTGGCTCTTGAAATGGTATACGAAGGAGGGGTATGGGTTCCTGAAGAACTGGTCCAACTTCTCTGTCAGCTACAGGCTCTATCGTAGGGATGGGCTGCGCCTCAATGGGGAAAGGGTCAGCTGTGTTGGGGGGAAAGATGGCTAGAAGGTTGGAGGAGTGTTTAAACTAGGGACTGGGGGAGGGTAATTACATTATAGGATGGGAAGATAGTGCAGATAGAAACTGGGGGAGGAATGGAAGGAGGGACTAGAACAGTTCAGAAGGAAAGGTGTAGGGTAAAAAAATACATAAACCTCTTAATTGTATGTATACTAAAGCCAGAAGCCTGACTATTAAAACGGGGGAACTGGAATTAGTGATGTGTGAGGAGGACTATGACATAGTGGGAATAACTGAGACATGGCTGGCTATGACTGGGCAGTTAATGTACAAGGTTACAGTCTGTTTAGAAAGGATCGTCAAAGCTGGAGAGGGGGAGGGGGCTGCCTTTATGTAAAGTCCTGTCTAAAGCCCACAGTCTGAGAAGATATAAGTGAGGGACATGAACATGTGGAGTCACTGTGGGTAAAAATACATGGAGGCAATAATAATAATAAATTACTAATAGGAGTTTATTATAAACCACCTAATATACCAAAGTCCACAGAAAATCTACTACTAAACGAGATAGACGAGGCGGCAAATCATAATGAGGTGGTTATTATCTACCCAAATATAGACTGGGAAACTGAAAGCTGTACATCTCATAAAGGAAACAGGTTCTGGCAATAACCAAAGACAATTACCTTTCCCAACTGGTTCAGAACCCGACTAGAGGGATGGCCATACTGGACTTAGTATTAACCAATAGACCTGACAGAACAACAGATGTGCAGGTTGGGGGACACCTGGGAAATAGTGACCATAAAGTAATAACCTTCCAATTATCCTTCAAACAAGCATTTCTACAGGGAGGAACAAAAATACCAAAAAAGGTAAATTTAGCCAACTAAGAGAGGCCATAGGCGTAACTAACTGGGACAAAGTCCTCAAAAATAAAAATACTGCCACAAAATGGGATATTTTTAAAAGTATCCTAAAATCTAATTATCTAATTGTGAGAGGTACATACATACCTTATAGGAATAAAGGGTTAAGGAGCAAGAAGAAACCAATGTGGATAAATAGAACTGTAAAGAAAGCAATAAATGACAAAAAGAAAGCATTTAAATCACTAAAACAGGAGGGAGCGAGGAAGCACTGAAAAACTATAAGGACATTTTTTTATTAAAAACAAATAAAAGCCGCCAAACTAGAGACCGAGAGATTAATTGCCAAAGAGAGCAAAACAAACCCTAAAATGTTCTTCAATTATATAAATGGTAAAAAGTAAAAATCTGAAGGTGTCGGCCCTCTACTGAAGGACAGGAAACACAGACAGTTTATCCGTGACCTCACTGAGTTTAGGGAAAATAGGGCTTATAAACAACCTATTTCCAACAATCTCCCTATAGTCTCGGAAATCTTCTCCTCTGACATTGAGTCATCAGACACTGAACCCCAATACCGTACCTACGGTAGAGGTAAATCGTTCGGTACAAGGAGACGCGGTAGGAGATGGCCACGTGGAGGGGGTGGGGGACGCGGGGCACCGCGAGGGTCTCAATACCCTGCCGTGCCCCCGTCTCTATCTCAATCTTCCTCTTCCATTTTGCCATCTCTTTCTCAGAAGGCCCAGGCTCCCTATCAGTTATGGGAGCGGGGACGAGCAGACAAAGTGTAACGGATGGTCTTCAAATTATTAATCTTACCTCCCGTAACTTGAATATGGTCGAAATTGAGGTACTGAGAAAGGGTTTGTCATTTGTACCAACTACGAACTTCTGCCTCTTTAGTTGGACCAAGGACCTACACTTATTTGGTAGGCACCTAAAGTGGCAGAAGTTCTTTAAACAATCCAATAAACAAACCTGTGATAGTCTGGGACTTGATGTTTCCGACTACGCCGACTTTCAGATATTGATGGATCTTGAGGAAGAGGGTAGAAGAAATCCAGGACAGGGTCCATATGCGGATCTTAAACCAAAGAGCAAAAGGATGCCGTCCCCTTTTAACTATGAGTGCATAGACATCTTCCTTCAGATGGTAATATCAGATCTGGAGAAACTTGAGCATATGCGGCCCGTAAAATATAATCTATCACGGGTGGAGATGTCGGCACTGCAGTCACTGAAACGGGACAAATCAATAATCATAAAGCCCTCCAATAAGCGAGGAAACTTGGTGATCCTGGACCAGTCACTGTATTTACAGATGTGCATGGACCTGCTCGAAGATAGGGGGGGATATGTGACTCTATCCACTAACCCCATCATCAATTTTAAAGCCGAATTGAAGAACATACTAGATGAGGGTATCCGCAAAAAGGTAATATGACCTGCGGAGTATGACTTTCTTTTACCGATGTTTCCTTGTACCGCTACATTTTATGGACTTCCTAAAGTCCATAAAGGGACTAGTCCATTGAAGGGTCGACCAATTATTTCAGGGGTGGAGTCACTTATTCAAAATAGTGGCATCTACATTGATCGTGTCCTAAGTCAGTTCGTCGTGTCCCTACCTGCATATACTAGGGACACGATGGACTTTCTTAATAAGATCGACACCATCAATTTGGATCCTGGATGTCTACTTGCCAGCATTGACGTGGAGTCCCTTTATAGTTCTATACCCCATGATAAAGGGCTCCATGCGGTGGAATATTTCCTTAGGACTCGAGGGATACATTGCAGGGAACATAGTATCTTTGTCCTTAGACTTCTTGAATTCGTACTGAACCATAACTATTTTTTATTTAATGGGCGGTTCTTCCACCAGCTCAGGGGGATGGCAATGGGGAGTCCCTGTGCCCCCTCCTATGCCAACCTCTTCCTGGGCTGGTGGGAGGATACCCATATCTTTCCAGACCAGAACATGTGGTGGACAGACAAAATATTGGTCTGGATGCGTTATATTGACGACGTGTTTCTGGTCTGGAAAGGTGGGTCGGACGAATTCGATAGGTTTATTGTTGAGCTTAAAGTGAACAAAATTGGTCTTCGATTTACATCAGAGATCGATCCGAAGACAATTGCCTTCCTGGATGTACGTGTCACGATTAGCGGTGACAGATTATTGGCCAACATGTTTAGAAAGACGACCGCTACCAATTCCCTCCTGCACTGGGATAGCCACCATCCGGTCCCCCTCAAACGAGGAATACCGAGGGGACAATATCTCCGTGCACGAAGGAATTGCTCGGACAATCAAGCCTTTTTCAAGGAAGCAAAGAAATTACAAATAAGATTTAGAGAAAGGGGCTACCCGCAGGAACATCTTAATCGAACCTTTAAACACGCAGCAATCCAGGATCGCACCAGTCTATTGGTCCCCAAACCGAGAGACCTAGATAAGACACAATCACCCCGCATTATTTCTACTTATGACTCAACTAACCAAGATGTCATGAGGGTGCTCAGTAGATATTGGCCCATATTACGAATGGACCAGGATCTATCCAGCATCCTTACGGAGAAACCATGTGTTAGCTACAGGCGGGGAAAAAGTCTCAAGGACCGTCTTGTCCATAGCCACTACGCTCCCCCCATTAGAGAGGGTACCTGGCTGGACCGCAAGCCGCTAGGTATGTTCAGATGCGGGGCGTGTAAGGCATGCAAATATATATCTACCGCTAAAACAATAACGTGCACAGCCACTAGACAGGTATTTGACATCAGGGACTTCTGTAGCTGTCGCAGTAAAGGGGCCATTTATATCTGTCAATGTCCTTGTTCTAAGGACTACATAGGGAAAACGATAAGAGAGCTACGTAGGAGAATATGTGAGCACGTTAACGATGTTATTAACAAAAAGGCCACACCAGTAGCCTCACATATCAATGATGTGCATGGGGGGGACCCTCTATGCCTCAAATTCTCTGTGTTAGAGTTGGTACCATCGTCACCTAGAGGTGGGAACTGGGACAATAAGATACTGCAAAAGGAGTGTATGTGGATCCATAGATTTAGATCCCAGGCACCTTTGGGCATTAATGAAAGGTTGACATTTACCTGTTTCCTATGAGCTGTGGCCTCGTTCGAGATATCCCTATCCACCCTTATAAGTCGAGCATTATGTGACTGAATACAGTGTACTGAAAATTAGACCACATGCGTAAAGCATTACACACTATGTTATATAATTTTGACATTGGTGACTCAATATCAGGTCATTGTCTTGAGATAACCACGAACTGTGGTTATTTCTTTTAAGAATATATACATCAGGATTAAGTGTGACTATGCTGCAATGTCTTTGAGATCTTTTATTATGGTGTACCACATAGGCATCCATATAACTGCCCACATAGTAGATGAATTGTGTTCCACAATTACTGTGTTTATCTTTCCCCCCAATATAATCTCTCTCCATTCTATCCCTTTAAAAATCTTTTTCTGGGTGTGATATGGGAGGTATTAATATATATGCCTATGGTAGGTATGCCTTCATTCATATTGAGGAGAAATGAGGGCAAATACTACAGTTTATTATATAATCATAGGCATACCATAATATATTATAAAATCTCCTTGCCTAGATAGGGCATAGTTGAATCGATATGGCCACTGTGCTGTAATTGGGGATGCGAATATCGTGTGGAGCGCAACAGCACACCACAGTATTATACATACAGGAACCAGGAAGAGGCTCAAAGACCGGAAGCCGCTCCTTGGAACACATGTGTGTTCCAGAGACCGGAAGGGCAGCGCAGCATTGACTGTGCCATTCTGCTTCCAGATAACCGGAACATCCGCCTCGTGGAACGCATATGCGTTCCAACAACAGGAAGTGGGGCCAACCCGGAAGTTAGGTAAACTACCAATAGGGCTTTAGGGCGCTAAGTGGCAGCACTTTAAATATAGTTGCAGCATTAGTCATAAATCGCCTACCAGGGGGAATGAGAGCAGAGGGAAGGACTCCAGCATGTAAGTCAAATATACCTTTGTCATTAGAACCACAAGTTTTTGATCGTTTAGTGTGTATTCAGCATAAGCACTATTGGTGATTATAACTCTTGATTTTAGTGTGGGTCTTACCAGGACTCCATGATAGGGGGACTGATGGGCTATAAGTAACTCCATTTTGTCCTTTCAGCAACGTGTATGTCACGGAACCATGAACCAGACGTACAACAAGAGATAAGAGAAAATAAGAAGGCTTTATTGAAAATAAAGCTGTAAAGCAAAAGTCCAAACGGATGGTGAAACCGAGCAGAGTCTTTGCGAAGCCAGAGGTCAGGAACCAGAGGGGTAGTCAGACGAAGCCAGGATCAGGAACCAGCAGGGTAGTCAGACGAAGCCAGGATCAGGAACCAGCAGGGTAGTCAGACGAAGCCAGGATCAGGAACCAGAAGGGTAGTCAGACGAAGCCAGGATCAGGAACCAGAAGCAGCAGCAGTCTTAGAAGCATGTGAACACAAGAGGACCAAGCAAGGAACTGAAGCCACAGACCTCCTATATATATGAGCTAGGCATCCAGCTCCTCCCAGTGGGAAGGAGGAGCCGCAGGGTGGAAGGCTACAAGAAACCCAGAAACCAAGATGGCCGCCAGCACATGTCAAACGAAGGAGAACAGCAAGAAGGTAAGACCATGACAGTACCTCCCCCTCAAGGGCCCCTCCTCCGCGGAGCACAAAACGGTTTCTGAGGGAAGCGTGCGTGGAAGGCTCGGAGCAAGGCAGGAGCATGGACATCTGCGGAGGGAACCCAGGAACGCTCCTCTGGACCATAACCACGCCAATGGACCAAAAACTGCAACCGACCGCGGACCAGGCGTGAGTCCAGGATATTGCTCACCTCATATTCCTCACGATTGCCCACTTGGACCGGACGAGGCCGAGGAACCGAGGAAGTGAAACGATTACACACCAGTGGCTTCAACAGGGAGACATGAAACACGTTGGAGATCCGCATGCCAGGAGGAAGCGCAAGGGCATAGGCTACCGGGTTTACCCTGCGAAGCACTCGGAAGGGACCAACAAAGCGAGGCGCCAGCTTGGGAGTGGGCACTCGAAGGTTGAGGTTGCGGGTGGACAACCATACACGGTCTCCGACCTGGTAGGAAGGAGCAGGCGCTCGTCTGCGATCAGCCTGGAGTCTCTGGCGCTGCGCAGAGACCTCAAGGGACTTCTGGATCTGTACCCAAGAAGCACGTAGGACGGAAAGGTGATCCTCCACAGCCGGAATATCCTGGGGAGAGAATACCTCCGGTAACACGGCAGGTTGGAACCCATAATTGGCCATGAAGGGAGACGTCCCAGAGGAAGAGTTCACCGCCGTGTTCCTGGCAAACTCAGCCCAAGGCAGGAGGTCAACCCAATTGTCTTGGTGATCGGAGACATAGCAACGAAGGAATTGCTCCAAGGCCTGATTGGATCGTTCTGCGGCCCCATTGGACTGAGGGTGGTAGGCCGAGGAGAAGGAGAGATGAATCCCCAACTGGGAGCAAAAGGCGCGCCAGAACCTGGACACAAACTGACTCCCCCGATCCGACACAATCTCCTTGGGCAAACCGTGCAACCGGAAGACCTCCCTGGCAAAAATCGTGGCCAACTCTTGTGCAGAGGGTAACTTCTTGAGAGGAACACAGTGGCACATTTTGGAAAACCGATCCACAATCATGAGAATGACCGTATGGCCTCGGGATGCAGGGAGGTCCACAATGAAATCCATCCCCAGGTGTGACCATGGGCGCTCCCCGGTGGCTATGGGTTGCAGAAGGCCCAACGGAAGGTGCCGAGGGGACTTACTCTGGGCACAAACGGAGCATGCCGCTACATATGCGGCGATGTCGGAACGTAGGGAAGGCCACCAGAACAGACATGAAACAGCCCAGGACAGCTGATTCTTTCCAGGATGCCCCGCGGTCTTGGAGTTATGGTAGGTTCGCAACAACCGAGTGCGCAACTCCTCAGGCACAAAACATCTGCCGTTGGGTCTCCCAGAGGGAGCACCAGATTGAGCCGCCAAAATCTGCTTACCAGGGGAGAGGTCAGGCTGGTGCGAATGGCGGCCAGGATCTGATTCGGAGGTATGACCGAAGTCGGAATCGACTCCTCCCTGGACAGCTCGGAGTACTGCCGTGATAAGGCATCCGCCCTGATGTTCTTGGAACCGGGTAGGTAGGAGACCACGTAATTAAAACGTGACAAGAACAGAGCCCATCTGGCCTGACGTGGTGTCAATCTCTTGGCCTCAGAAAGGTAGGTCAGATTCTTATGGTCCGTCAGGATGAGAACCGGAATCACCGAACCCTCGAGCAAGTGCCTCCATTCTTTAAGGGCCTGCACGATGGCCAATAACTCCCTGTCACCAATCTGATAGTTGCACTCCGCGGAAGACAGTTTCCGGGAGTAAAACCCACAAGGAAGCAGAGGACCCTCTGGTGTTCTACGCTGAGACAGAAGGGCGCCTACTCCCGTCTCAGACGCGTCCACCTCGAGGACAAAGGGCAACCCAGGGTTGGGATGCGACAGAATCGGAGCCGATACAAAGGCGGACTTTAGGGCCTCAAAAGCTCGGATGGCCTCGAGCGGCCAGACCTGGGAATTACTGCCCTTCCTGGTCAGATCCGTGAGAGGCTTGGCCAGCATGGAAAAGTCCCTGATGAACTTCCGATAATAATTGGCGAAGCCCAAAAAGCGCTGCAGGGAACGAAGACCACTGGGCTGGGGCCACTGTAAGACAGCCGAAACCTTCTCAGGATCCATGGAGAACCCTCAGCGGAAATGATGTAACCTAAGAAGGTTACCTGGGATCGGTGAAATTCGCATTTCTCAAGCTTACCGAACAGCTTGTTCTCTCGTAACCGTTGCAACACTCGTCTGACATCCAGAATGTGGGCCTCCATGGATTCAGAATATACCAAGATGTCATCCAAATAGACCACCACACACTGCTGCAACAGGTCACGGAAAACATCGTTGATGAATTCCTGAAAGACTGCGGGCGCATTGCACAACCCAAAGGGCATAACCAAGGATTCATAATGACCGGTCCTGGTGTTAAACGCGGTCTTCCACTCATCGCCCGCCTTGATCCTTACCAGGTTATATGCCGCCCTCAGGTCGAGTTTGGTAAAGACCGTGGCCCCTTTAAGGCGATCGAACAGCTCGGAAATCAAGGGTATCGGGTAAGCGTTCTTGATCGTGATGCGATTGAGACCCCTGTAATCGATGCAAGGCCTCAACTCACCGCCCTTCTTTTTCACAAAGAAAATCCAGCCCCTGCCGGGGACGAAGATTTGCGAATGTGTCCGCGTGAAAGCGCCTCCCTCACGTACTCCTCCATGGCCTCATTCTCCGCTACCGACAGTGGATAGACTTTGCCACGAGGAGGAACGGCACCAGATTGTAACTCTATGGCACAATCGTATGGGCGGTGCGGAGGTAGGGCAACCGCGCGCACCTTATCGAATACATCCCGGTACTCCTCGTATTCAGGAGGCAACAGAGAGTCCGAGGAAGTACACAGCAACTTGACAGACCCATGGATGCAACTAGCCCCACACTGCGGTGACCACGAGAGGATCTCGACCGATCTCCAATCGAAAGTCGGATTATGCTTCTGGAGCCAGGGGTACCCCAAGACCACCGAGTAGTGTGGAGACGAAATAACCTGGAGGCAGACCGACTCTCTGTGAACGGCACCAATGGCTATCCCCACTGGAAGGGTCTCATGAGTCACGTGTGGCGGCAGAAGGGGTCTGCCGTCTATCGCCTCAAGAGCCAGTGGGGAACCTCGAGCCTGCAGAGGAATGGAATTGGCGGCAGCGAACACACTATCAATGAACAAACCACCAGCACCAGAGTCCACCAACGCCTGGGTCGTCACCGAGCCCCCGACCAGGAGAGGACAACAGTGATCAGTGGTTTGTCAACACGGGAAACCGGGGACGAGGAGACTCCACCCAAGATCTGCCCCCGACAGGATCTCAGGTACGAGCGTTTTCCCGGACGGTTCGGACATGCCAACCGAAAATGCCCACCGAGACCACAGTACATGCATCGGCCCTCGCGTCTCCGGAGTGCCCTCTCCCCCTCGGACAGGCGAGCAAACCCCAGCTGCATGGGTTCACCCCCAGACAAGTCATCCCCAGGAGGCGTGGGAGGAGAGGGAGGCACGGGTGGGACAGCAAACGTAGGCACCAATCTGTTAGAAGACCTCCGCAGGTTCTCCTTAAAGGAAGGTCTCTCCCTGAGTCTGGTGTCAATCAAAATCAGGAAAGAAATAAGAGACTCGAGCTCAACTGGTAGGTCCTTAGCTGCAACCTCATCCTTCAAGGCATCCGAGAGACCATGAGAGAAAGCAGCGACCAGAGCCTCATTATTCCAGCCCACCTCTGCTGCCAGGGTACGAAACTCAATGGCGTATTCAGCTACAGATCGTGAACCCTGTCTGATGGACATAAGGAGCTTCGCAGCAGAGGCAGCACGAGCCGGCACATCGAATACCTTCCGAAGAGAAGCAACAAAACCGGAAAACTCGGCAACCACCGGATTGTTGTTCTCCCATAAAGGGCTGGCCCAGGCCAAGGCCTTGTCCGAGAGCAGCGAGATCAAGAAGCCCACCTTTGATCTCTCAGTAGGAAAGGCATGTGGCAGCAACTCGAAATAAATGCCCACCTGGTTAAGGAAACCTCGGCACTGAGTTGGCTCTCCCCCAAAGCGCCGTGGAAGAGGGGCAGAACCGGTCATACCCCGAAACACCGCAGGCGCAACAACAGGTGTCGGGGTAGACTCTGGCGCAACAACCGGAGCGGCAGTAGGAGCGAGCCCAGGAGCGACAACCGACCCATCGGCAACGGGAGCGAAATGAGCCGTGTGTTCAAGCAGGGTTTGCACGCCACAGCGAACCGACCCAACAGGTGATCCTGCTGATCAAGTCTGGCAACCAGCGTGGGTAGCGAGGATGGCCCTGTACCGTCAGAAGTCATGGCTTGGTCCTAATGTCACGGAACCATGAACCAGACGTACAACAAGAGATAAGAGAAAATAAGAAGGCTTTATTGAAAATAAAGCTGTAAAGCAAAAGTCCAAACGGATGGTGAAACCGAGCAGAGTCTTTGCGAAGCCAGAGGTCAGGAACCAGAGGGGTAGTCAGACGAAGCCAGGATCAGGAACCAGCAGGGTAGTCAGACGAAGCCAGGATCAGGAACCAGCAGGGTAGTCAGACGAAGCCAGGATCAGGAACCAGAAGGGTAGTCAGACGAAGCCAGGATCAGGAACCAGAAGCAGCAGCAGTCTTAGAAGCATGTGAACACAAGAGGACCAAGCAAGGAACTGAAGCCACAGACCTCCTATATATATGAGCTAGGCATCCAGCTCCTCCCAGTGGGAAGGAGGAGCCGCAGGGTGGAAGGCTACAAGAAACCCAGAAACCAAGATGGCCGCCAGCACATGTCAAACGAAGGAGAACAGCAAGAAGGTAAGACCATGACAGTGTATTACATTTGGCCAGTGCACTTCCAATGTCTCCCTTCCCCCTACCCCCTTTTGGAATGTGAGAAACTTCCTGTGCGGTTTCAAGATACCCATACATTCCTTAGTTTGTAAGTTTGAACAGTCTTCTTACCATATAGGGTCATCTTGGCTCAAGTGCCTGCTGGCCTATGTGTCTATACCTGATTGGTCAAATGCTGTTACTATGAGTCATCTATTATGTTAACGCAGAGCTCATGTGTGATCATACTATAGGTCAAACAAATGCTAACATATGATTGGATGTCAAGAAAGCTCAACCTCTATTATAACTGTTTGCCAACTGTGAAATAAACCAGAATGGATTGGAACTAGACACGTGTTCAGTGTTCATCTGATTCATTCTCCCGGTACCGGATAAGATTTAATTCAAGCTGATCACCGAAATCATGTGTCAGGGACACATTAGGCATAAGAGTCTATATTGCCTTACAGTTTTGGGGGCTCAGTCTCGGGATTGAGAGGGTCATCTTCAGGTCTACAGTGAAAGACATCAATTCTTGTCCTCCTTGGACCTGGGGCACTGACCAAAATCTCATTCAAGTAAGTCGAACCATCTATTTATGATTTATGATGGTAAGTGTACGGTCACATCCCACTGTGAAATCATTCTGTTTCCATCACTGCCAACATGTAAACTTTATGTTGCACGGTCTAGTCCCACAAATTACCCTAGTTAACACATGGGTAGACAATTTGGCAGGATGTGAGAATTGACAGTTAAAATGTGAAACAGAATGTTATGCCCGGCTGGCAACAGGATGAAATCTGTGAGAATCTGTGAAGTTAGGGCTTACAGACTGAGGGCATCAGAACTCCTGTGATGGTGAATGAGAAAGCAGAGCAGTGTCAGGGAGTTCATTGATGGCAAGGGAAAAAGTGCCCCAGTGTCTGCAATCAGAAAGGGCTTGTGTTAAACGTTCAGAAATGAACTGGTTAAGTTTTGTTGCCCTAATGATATGTGTGTGTTTAAATAGGGACCCTCATGGCCCTAGAATTAGAATTAGCATTCATGGCCCTAGAATTAGAGATTACAGCACTAAAAGATGGTCAGTTAATGCATAATTGTATTGATAATTGAAAAGAGAAGTTGTTGAAGGATAATAATAGGCTGGTGCATACTGAGTTATGGTTTAACGTGTCCATGGAAGTGACTCAGAGAAATTGGAAGTTGGAGAAATGAGTAGCATTTCGTTTTACAAGATGGAGGATTTTGAATCCGATAGAGAGAACTCCCTCCCATCTCACACCCCCCTCCTGTGCTCAGGAATTCTATATGGGGGTTTGGGGGGGGGGGAGGGGGGCTGGTAATTGGTAATGCATTAGCAGACTGTGAAGATACTAACCTGTGTTATCTATAAGATCTTCCAGACAGGGCTCTAGTATTGGATTAGATCCAATGATGTTTGCAAAAATAACCTTTCCAAATTGTATGTTCTGATGGTTTAAAATGTGCCTGCAGTGATTATTCCCATGATGCTAATTGGAAGTGTCACATCCTATCAATCTAAGGTTGCACCCATTCTAAGTCCTTATTCAGATATGAGTAAAAGTTTGAGGAACATTTGGGACAGTTAAACGTCCTGTGATGTATTGCTTTACTTCCCCTTCCTGAACATTCCTGAAATAAGAGACGCAAGGCAAAGGAAATGGGGGAAGGGGAATTATATAGAATAAGTGGCGATGTGTGTAACACTAAACTAAAACCACATGGCATATAAGATGATTTGAATTTTAACAAAATGACTGTATGATTATAACATGTATATTGTTTTACAGCGACAGACCATCAGCAATTCTGGGTGTGGTGTGGCTATCTGTTTCCAGGAAAGCTGTGTTTGTCTGTGCTGCAAATTTTGGAATGTAACAAAGAAATTGTGTGATTGGGTGAAAGATACATGATTCAGTGGAATGTGAATGGGTGTGGCTTTGTGACTGATGGATGTTTTTAGCAGAGCTGTGAATGCAATTCATATTTTATGTGTAAGGGCATGGTTATGAGTTGTTTGTGAAAATGGGTACATGAAAATGTAAATAATATGCGCATTGAGAATTTTATTTTATTTTTCTTGGAAGTTTTTGGTTTTTATTGGTACCAACAGCATTGATCAAGCTGTACATTTTTATGTATTGAAATCAATGAAAAGTTTTTATGGGCCCTTTGTGTGTTCATGCCTGTATTGTCAAATCTGTTCGTTTCAATGTTTGCAGTTACATGTTACATGTTAAGTGTTGTGCTTAACATCAGAGCTCTGTTCTTATGGACAGCTGGGATACTAATGATTGACAGAAGGAGGACCACAGAGTCCGACTAAAAGGGATGGACTTAGATGACTCAGAGTGGGAGGAAGGAAGTGTGAGCCTTCTATGTGAATTAATGGGGTTTTAAAAAAAAAACAAAAAAACATGCAGGACCACCCAGAACTTAATAACATTAACCCTGCATTATGGTCTTCAAATGAATATGACACAGGATTCATAGATTGCACACTTTACAAAGCTACTGTGAAACCAGGTGTCATCTCAGTGTTCCAGAAACAATACCCGTTGTCAAAAGAGAAACTTGATGGACTTAGGCCAATGATAGAAGAATTCCTACAAAAGGGAATCCTGGAAGAGGTGATTTCACCCTACAGCACGCCCGTGAATCCAGTGACAAAGGCAGATGGTGCTACCCGCTTTGTACAGGATTTAGGGGCCATCAACAACATCATTGTGCCTATAGCCCCTGTTGTACCTGATGTCACTTAATTATTATCTGCCATTCCAGCAGACGCTGTCTGGTTCAGTGTGATAGATCTGAAAAATGTATTCTTTTCTATCCCAGTTGATAAGATAACCAGACTACTTTTTGCTTTTTCCTTTGACAGACGTCAACTGACCTGGTGCAGAAATGCCCCAGGGATATGCTGATTCACCTGTAGTGTACAGCATAGTCCTCCAAGCGATGTTAGAACCATGGTACCCCCCCCCCCAAGGTTCTGTGCTGCTGCAATATGTCGATGATTTGTTACTGTGTAGCATGTCAGCGGAGGCCAGCATTCAGGATGGTTTATCACTGTTAAAATGGTTGTCAGGATGTGGTCACAAAGTGACACTTAAGAAAATGCAATGGTGTAAAATGCAGGTTGAATACTTGGGCTTTGTCCTCACAAAAGGTGAACGGAGAATCAGTGCAGAAAGAGTTCAGTCTATTGCGGGTTTGGTCACCCAGCACACCAAGAAAGAAATGTTATCTTTCCTTGGTATGATAAACTACTGTAGACAATGGATTCCTGATTGCTCAAATTATGACAATGTTTTGAGGCAAGCCACTCTGGAAGAAAATCCAGATTTGATTAAATGGTCTTCTGAAAATGTACAATGCATTTGATTATCTGAAATGTTCACTCCTGTCGAGTCCAGGGCTGGGCCTCCCTGACTATAATATGCCCTTCCACATGTTTGCACGCCAAAATTGTAAAACCATGGCGGGTGTACTGACACAAGAAAACGGAGGCAAGTTGCGTCCTTGTGTGTTTTTCTCAAAGGTAATGCCCACCCCTGTTCAAGGGATGCCGGCATGTCTGTGTTCTCTTGCAGCCTGTGCTATGATGGTAAGAGTTGACAAATTCTTTCACAATGTGACATTACACCATTTTGCACACCACTCATGATGTTGTAGGCCTACTTAAGGACATTCACACTCAACACAGTAGGCAGCTGAGCTCATTGCACTCACTAGGACATGTATTCTACATACTGATAGACCTGTCACCATCTATACTGAGAGTAGGTACACACATGGGGTAGTGTGGGACCATGGTATGATCTGGCAGAGGAGAGGATTCACGGCAGCAGATGGTAAGGATCATGTCTCACAGGGCAATGCACTGGCAGATAAGGTGGCGAAATGAGTGGCCAAATGCAACCTCACAGGTTTGTGTAACCATTGGGAGATGCCATGTTTGGCACCTCCAACCCCTGAGATGTTGCAAATGCTTACTGATCTTTAGTGGTATGCCACTGAACAGGAACAGTAAGACTGGTGTTATTCAGTATTGCAGAAAAATCCTGAGATAGGATTAGTCTGCGAAGAGGGGAAGTTGTGCATTCCCCAACACAGTGCTTCCATCTTAATAGCACATTTCTATGGAGTAGGACATAAACAGCATTGAGATACTCATGGGTAAGCCTTTCCCCACACCATGGGCAAGACACCCCCTGGTAGTGCAGGAAGGGGACTTGGACCTGATCAGAGAGGAGTATGTTACTAATCTGATCAAGGTCCTTAGTAAAACTGAAGAATAAGTTGCTTGTAAGTCTCCTTCTCTTTCATAGAAACCAACCCATCCATTCCGGGTAGGCGACCAGGTGATGATCAAGATCTTAAAGAAGGTAAAGGAACCAGGAAGCTTCACCTACGGACCACCTACCGAGGTAGTCGCGATCACCAGAACAGCAGTCCTCACTGAACAGTCGCCCACGTGGATCCACGCCACAAGGATTAAGTTGGTGAAGAAAAGAGAGGTACTAACGGGGGCAGACAGCCCTGACCTCCAACGAGGCCCAGAGGTACTAACGGAGGCAGACAGCCTTGACCTCGAAGAAGATACAGAAGGGGTACTAACGGAGGCAGACAGCCTTGACCCCCAATGAGATGACGCAGTCGGGAAATTCCTCGAGATGGCTGAGATGCAGTGCCTTAATAATTGCAATTTTGTGTCTCCTACTTACTGTCCCATGGCTGTGGGACAGACAGATATACCTGAAAACAGAATGCAGAGGGGAAGACAATCTATGGAAGACAAAGGAGAACTAATGGCTGTACCTGGCCAAAACTCTGAACTTAACTGACTTTTGTCTCCGAACCACTTTATCTGCATCAAACATTTTGGAGACATGTCTGGTAGCAGTCCCCACCCCAGTAGATGTATGGACGGGGCTCCTACGTTCTCAATTGAATGACACAGATTTGGAGGATCATGATGTTAAATATGGATATGTAAATCCTTATCACGCTTGTTATGACTGTCCTACATATGAGACTCTGCAAAGTAATATGATAGAAATAATTACAGGTCTTGTCACAGCAGCAGAAATATGTTACAAGTTCTCCTGCGATGAGGAACTATTGCCCCCCTGCATACGAGCAAAAATGCAGAATAAGACTAAACCAAATATTTGTGATAGAGATTTAGGTAGTTGTAAAAGATAGTATCAGGAAAGAATATGCAATGTAATATTACAAAAACAGTACCATCCCTAGACAAACATGTACCTCTACCAACAGGATGGGTATTGGCCTGTGGAAATACTAGTTACACATACATACCGGCCAATATTACAGAGGGACCCTGTACAATAGCTAGGTTGACATTAGCAATGATACCACTATTCCCAGCAATGCAGACACGACACACGAGAGACACTTCCCTACAGTTACCAGAAAATTGTGATTATAATGTGAATCTCCTCTCTAGATAAGAATATATGAGTTTAGGGATGTCTTTGATAGGAGTACCAGGTTTGGCCATATATAACCACAGGACAATATCAAAACTTGCCTGTTTTATGGTAAAACAGATAAATGTCACTAGTGCAATTCTGCAAGATATGCTGCTGGATATACAATCATATAAAAAGGCTTTCTTGCAGAATAGGGCAACTATTGATTTATTGCTCCAACATGGTATAGGATGCTCAGCGTTCGCAGGGATGTGTTGTTTCAATTTATCAGATCACTCCCGTGGAATAAAAGATAAATAGGCCAATTAGAAGAGATGAGAAAACAAGATGTTGACCAAGATTGGTGGGACTGGCTTTTTGGCTGGATACCTGACTTTGGTCAAATAAGATATGTTTTAGGAGTGGTACTCGTCGTGATCGCTGCAATAGTGTGTCTCTGCTGTTGTCTACAGTGTGTGCCCTCCCTTCTGGCTGTATGTAACAATGTGGCCGAAAGAGGGGTACACTAAACATTCCTCTATACTCCGGTAGAGGTAGAAGAGGCATACACAACCTCAACAAAGCCTGAGGATTATACTCCTGAAGGGTATATAGAATACCTAAAGGCTTATAAGCAAACAAAGGAAGAGCAGAGAAAGAACCATATAGTATAAGATATATAAGGTTCTAAGAGGGGATTGATGGGCTATAAGTAACTCCATTTTGTCCTTTCAGCAACGTGTATTACATTTGGCCAGTGCACTTCCAATGTCTCCCTTCCCCCTACCCCCTTTTGGAATGTGAGAAACTTCCTGTGCGGTTTCAAGATACCCATACATTCCTTAGTTTGTAAGTTTGAACAGTCTTCTTACCATATAGGGTCATCTTGGCTCAAGTGACTGCTGGCCTATGTGTCTATACCTGATTGGTCAAATGCTGTTACTATGAGTCATCTATTATGTTAATGCAGAGCTCATGTGTGATCATACTATAGGTCAAACAAATGCTAACATATGATTGGATGTCAAGGAAGCTCAACCCCCTCTATTATAACTGTTTGCCAACTGTGAAATAAACCAGAATGGATTGGAACTAGACACGTGTTCAGTGTTCATCTGATTCATTCTCCCGGTACTGGATAAGATTTAATTCAAGCTGATCACCGAAATCATGTGTCAGGGACACATTAGCCATAAGAGTCTATATTGCCTTACATGGACAACAGGAATAATACTGTGCTGGGATCTTCCCTACCATCTGAACTGTGAGTCCGCACTGATCATTGAACTTATCTATATTTGGATGATAAACACCAAAACTGACCTGGTATATGATCATTTTCTGCCCTATAGGATGCAGAATATACATCTACTTCTGAAGGAGTCTGATGCAGGCACGATCATCAAATGTGCATATAACTGGCCTGATATGATGCTATCAAGCATACCCATTGGCCTGATTACATCCCCCTGAATCAATTAAATGTAGAGCGATTATCCTACTCTGTCTATGCGACCTGGCTTTATGCCGGCGTTTATCTTGTAGCACTTTTTTATGTGACCTGGCTCTATGCCAGTATCTATATGGTTGCATTTATTCTGTATAGACTAACAGTTTTATTATACCTCCTGATGATCCCATAGCATTGTCTAGGGGGAAACACGTCGAGGTAGCTAAGGTGTATGACTATCAAGTCAACCCTGACCAATCGTATGTTTTGTATATGTCTGTACTATATGTTTTGTTTTTTCTTGTCTTTTTTCATTCCATCCAGCTGATCTATATATTTATGATTAATTATTATCCTCACCTCATACCTGGGGCAAATTAGAACCATCCCTTCTGCACCCCTATAGGGATCTGTGAGGGGTAGTAGTATAGGTACGTGGACAGGGGGCCTCCACCATCAGGGCTGAGGTTATAAGATAGGGGTAGATATAGGGACAAACATTCCCATACCTCAGGTTACTAATCTACACTGGATGTGATTATCGGTTACACTATTCTGTTTGTATATTATTAATGTCATATTTAGTGGACCCAATTGGGATCCCTTTTAAGGTATACCATTAAAATTGTTATTTTAGTTTTTTTTTCTTTGTGCTGGAACTGTTGTCGGCCCTCTACAAAGCAATGAGGGGGAAGTTGCAGAGAGCGACGAGGAGAAAAGCAAAGCTATTAAATATTTTTTTCTCCAACTGTATTCGCTGAGGAAAATAAACTGTCAGATGAAATGCAGAATGTAAAAGTAAATTCGCCATTAAAGGTGCCCTGTCTGACCCAGGAAGAAGTACAACAGCAAATTAAAAAGAGTAAAATAGACAAATCGCCAGAACCAGATGGCGTACACCCCCGTATCCTAAGAGAATTAAGTAATGTCATAGCCAGACACTTATTTCTGATATTTACAGACTCTGGATCTAATGGCTAGTAGAACCCCCCCCTTTGTTTTTTTTCGTAGTGCACTTGGTATATCAGGGAGTACTAAGGGTGCTTAACCTCTTCAGGACACATGACATACCGGTACGACATGTTGTCCCGGTACTTAAGGGACACATGACGTACCGGTACGTCATGTGTACTTCCGATCACCGCGCCCATCAGGCGGTGATCGGAACAAGGTGCCTGCTCAAATCATTAAGCAGGCACCTTGGCTCAATGCCCAGGGGGGTCCTGTGACCCCTTCCGTGTCGGCGATCGCCGCAAACCGCAGGTCAATTCAGACCTGCGGTTTGCAGCTTTTTATGATGTGGCGGGGGGCGGCAGTGCCATCGGCTCCGCATGCGGCTGTAGGGGGGACCTGATGGCATGGAAGGCAGCGCGATCCTAAGAAAGGCATCGCACTGCCTTCCGGTGACGAGCCTGTGAGATCCAGCCCCTGGATCTCACCAGGCCGGAAGCTGTATGAGTGATACTCATTGTATTACTCATACAGCCAATGCATTCCAATACAGAAGTATTGGAATGCATTGTAAAGGATTAGACCCCCAAAAGTTGAAAGTCCCAAAGTGGGACAAAAATAAAGTGAAAACAAAGTTGAAAAAATCATTCCCCCCCCAAAAATTAAAAGTTTAGAGTAAAATAAACAAAAACGGCATTTTCCCCAAATAAAGTTAAAAAAATTGGTAAAAATAGGGGAAAATAAAAAGTAGACATATTAGGTATCGCCGCGTCCGTATCGATCGGATCTATAAAGATATCACATGACCTAACCCCTCAGATGAACACCGTGAAAAAAAAAAAAAAAAAGAACTGTGCTAAATAAGCAATTTTTTTGTCACCTTACATCACAAAAAGTACAACAGCAAGCGACCAAAAAGGCGTATGCCCACCATAATAGTGCCAATCTAACCGTCACCTCATCCCACAAAAAATGAGCCCCTACATAAGACAACCGCCCAAAAAATAAAAAAAACTATGGCTCAGAATATGGAGACACTAAAACATTTTTTTTTTAGTTTTAAAAAAGCTGTTATTGTGTAAAACCTACATAAATAAAAAAAAAGTATACATATTAGGTATCGCCGCGTCCGTATCTACCGGCTCTATAAAAATATTACATGACCTAACCCCTCAGATGAACACCGTAAAAAATAAAAAATAAAAACTGTGCTAAATAAACAATTTTTTGTCACCTTACATCACAAAAAGTGTAATAGCAAGCGATCAAAGTCATATGCACCCCAAAATAGTGTCAATCAAACCGTCATCTCATCCCACAAAAATCATACCCTACCCAAGATAATCGCCCAAAAACTGAAAAAAATATGGCTCTCAGACTATGGAAACACTAAAACATGATTTTTTTTGTTTAAAAAATGAAATCATGTGTAAAAATTCATAAATAAAAAAAGTATACATATTAGGTATCGCCGCGTCCGTATCGACCGGCTCTATAAAAATATCACATGACCTAACCCCTCAGGTGAATACCGTAAAAAATAAAAACGGTGTAAAAAAAGCAATTTTTTGTCACCTTACATCACATAAAGTGTAATAGCAAGCGATCAAAAAGTCACACGCACCCCAAAATAGTGCCAATCTACACCGTCATCTCATCCACAAAAATCATACCCTACCAAGATAATCGCCCAAAAACTGAAAAAAATATGGCTCTCAGACTATGGAAACACTAAATATGATTTTTTTTGTTTCAAAAAATGAAATCATTGTGTAAAACTTACATAAATAAAAAAAAAAGTATACATGTTAGGTATCGCCGCGTCCGTGACAACCTGGTCTATAAAAATATCACATGATCTAACCTGTCAGATAAATGTTGTAAATAAAAAAAATTAAAAAAACTGTGCCAAACAGCTATTTCTTGTTACCTTGCCTCACAAAAAAGTGTAATATAGAGCAACCAAAAATCAATGTACCCTAAAAATAGTACCAACAAAACTGCCACCCTATCCCGCAGTTTCTAAAATAAGGTCACTTTTTTGGAGTTTCTACTCCAGGGGTGCATCAGGGGGCTTCAAATGTTACATGGTGTCAAAAAACCGAGTCTAGCCAAAATCTGCTTCCAAAAACCGTATGGCATTCCTTTCCTTCTGCGCCCTGCCGTGTGCCTGTACACATATGGGGTGTTTCTGTAAACTACAGAATCAGAGACATAAATATTGAGTTTTGTTTGGCTGTTAACCCTTGCTTTGTAACTGGAAAAAAATTATTAAAATGGAAAATCTGCCAAAAAGTGAAATTTTGAAATTGTATCTCTATTTTCCATTCATTCTTGTGGAACACCTAAAGGCTTAACAAAGTTTTTAAAATCAGTTTGAATACCTTGAGGGTGTAGTTCTAGAATGGGGTTATTTTTGTGTGGTTTCTATTATGTAAGGCCATCTTTCACACTTGCGTTGTTGGGATCCGGCATGCACTTCCGTTGCCGGAGGTGCCTGCCGGATCCGTAACAACGCAAGTGTACTGAAAGCATTTGAAGACGGAACCGTCTTCCAAATGCTTTCAGTGTTACTATGGCACCCAGGACGCTATTAAAGTCCTGGCTGCCATAGTAGGAGCGGGGAGCGGGGGAGCGGTATACTTACAGTCCGTGCGGCTCCCGGGGCGCTCCAGAATGACGTCAGAGCGCCCCATGCGCATGGATGACGTGATCCATGTGATCACGTGATCCTGCGCTGGGGCGCCCTGACGTCACTTCTGGAGCGCCCCGGGGAGCCGCACGGACGGTAAGTATGCTGCTCCCCTGCTCCCCGCTACACTTACCATGGCTGTCAGGACTTTAGCGTCCCGGCAGCCATGGTAACTATTCAGAAAAAGCTAAACGTCGGGTCCGGCAATGCGCCGAAACGACGTTTAGCTTAAGGCCGGATCCGGATCAATGCCTTTCAATGGGCATTGATCCCGGATCCGGCCTTGCGGCAAGTCTTCAGGATTTTTGGCCGGAGCAAAAAGCGCAGCATGCTGCGGTATTTTCTCCGGCCAAAAAACGTTCCGTACCGGAACTGAAGACATCCTGATGCATCCTGAACGGATTACTCTCCATTCAGAATGCATTAGGATAATCCTGATCAGTATTCTTCCGGCATAGAGCCCCGACGACGGAACTCTATGCCGGAAGACAATAACGCAAGTGTGAAAGAGCCCTTAGCCTCACAAAGTGACTTCAGACCTGAACTGGTCCTTGAAAAGTGGGTTTTAGAAAATTTCTGAAAAATTTCAAGATTTGCTTCTAAACTTCTAAGCATTGTAACATCCCCAAAAAATAAAATGTCATTCCCAAAATGATCCAAACATGAAGTAGACATATGGGGAATGTAAAGTAATAACTATTTTTGTAGGTATTACTATGTATTATAGAGGTAGAGGAATTGAAACTTGGAAATTAGCAAATTTTTCAAAATTTTTGGTAATTTATATATTTTTTTATGAATAAAAATGATTATTTTTTTTACTCCATTTTACCAGTGTCATGAAGTATAATATGTGATGAAAAAACTATCTCAGAATGGCCTGGATAAGTCAAAGTGTTTTAAAGTTATCACCACTAAAAGTGACACTGGTCAGATTTTAAAAAAATTGCCTAGTCCTTAAGGTGAAAATTAACCCGGTCCATAATGGGTTAAGTCTATGTGCATCTTGTTTGGTAACGTGCCTTTCCTGTGCAAAGAATATGTCTGATTTTAAAGACAGCGCCTCTTTCCACATTAGGGATTGTTTGTAAGGACTATTAAGACCCTTAAAGTTGACAGAAGTTATCTTAATCACCATATTGTAAATTCCAATAGCTGTACCGTAGGGGTGACACTGTAGAGCGGCGTGAAGAGGGGAGGTCGGAGAGGCTAAGAGGGCTGTCCAGATTAGTCAACAATCGTGCCTGGAGAAGAATCGTTAATTTCTAACGATAATTTGTTTTCCCTTAGTCCTAACAGCAGCACAGATGGGGTTAACTGCCCCCTGTGGATTGGTAGGACCGGCGGAATTTTTAATGAGCCCAAGAACCAATAAGCGATCTTCAGCTCCCAGAAAGGGAGGAGATCGCCCCCCAGCCCACCGTGTCTTTAACAAGCATAATGTACCTAGGGTGGGAAATTTGTGTGCTGCTGTTAGGACTAAGGGAAAACAATTTATCGTTAGAAATTAACGATTCCCTTACATCCTACCAGCAGCATAGATGGGGAGATAGCAAGAAGAATCCCCTAGGGAGGGTCCTCATGCCTGGCAGAACTAAGAACTGTCTGCCCAAAAGCCGAAAACTCTGCCACCCTAGCATCTATCCTATAATGGGAGATGAAGGTTGACTCAGAGCTCAGGAAGCCGCCTTACAGATCAACTCTAAGGGGAGAAGTCTTCTCTCGCAACAGAGGTGGAGACAGCCCTAGTAGAATGGGCCCTCAAAAACTCTGAAGGATCTAGAGATTGGGAGACGAAAAGCCTCCTAATGGTTCCTTGATCCAGCGACTAATGGTAGCTTTAAGACGCTTTACGGCCTTTAGACTTACGGCAAACAGGATGAGGAGATTCTCATCTATCCTGAACTCTCTGGATCTACTCCACATAGACCTGGAGGCACCTCGAAATATCCAGCGGGTGTCTGGCTGGAGTATCAGAGGAGGAGGTGCTGAAACAAAAACTGGTAAAGATATTACCTGGTTAATATTTTGGAAGGTTGGAACCTTAGGCCTGAAGTAGGGTAAAACCTTCCGTGAGTCCTCTGTCCTGCAAGAAGATGATGTAAGGGTGAATTGCAGAAAAGCCTTGTAGTTCAGCGATCCTTTTGGCTGAAGCAATAGCAGAAGAAAAAACACCTTTAAGGTCAAAAATCTTAGTTCCACCTCCTCCAATGGCTCAAAGGGGGGAGTTGCTAACCCCCTGAGCACTACTGAAAGATCCCACTGGGGAATAGATTTCAGTATAGTAGGCTTTAGTCTTTCAGCTCCCTTCAGGAAGCGTTTGATGAGTGGGTCCCGAGAATGTGGCCTGTTAAGGCAGGCCGAGATGGCACATATTTGTACTCTCAAGGTAGCTGGAGAAAGACCTTTATCTAATCCATCTGGAAGGAATTGCAATATCGCAGGAAGGGGCGGATCTGCAGACGCCACCTGTTTGGAATCACACCATGACACGAAGATTCTCATGATTCTGGAGTAGGCCTTCTTCGTAGACTCTGCTCTGGAATGAGACAAAGTTCTCACGACCGACTCGGAAAGCCCCTCTATGTTGGGAAGGGACTGATCAACCTCCAGGCTGTCAGGTTGAATCTGTGCAGATCTGGGCAGAGGTGAGTGTCCCACGACACCAGGGTCTGCTCCGGGGGGAGTCTCCAATATTGTCCCCGACTCATCTGAATGAGCTGGGTAAACCAGGATCTCCTGGGCCAGAACGGTATGATGGCTATTACCGAGGCCTGATCCTGCCGGATTTTCGTCAATACCCTCGGTATCATGGAAAACGAAGGGAAGATGTAAGCCAGCCTGAACCTCCACGGTATCGACAGAGCATCTATCGCCAGGGGATTGTCTTCCCTGTACAGGGAACAGAACCTCAACACCTTGGCGTTGAACCTAGTCGCCATGAGATCCACCTCTGGCATACCCCATCTGTGAACTAACTGCCTGAAGATCTCCGGATGCAGAGACCACTCCATGGTGGGTAATCCTCGACTTAAGCGGTCCGCAATCATATTGAGGGAGCCTCGAATATGAGTGGCAGATAGATGGGAAAGGTTCATCTCTGCCCACCGAAGAATTACCCCGATGATCTTGTGCCTCCCTGCTTGTTTATGTAGAGAACCGCAGTCATATTGTCTGACTGGACTTTCACTGCTTTGCCCCGGATCTGAGGGGCGAAGTGAAGGAGGGCTAGCCGGATAGCTCGCATCTCACGAAGATTGGAAGAGAGACGCCGCTCCAGAGGAGACCAAGATCCCTGCACTGGGGATCCGTCTAGGTGAGCGCCCCAGCCTACAAGGGACGCGTCTGTAGTCAATATGAGCCAAACGGGTTGGGTCATAGACTTCCCTGCTGGCAGATGGAACCACCATCTGAGGGAATTCCGGGTTTGACTGGACAGGGAGCACAGGGAATCTAGCCCCGCAGGGCTGCCGTTCCATAAGTCTAAGACCTCCGACTGAAGAGGACGGAGGTGCCATAGCGCCCAAGGGACTGCGTCCGCAGCCGCTGACATGAGCCCCAGCATCTTCATGAGAGTCCGGATGGAGACTCGACGAGGGACGTAAAGGACCCTTGCCAGGTCCTGAATCCGCGCTCTCCTTTCTAGAGTCAACTGGAGGGACATCCCCACCGAGTCGACCACGAATCCTAAATAATGGATTGAAGTCGATGGGCTCACATTCGACTTCTGCCAGTTGATAATCCAGCCCAGGCGGAGGAGAAAGGAGATTGCGATCTGAAGATGGTGGGTAAGGATCGGAACTGAAGAGGCTATGAAAAGCCAATCGTCCAGATAAGGAATAATAGTCAGTCCTTGAAGTCTCAAAGCTGCCACCACCGACACCACCACCTTGGTGAAGATAAGAGGAGCAGAAGAGATTCCGAAGGGAAGAGCGGCGAACTGAAAATGCCTGCGAACCCCTGAAATCTGGACCGCGATTCTGAGGAACTTCCGGGAGGCGGAATGGATCGGGATGTGGAGGTAAGCATCCCTGAGGTCCAGAGTAGCCATGACCGTCCCCCGGGTTGAGGATGTGGCTGACTGACCTTATGGTTTCCATCCGAAACCTGGTTTTCCAAATCGATTGAGGAATCTCAAGTCGATGATCATCCGGAGATCTCCCGTCTTCTTGGGAACCAGGAATACTGGAGAATAAATCCCTAGGCCTCTCTCCCCTGCCGGCACCTCCTCCAGAGCTCCCTTGGAGATATAGTCCTGAATGTAGGACTCTAGGATCTTCTGTTTGGCAGACCCGAAGTTTTGCGTGGCGATAAATCTCTCTGGAGGGGGAGAGATGAGATCTACCCGGTAACCGGCAGAAACTATACCCTGAACCCAGGGGTCTGCAATCTGCTGGGCCCAAATGTGTTTGAAGTGGGAGAGACGGCCCCCCAAGGGAATCGGGGGAGGGGTACGGGAAAATCTAGAGGAGATACGGCAGGGGCAGCAGGGTTTAACCAAGAGCCTCGGGGAGGCCCATAGTCAGGAGGGTTTCGCCTCCCTGGTGGGTTTGCGGGGGCGTCTCGAGGATCTACGAGATGGCTCCCCCAATCTCTACGCCTAGCCTGCTGCCCTGAACGGCCTCCGCCTTTATGATCCTGTCTGGTGCGTCCCTGAAAGGGCTGCTGGGGGAGACTCTTCCCTTTCTTGTCGGAGAGTCCCTCCATAATTTTATCCAACTCGGATCCGAACAGCCTATCCGGCTCGAAGGGGAGCCCACATAAATTAAACTTGGACGCGTTGTCTGCATTCCAAGGCTTCAGCCATAGTGGTCTACGGGCGGCTGAGACCAGAGCCATTGTTTTGGCTGCCAGTTTTAACTGCATCTGGGCGGAATCGCACAGAAAATCCATAGCCAGATTGACTGACTTGAAGGCGGTCAAGATGTCATCCCGGGAAACGCTCTGGTCAACGTCTTTCTGAATCTGATTCAGCTTGGAGCGTAGGAAGGAGGCTACTTCAGTGGTCGCAATAGATGACGATGCGGAGGCAGCGGCCGCCGCGTAACCCCTTCTTAGGGTGCACTCTGCCCTCCGATCTAGAGGGTCCTGCAGACTAGACCCATCGTCTGCAGGGACCAGAGTGCGCCTGGACAACTTGGCTATCGCCATGTCCACCTTGGAAATGGAACCCCACGATTCCACCAAGGGTTTAGCCATCCGCTTCGAGTTGGATCTCACTTTGGTAGGCGGAGCGGGTGGTACCAAGACAGATTGTTAACTGCAATGTTCCATCCTGTGAGAAAACAAATCCCATTTCGCACCAAGGAGATTACAAATGCGGTTATTATTGCGGGTGATGATCATTTTCACAGGGACTCCCCAGTGATAGCGTATGTTATGCTCCCGTAGCGTGACAGTTATTGGTAGAAGTTGTCTTCTAAGTTTCAGAGTGGTTGCTGAGAGAATGACAAAGATTTTTACCAATTGAAAAGGAGCAGGTAGATCTTTGATCTTGTGAGCTGCGTTCATGACCCCTTCTTTGATGAGGTAATAATGCATGGTCGCTTAGACATCACGGGGCGTTTTTTCTGTTATGTGTTTTGGGCGAGCTACCCTGTCAAGAGGAGGTCCAAAGGGGTACTACCAGGCAATAGAAGCAGGAGTATTTTTTTTAAGTAAAGAGTTCTTCTTGGGTAACTTCTTCGAGAGTGCACCTAAACTTTACATTATTTCTGCGAGAGTGGCACTTCAAGTCCACTACTTTGGCTCACAATGATGTAACCTCATCTTCTAAGGCCTGGTAAGTGTCAATGAGCTGGTTATTCTCCCATTTTAGTTTCTATATGGGTCACTCATCTATAAGGGTGATGCCTTGCTAAAGTGAGTGGCTGAACGCTAACAGCAGTTCTATAAGTAAAGAGCCGGAGGCTGGAGCATCTGATGTAGGGATAGAAGCAAAGCAGTGAGATGGAGGTATTTGTCCTTGTAAAGCAAGCCCGGGAGAGTCGCTTACACCGCGTTCACTTTCCTGTTCCTGCGTGCACTGCCTTTGCTTCGCAGGGCTCGTGGAGGGGGATGCCCAAGATGGCACTGAGGCGTTTTGATAGTTTCTTTTTATTTCTTTAATTCATTCCAGTATAAAATGGTACATCATGAGAGACGCTGAGACAGACATCGTTCACACCTCCTCCCCTCCACGCAACATTGTCGATCTGCACTGTGAAGCGCCGTCCAATGAGTTCTTTTCTCCCAGCAGGCTCCTCCCAGTTGAGCCGAAAATCTGATGATACTGGAGCCTATACCGGGAGAACGGAGCGGCGCCCAGGTAAGAGCAGGGAGATCCCTGGGCGCCGCTCTCCATGTCTGTATGCTTAGTTTAGATTTTTTATTGTAGTGAAAGGTCCTCTTTAAAGTTTTGTAGGGAGAGAAACCATCGGTTGACCCGGGCATTTCTGTCCTTGGCCTGGCTCATCCACTTGAGAGGGGAGTGGTCAGTCACCAGGCAGAATTTTCTCCCCAATAGTAACATAGTAACATAGTACATAAGGCCGAAAAAAGACATTTGGCCATCCAGTTCGGCCTGTTAACCTGCAAGTTGATCCAGAGGAAGGCAAAAAAAAAACCTGTGAGGTAGAAGCTAATTTTCCACACTTTAGGGGAATAAAAAAGTCCTTCCCGACTCCAATCAGGCAATCAGAATAACTCCCTGGATCGACGACCCCTCTCTAGTAGCTATAGCCTGTAATATTATTATGCTCCAGAAATACATCCAGGCCCCTCTTGAATTCCTCTATTGTACTCACCATCACCACCTCCTCAGGCAGAGAGTTCCATAGTCTCACTGCTCTTACCGTAAAGAATCCTTTTCTATGTTTGTGTACAAACCTTCTTTCCTCCAGACGCAGAGGATGTCCCCTTGTCACAGTCACAGTCCAGGGGATAAATAAATTATGGGATAGATCTCTGTACTGACCCCTGATATATTTATACATATTAATTAGATCTCCCCTCAGTCGTCTTTTTTCTAAAGTGAATAACCCTAATTTTGATAATCTTTCAGGGTACTGTAGTTGCCCCATTCCAGTTATTACTTTAGTTGCCCTCCTCTGGACCTTCTCCAGCCCTGATATCTGCCTTGTTTACAGGAGCCCAGAACTGTACACAGTACTCCATGTGTGGTCTGACTAGCGATTTGTAAAGTGGTAGGACTATGTTCTTATCACGGGCATCTATGCCCCTTATGATGCAACCCATTATCTTATTGGCCTTGGCAGCAGCTGCCTGACACTGGTTTTTGCAGCTTAGTTTGCTGTTTATTAACCCCTTAAGGACTCAGCCCTATTTCACCATAAGGACTTGGCCATTTTTTGCAAATCTGACCAGTGTCACTTTAAGTGCTGATAACTTTAAAACACTTTGACTTATCCAGGCCATTCTGAGATTGTTTTTTCATCACATATTGTACTTCATGACACTGGTAAAATGAAGTAAAAAATAAATAAAATTTTTGCATAAAAAAATACCAAATTTACCAAAAATTTGGAAAAATTAGCATTTTTCAAAGTTTCAGTTTCTCTACTTCTGTAATACATAGTAATACCCCCAAAAATTGTGATGACTTTACATTCCCTATATGTCTACTTCATGTTTGAATTATTTTGGGAATGATATTTAATTTTTTGGGGATGTTACAAGGCTTAGAAGTTTAGAAGCAAATCTTGAAATTTTTCAGAAATTTACAAAAACCCAATTTTTAGGGACCACTACAGGTCTGAAGTCACTTTGTGAGGCTTACATGATAGAAACTGCCCAAAAATGACCCCATTCTATAAACTACACCCCTCAAGGTATTCAAAACTGATTTTACAAACTTCATTAACTATTTAGGTGTTGCACAAGAGTTATTGGCAAATGGGGAAGAAATTTGAGAATTTCATTTTTTTGCCTAATTTTCCATTTTAACCCATTTTTCCACTAACAAAGCAAGGGTTAACAGCCAAACAAGACTGTATCTTTATTGCCCTGACTCTGCCGTTTACAGAAACACCCCATATGTGGCCGTAAACTACTTTACTGGCACACAGTAGGGCGTAGAGGGAAAGGTGCGCCGTATGGTTTTTGGAAGCCAGATTTTGCTGGACTGGTTTTTTGACACCATGTCCCATTTGAAGCCCCCCTGATGCACCCCTAAAGTAGAAACTCCATAAAAGTGACCCCATCTAAGAAACTACACCCTTCAAGGTATTCAAAACTGATTTTACAAACTTTGTTAACCCTTTAGGTGTTGCACAAGATTTAATGGAAAATAGAGATACAATTTCAAAATTTCACTTTTGTGGCAGATTTTCCATTTTTATATTTTTTTTCCAGTTACAAAGCAAGGGTTAACAGCCAAACAAAACTCATTATTTATGGCCCTGATTCTGTAGTTTACAGAAACACCCCATATGTGGTCGTAAACTGCTGTACGGGCACACGGCAGGGCGCAGAAGGAAAGGAGTGCCATACGGTTTTTGGAAGGCAGATTTTGCTGGACTGTTTTTTTTGACACCATGTCCCATTTGAAGCCCCCCTGATGCACCTCTAGAGTAGAAACTCCAAAAAGTGACCCCATTTTAGAAACTATGGGATAGGGTGGCAGTTTTTTTGGTACTAGTTTAGGGTACATATGATTTTTGCTTTCTCTATATTACACCTTTTGTGCGGCAAGGTAACAAGAAATAGCTTTTTTGGCACTTTTTTTTTGTTATTTACAAAATTCATCTGACAGGTTAGATCATGTGGTAATTATATAGAGCAGGTTGTCACGGACGCGGCGATACCTAATATGTATACAATTTTTTTTATTTATGTAAGTTTTACACAATGATTTCATTTTTAAAACAAAAAAAATGTTTTAGTGTCTCCATAGTCTAAGAGCCATAGTTTTTTCAGTTTTTGGGCAATTATCTTAAGTAGGGTCTCATTTTTTGCGGGATGAGATGACGGTTTGATTGGCACTATTTTGGGGTGCATATGACTTTTTGATCGCTTTCTATTACACTTTTTGTGACGTAAGATGACAAAAAATGGCTTTTTTTACACCGTTTTTATTTTTATTTTTTTACGGTGGTCACCTGAGGGGTTAGGTCATGTGATATTTTTATAGAGACGGTCAATACGGACGCGTCGATACCTAATATGTATACTTTTTTATTTTATTTAAGTTTTACACAATGATTTCATTTTTGAAACAAAAAAAATCATGTTTTAGTGTTTTCATAGTCTAAGAGCCATAGTTTTTTCAGTTTTTGGGCAATTATCTTGGGTAGGGTATGATTTTTGCGGGATGAGATGACGGTTTGATTGGTACTATTTTGGCGTACATGCGACTTTTTTGATCACTTTAATTACCTTTTTTGGGAAGTAAGGTGGGCAAAATTTCAATTTTCTCATAGTTTTTATTTTTTTATTTTTATCGTGTTCACCATGCGGGGAAAGTAACATAACCGTTTTATAGATCAGGTCGTTACAGACGCTGCGATACCTAATATGTGTAGTGTATTTTTTTATATATTTTTTTATTCAATGATAAATGTGTTTTCACTTTTTTTTATTTTTTTTGACCCAGACCCACTTGGTTCTTGAAGATCCAGTGGGTCTGATGTCTGTATAATACAGTACAGTACGCTATATAAGGTACTGTACTGTATTTTACTTACACTTTTTCTGAACAGATCTATGCCTTTAGCACAGATCTGTTCAGCACCATGGACAGCAGGATGCCTGAGAAGGCGTCCTGTTGCCATGGGAACCTTCCCCGTCTGCTCAGTTGTAGCCACAACTTCGCAGGCGGGGAAGGGTAAGGACGGGGCTGTCTGGGGGCTGTCTGGGGGCTCTCTCCCTCTCCATCGGGGGGCTGCAAAGGCACAGCAGCCCCTCGATGGGAGAGGGAGGGTGCTCCCTGAGCTGTTAACCTTTTCCATACAGCGGTCCGTACGCTCGGGAAACATGCCGTACCGGTACGTCATGCGTCCCTAAGGGGTTAAAATTCCTAGATCCTTTTCCATGTCAGTGTTACCGAGTGTTTTATCATTTAGTATGTACGGGTGACTTGCATTATTCCTTCCCATGTGCATAACTTTACATTTGTCAGTGTTAAACCTCATCTGCCACTTATCTGCCCAAGCCTCCAATCTATCCAGATCCCTCTGTAGTAGTATACTGTCCTCTTCAGTGTAAATTACTTTACACAGTTTAGTGTCATCTGCGAAAATGTATAATTTACTATGCAAGCCTTCTACAAGATTATTAATAAATATATTGAAGAGAATAGGGCCCAATACTGACCCCTGAGGTACCCCACTAGTGACAGTGACCCAATAAATAATAGCGGAGAGATTCTAGTGCCCACTTGATAGCCAGGCACTCTCTCTCCACTATACTATACCGGGTCTCGGCTGAGGTGAGCTTACGGATGAGGAAGACATCGGGATGCTCCTCCCCATTGACTTCCAGAGACAGTACAGCACGAGGCCTACTTCGGAGGCATCGGTCTAAACTACGAACTCCCTATTGAAGTCGGGCGTCACCAAAACCGGTGACCTGCACATGGCCGACTTCAAAGTGGAAAAAGCCTCTTCCGCCCGCTCGTCCCAGCGAACCATCACTGACTTGTGTCCCTGTCCAGGGCGCGGCTAGAGTAGCAAAGTGGGGAACAAACCTCATGTAATAGCCCACCATTCCCAGGAATGACTTTATTTGCCTAGTGGTGACAGGTTGGGGCCAATTCTGTATTGCCTCTATTTTGTTCACTTGGGGTTTGATGACTCCGCGTCCAATGACATACCCCAGGTACTTAATCTCTTCTAACCCTATCACACATTTTTTTGGGTTAGCGGTTAGGCCAGCTTTCTGAAAGGAAATCACAAAAATATAGTGGCAAATATGGGGGAGCTTTCTGAAAGGAGTCCACTACAGCCTGCACTTTGGACAGGTGATTTTCCAGTCGGTACTGTGGATGACAATATCGTCCAGGTAAGCCAAAGCGTACCGACAATGTTGACGAAGCATGATGTCAATTAGTCGCTGAAAAGTGGCGGGGGCGCCATGCAGACCAAACGGTAAGACCTTATATTGATACAGCCCCTCAGGCTTGATGAAGGCAGTTTTCTCTTTGGCAGCCTCCGTTAAGGGCACCTGCCAATACATTTTCTTGAGGTCCAAAACAGAAAAATACCGGGCTTGTCCTAACCTCTCGATGAGCTCATCCACTCGGGGCATGGGATACGCATCGAATTTGGAAACCTCGCTAAGTTTTCAAAAGTCGTTACAAAACCGCAACGTCCCGTCCGGCTTGGGTATCAATACTATAGGACTGGCCCACTAACTTTTTGACTCCTCAATGACGTCTAGCTGCAACATTAGCTGCACCTCCTCCTATATGGCTTGTCGCCGAGCCTCGAGCACCCGGTATGGTTTTAATCAGACTTTTGCCTGAGGCTCAGTGACAATGTCATGCTGGATTATGGAAGTGCATCCAGGGAGGTCCGAGAACACATCCATGTTCTGACTAATGAACTCCCTGGCCTCCTGAGTCTGTTTATAGGAGAGGCTTTCAGCAATTTTTACTGTGGCTGCTGTCTTCTGTACAGGTTTCCCTATCTTTCCACGGTTAGAGCAAATTCACATGGTGAACCTGCTCCGGCTTTCGCCGCCCTGGCTGGTGTACCTTTTAGTTTACATCTCTAATTTTCCTGAGTACCTCGTAGGGCACCTGCCACCTAGCCAGGAACTCACTGTCCATGGTTGGCACCAGAACCAAAACCTGATCACCCGGGTTAAAGATCCGGGCCCAAGCCTGCCGATTATAGACCCGAATCTGGGCTCGCTGAGCTGCCTCTATATAGTCCCTAACAAGAGGCAACACTGTCTCTATCCGATCTTGCATCTGGGTAGATCCCAACACAGAGACCTGGCTTCTGAGCCTAGCTGCCTATTTAAACACAGCCAGGTGCTGCCAAAACCCAGACTGGCATTTAAAATCCGGTCCGGTGTTTGACCTCACCTGGCTAAAATCAGCCCAGCAGCACATGCTGGGAGGAAAATACCTGTTTTCCCAACCAAACGTCTCACACTGTGTCACTACATATATACACTCACCTAAAGAATTATTAGGAACACCATACTAATACGGTGTTGCACCCCCTTTTGCCTTCAGAACTGCCTTAATTCTACGTGGCATTGATTCAACAAGGCGCTGATAGCATTCTTTAGAAATGTTGGCCCATATTGATAGGATAGCATCTTGCAGTTGATGGAGATTTGAGGGATGCACATCCAGGGCACAAAGCTCTCGTTCCACCACATCCCAAAGATGCTCTATTGGGTTTAGATCTGGTGACTGTGAGGTCCATTTTAGTACAGTGAACTCATTGTCATGTTCAAGAAACCAATTTGAAATGATTCGAGCTTTGGGACATGGTGTATTATCCTGCTGGAAGTAGCCATCAGAGGATGGATACATGTTCTCATTCTGTTTACGCCAAATTCAGACTCTACCATTTGAATGTCTCAACAGAAATCGAGACTCATCAGACGAGGCAACATTTTTCCAGTCTTCAACAGTCCAATTTTGGTGATCTCGTGCAAATTGTAGCCTCTTTTTCCTAGTTGTAGTGGAGATGAGTGGTACCCGGTGGGGTCTTCTACTGTTGTAGCCCATCCGCCTCAAGGTTGTGCGTGTTGTGGCTTCACAAATGCTTTGCTGCATACCTCGGTTGTAATGAGTGGTTATTTCAGTCAACGTTGCTCTTCTATCAGCTTGAATCAGTCGGCCCATTCTCCTCTGACTTCTAGCATCCACAAGGCATTTTTGCCCACAGGACTGCCGCATATTGGATGTTTTTCCCTTTTCACACCATTCTTTGTAAACCCTAGAAATGGTTGTGCGTGAAAATCCCAGTAACTGAGCAGATTGTGAAATACTCACACCGGCCCGTCTGGCACCAACAACCATGCCACGCTCAAAATTGCTTAAAACACCTTTCTTTCCCATTCTGACATTCAGTTTGGAGTTCAGGAGATTGTCTTGACCAGGACCACACCCCTAAATGCATTGAAGCAACTGCCATGTGATTGGTTGACTAGATAATTGCATTAATGAGAAAAAGAACAGGTGTTCCTAATAATTCTTTAGGTGAGTGTATATATATATATTTTTTTTTTTTTTTATGTTTTTACACAATAAGATCTTTTTTTTTTAAATCATGTTTTTGTGTTGCAATTTTCTTAGAGCCATATTTTTAAATGATTTTCTGGCTATGATCTTGTGTGAGGGCTTGTTTTTTTGCGGGATGAGGTGATGTTTTTAGTGCTACCATCTTGGGGTGCACATGACTTTTTGATCGTTTGATATTATGGTTTTTGGGAGGTAACTTATATAAACGGTTTAGGCGTAATGTTTATTTATTTTTTATGGCGTTTACCTGATGTTTGTGTGATATTTTTATAGAATCGGTCATTACGGATGCGGTTCTATAATTTTTGAAATTGGGGGAATAAATGTATTTTACATGTGAAACTTTTTTTTTTATAAAACACTTTATCATTTTTATTTTTTATTTTACACTTTGTATCTCCCATAAGGTCATACAAGACCTCTGGGGGGGCATTTAACTTCACTTTTTTTTTATTTTTATATTGATTTCTCCTGTAACTGGCGCTGACATAGTAGCCCCAGTTACAGGGGGAATACAACCCCCAGAGAGCCTGTACAGCCTCAGTGCAGGGCTGATCGAGGTCTGTGGAAGACCCGGCAGCTCCTGCAGTCTCCCGGCCCCGGCAGTCACATGACCACATAACCACTGGGCCGGGACAGGAAGCTGCACATTGCTTCCTCAGCTGTATACACAGCACTTATTCAGCGCTCCTGAAGACAAGGACCGTTCTCTATGGGGAGCCCTGCTGACACCGATTAACGTGCAGCAGCGATCTGTGAATGGATCTGACCACCCAATACATTTATAGTCAATGGGCGGTTGGAAAGTGGTTAATTATAAACTATGTTACTATGTAATTAGGTTTCTATAATTAGCTTCCTTGGGCTCAACTATTCAGGTCAAAAACCTTCTATATTCCTAATCAAGATGTGTAGATAAGTGTTTACATTAACTTACTTTTTAAAGGTATCTTGAGGGTAGAAGTACTGTCCCATTCAGGTACGAATACAATACATTTTTTTGGGTTAGCGGTTAGGCCAGCTTTCTGAAAGGAAATCACAAAAATATAGTGGCAAATATGGGGGAGCTTTCTGAAAGGAGTCCACTACAGCCTGCACTTTGGTGATTTTCCAGTCGGTACTGTGGATGACAATATCGTCCAGGTAAGCCAAAGCGTACCGACAATGTTGACGAAGCATGATGTCAATTAGTCGCTGAAAAGTGGCGGGGGCGCCATGCAGACCAAACGGTAAGACCTTATATTGATACAGCCCCTCAGGCTTGATGAAGGCAGTTTTCTCTTTGGCAGCCTCCGTTAAGGGCACCTGCCAATACATTTTCTTGAGGTCCAAAACAGAAAAATACCGGGCTTGTCCTAACCTCTCGATGAGCTCATCCACTCGGGGCATGGGATACGCATCGAATTTGGAAACCTCGCTAAGTTTTCAAAAGTCGTTACAAAACCGCAACGTCCCGTCCGGCTTGGGTATCAATACTATAGGACTGGCCCACTAACTTTTTGACTCCTCAATGACGTCTAGCTGCAACATTAGCTGCACCTCCTCCTATATGGCTTGTCGCCGAGCCTCGAGCACCCGGTATGGTTTTAATCAGACTTTTGCCTGAGGCTCAGTGACAATGTCATGCTGGATTATAAAAGTGCATCCAGGGAGGTCCGAGAACACATCCATGTTCTCCTGTAACTGGCGCTGACATAGTAGCCCCAGTTACAGGGGGAATACAACCCCCAGAGAGCCTGTACAGCCTCAGTGCAGGGCTGATCGAGGTCTGTGGAAGACCCGGCAGCTCCTGCAGTCTCCCGGCCCCGGCAGTCACATGACCACATAACCACTGGGCCGGGACAGGAAGCTGCACATTGCTTTCTCAGCTGTATACACAGCACTTATTCAGCGCTCCTGAAGACAAGGACCGTTCTCTATGGGGAGCCCTGCTGACACCGATTAACGTGCAGCAACGATCTGTGAATGGATCTGACCACCCAATACATTTATAGTCAATGGGCGGTTGGAAAGTGGTTAATTATAAACTATGTTACTATGTAATTAGGTTTCTATAATTAGCTTCCTTGGGCTCAACTATTCAGGTAAAAACCTTCTATATTCCTAATCAAGATGTGTAGATAAGTGTTTACATTAACTTACTTTTTAAAGGTATCTTGAGGGTAGAAGTACTGTCCCATTCAGGTACGAATACAAGATGTGACAACTAGTCAGTATGCCTTCACTCTGTGTGATTTCATCACAATGTGGAAATGAAGGAGGAATGAAGTTGTTATATGACTTGATAACTACGGAAAGATATGGCACCTTTATTCTTCTTGCACTTATTGGGAGGAAAAAGCACACAGAGATCAAAACAAGTCTTTGAAGATAAGTGAGACAATATTGGCAGATGGGAGTTGATAGTAAGATCCAGAAATGGGTATAAAATATCCAACGTTGGCTCATTTGGGAGTGCATTTCCTGAGAGTCATTCCTGGAAAGGAAGTGGCCTAGGTGAAATTTTGACAAAAGCTCAGAGGAACCTAGTTCTTAGACTGGGTAGCAATATTAATAGTTTTTCATTATTGAATTGTTTTGTTACAGGAATTGTTAGGTTTGTCATGTTTTTATGGTTTATTTCCAGGATTAGGCTACTTTCACACTAGCGTTTTTGCTGGATCCGGCAGGGTTCAGCAAAAACGCTTCCATTACTGATAATACAACCTTCCCCTGACGAAGCCATTCGGTGAAACGCGTTGGTAGGTGAGGGACACTGGTATGGGAGATGTGATTATACTTTGTTTGTGAATTGGTAAGCCCTCTTCAGGCCTTTTGGCTCTCCTCTATATTACTGTTTTGCGATCTTATTGCTATAGATTTGAGATACTATATTTCATTTTTATGTGTGATTTTACAATGATTGATGAGTTTTCATATTTTAGTGCAGTTTGTAGTGGAGATCCATTTATTTTTTTCTTCCATTTTTCAAGTATTTTACTATGCAATATATGTGTGACTAGTTGGAAGACATCCTGGCAGTGCTTACCTTGTATACCTATTATACTTAGTCTCATCCCAGCTGTCCCTATTTTACTTTCTCCTGTCCCACTGAAATAGTGGGGACTCCATTGTATATGTTTTTTATATACGTGTATTTAATAAAGTGATTTTTTTTTGTTAACAAGATGGTTGTTTGTGGTTTATAACCTGGCTATACACTATATCTATGTAGGTATTATGTAATTCCGTGTGGCCCTACTAGGTCGCCATATAGGTTTTGATAAGGCTGAGTTCACATCAGCGTTCAGCCTTTCCGTTCTCCTGCTCCGTTATAGGAGCAAGAGAACGGAAATGACGGATTCGGCACATAACTGAGCCGAACGGAGCCTACGGACCCCATAGACTATAATGGGGTCCGTTAGGTTTACGCTCAGAAGATGATTTTGGAGCGAAGACAAAAGTAGTACATGCAGGACTTTTGTCTCCGCTCCAAAATCATCCTCTGAGCGTAAACCTAACGGACCCAATTATAGTCTATGGGGTCGGTAGGCTCTGTTCGGCTCAGTTATGTGCCGAATCCGTCCTTTCCGTTCTCCTGCTCCTATAACGTGTCGGAATATTTATGCTGTCTCCGATTAACAGTCTATATTATTTATGTAAATAAATTAGAATCTGTAATGAAAGAGATTCTAATCTATTATCATAAATACCAAGCTAAAACGAGCTCGTGATCTGCGCTAAGTTAGACGACAAAAAGAAAGCGGTGGTAAATCAAAATATATATTTATTAAATAATAATAATACGGTGCAAACTAATATATATAGGAAAATTTGTGACAATTGATATGCAAAATATTAAGAAAGTCAAAATAATCTAGAGTATATATATATATATATATATACACTGCTCAAAAAAATAAAGGGAACACAAAAATAACACATCCTAGATCAGAGTTAATCAAATATTCTTCTGAAATACTTTGTTCTTTACACAGTTGAATGTGCTGACAACAAAATCACACAAAAATAAAAAAATGGAAATCTAATTTTTCAACCCATGGAGGTCTGGATTTGGAGTCACACTCAAAATTAAAGTGGAAAAACATACTACAGGCTGATCCAACTTTGATGTAATGTCCTTAAAACAAGTCAAAATGAGGCTCAGTAGTGTGTGTGGCCTCCACATGCCTGTATGACCTCCCTACAACGCCTGTGCATGCTCCTGATGAGGTGGCGGACGGTCTCCTGAGGGATCTCCTCCCAGACCTGGACTAAAGCATCTGCCAACTCCTGGACAGTCTGTGGTGCAACGTGACGTTGGTGGATAGAGCGAGACATGATGTCCCAGATGTGCTCAATTGGATTCAGGTCTGGGGAACGGGCGGGCCAGTCCATAGCATCAATGCCTTCGTCTTGCAGGAACTGCTGACACACTCCAGCCACATGAGGTCTAGCATTGTCTTGCATTAAGAGGAACCCAGGGCCAACCGCACCAGCATATGGTCTCACAAGGGGTCTGAGGATCTCATCTCGGTACCTAATGGCAGTCAGGCTACCTCTGGCGAGCACATGGAGGGCTGTGCGGCCCTCCAAAGAAATGCCACCCCACACCATTACTGACCCAATGCCAAACCGGTCATGCTGGAGGATGTTGCAGGCAGCAGAACGTTCTCCACGGCGTCTCCAGACTCTGTCACGTCTGTCACATGTGCTCAGTGTGAACCTGCTTTCATCTGTGAAGAGCACAGGGCGCCAATGGCGAATCTGCCAATCTTGGTGTTCTCTGGCAAATGCCAAACGTCTTGCACGGTGTTGGGCTGTAAGCTCAGCCCCCACCTGTGGACGTCGGGCCCTCATATCACCCTCATGGAGAATGTTTCTGACCGTTTGAGCAGACACATGCACATTTGTGGCCTGCTGGAGGTCATTTTGCAGGGCTCTGGCAGTGCTCCTCCTGTTCCTCCTTGCACAAAGGTGGAGGTAGCGGTCCTGCTGCTGGGTTGTTGGCCTCCTCCACGTCTCCTGATGTACTGGCCTGTCTCCTGGTAGCGCCTCCATGCTCTGGACACTACGCTGACAGACACAGCAAACCTTCTTGCCACAGCTCGCATTGATGTGCCATCCTGGATAAGCTGCACTACCTGAGCCACTTGTGTGGGTTGTAGACTCCGTCTCATGCTACCACTAGAGTGAAAGCACCGCCAGCATTCAAAAGTGACCAAAACATCAGCCAGGAAGCATAGGAATTGAGAAGTGTTCTGTGGTCACCACCTGCAGAACCACTCCTTTATTGGGGGTGTCTTGCTAATTGCCTATAATTTCCACCTGTTGTCTATCCCATTTGCACAACAGCATGTGAAATTGATTGTCACTCAGTGTTGCTTCCTAAGTGGACAGTTTGATTTCACAGAAGTGTGTTTGACTTGGAGTTACATTGTGTTGTTTAAGTGTTCCCTTTATTTTTTTGAGCAGTGTATATATATATATATATAGATATCCACTACTATGCCATTATTATGACAATTCCTTCAATGATATTTTAAATCAATTTCATACCTATTTCTCCAGCCGACAAATGTCTGATTAAATCCAAATCTGGTCTATTCAGATTTCCTCTTTTATTGATACAAATAAATATACATAATTAACCATACCGGCCTAGAACTGATTTCAGTTCTTTGGAGATGATACTGTGTTCCAACAGAACATATAAATCTCCCTGAATCGATCAAGTTTTAGATGATGCTGCAGGTACACCCAAACTTATTCACTACTATGCACAGATACTATATACAAAGTAAGGTTAACTGAAAAAAAAATATAATAATAAAAAAATATATATATATATATATATATATATATATATTTATATATATAAATTAATTATCCTATAAATATAGTAAGTTATACTATACCCAAAATGTCAGCTAGCAGAAATCCATTTCAATGGTCCTAAGATGGCTGCCTCCAATGGCTGAAAAGGTGGTCCAGTGGCTGGATCCGATGGATCAAGATGTCTTCAGGTCTCAAGATGTTTCATGATGTTTTCCTCCAGATGACCATCCCAAGCTGATTCAAGAAGATGATCCCTCTGTCATCCCATACATCTTTTTATCCACTAAAATGGACTGGTCTAGTTTAATCAACAACTAGTGACATCACTTTAAACTAATAGACCTCCCCCTAGTGATTTCACAATACATTCCTTAACTCTATTCTACCACCAGAGGGGCACCAGAGGTCCACATATAAGTTTTGGGAATTATTTCAGATTTTACTTATTAACTGATTTTCAAAACAGGATTTGGACTGTCTAACAGGGAAACAATAGAATGTTGACTCTCACCAATCAATTATACATACACTTTGTTAACGTCCTGTCTAGTTACACAATCCAAAGATCCACTCTATTCATACAAACAATAATTTCTAAATCCAGGATTAAACCTATCTAATTAACCACCTCAGCCCCCCTAGCTTAAACACCCTTAATGACCAGGCCACTTTTTACACTTCTGACCTACACTACTTTCACCGTTTATTGCTCGGTCATGCAACTTACCACCCAAATGAATTTTACCTCCTTTTCTTCTCACTAATAGAGCTTTCATTTGGTGGTATTTCATTGCTGCTGACATTTTACTTTTTTTTGTTATTAATCGAAAATTTAACGATTTTTTTGCAAAAAAATGTCATTTTTCACTTTCAGTTGTAAAATTTTGCAAAAATAAACGACATCCATATATAAATTTTTCTTAAATTTATTGTTCATGGTATAAAAAATTGGAAAAAAATGGTTTGGGTAAAAGTTATAGCGTTTACAAACTATGGTACAAAAATGTGAATTTCCGCTTTTTGAAGCAGCTCTGACTCTGAGCACCTGTCATGTTTCCTGAGGTTCTACAATGGCCAGACAGTACAAACACCCCACAAATGACCCATTTTCGAAAGTAGACACCCTAAGGTATTCGCTGATGGGCATAGTGAGTTCATAGAACTTTTTATTTTTTGTCACAAGTTAGCGGAAAAATGATGATTTTTTTTTTTCTTACAAAGTCTCATATTCCACTAACTTGTGACAAAAAATAAAAAAGTTCTATGAACTCACTATGCCCATCAGCGAATACCTTGGGGTGTCTTCTTTCCAAAATGGGGTCACTTGTGGGGTAGTTATACTGCCCTGGCATTCTAGGGGCCCAAATGTGTGGTAAGTAGTTTGAAAGCAAAATCTGTAAAAAATGGCCGGTGAAATCCGAAAGGTGCTCTTTGGAATGTGGGCCCCTTTGCCCACCTAGGCTGCAAAAAAGTGTCACACATGTGGTATCTCCGTACTCAGGAGAAGTTGGGCAATGTGTTTTGGGGTGTGCATTTTACATATACCCATGCTGGGTGAGAGAAATATCTTGGCAAATGACAACTTTTCCCATTTTTTTATACAAAGTTGGCATTTGACCAAGATATTTCTTTCATCCAGCATGGGTATATGTAAAATGACACCCCAAAACACATTCCCCAACTTCTCCTGAGTACAGCGATACCACATGTGTGACACTTTTTTGCAGCCTAGATGCGCAAAGGGGGCCCACATTCCTTTTAGGGGGGCATTTTTAGACATTTGGATCCCAGACTTCTTCTCACGCTTTAGGGCCCCTAAAAAGCCAGGGCAGTATAAATACCCCCACATGTGACCCCATTTTGGAAAGAAGACACCCCAAGGTATTCAATGAGGGGCATGGCGAGTTCATAGAAAAAAAAAATTTTTGGCACAAGTTAGCGGAATTTTATTTATTTTATTTTTTTCTCACAAAGTCTCCCTTTCCGCTAACTTGAGACAAAAATTTCAATCGTTCATGGACTCAATATCCCCCTCAGCGAATACCTTGGGGTGTCTTCTTTCCGAAATGGGGTCATTTGTGGGGTGTTTGTACTGCCCTGGCATTTGAGGGTCTCCGCAATCATTACATGTATGGCCAGCATTAGGAGTTTCTGCTATTCTCCTTATATTGAGCATACGGGTAATGAGATTTTTTTTTTCCGTTGAGCCTCTGGGCTGAAAGAAAAAATGAACGGCACAGATTTCTTCATTCGCATCGATCAATGTGGATGAAAAAATCTCTGCCAAAAAAAAAAAAAGGAGGGGAAAGTCGTCTGCCAGGACATAGGAGCTCCGCCCAACATCCAAACCCTCTTAGCCCGTATCCCCTGGCAAACCAGATTTATCCATTCACATCAATCGATGTGGATAAATAAATCATTGCCGGGATTTTTAATTTTTTTTATATATACAAAGTGTTTGCCAAAGCATATGAACACCGCCACCTCCTCAGCTCATATGCCTCGGCAAACGTATCTTTTACTGCAGAGGAGAAATCTCGTCTTGCAGCGCCGCATACACCGACTTTTGTGTAATCTGACAGCAGCGCAATGCTTCTGTCAGAATGCACATCAGTGCTGCAGCTAGTCGATCGGTTGGTCCACCTGGAAGGTAAAAAAAAAAAAAAAAAAAAAACCAGGCCGCAACGCAATAAATTTATTAACTTTATATTAAAATTTGAACGGAACATATAAACTTTAACTTTTTCAACTGAACGTTAACTTTTTACTTACCGGTATTTTTTTTTTTTTTTTACCTTTATAGAACAAACCTCTCCTTCCCCATGGGACAATGTGCAAAGCGCAAATGCCCAAAGATGTGGCGAAGTACGTTATGCACTTTATCCAGGTGAAAGGAGAGGTTTTGCAGTAGCTGTGAGTGTAAGGGCCCTAATAGCCCTGTGTGCCTGTCCTGTGAGATGCAATCCCTATGCTAAGTGTACCTGTGTGTGGTACTTCCGGAAACACTCTCCAAAGCATAGGGCAGGGTGGTCAGGACAGAAATAGCGGGTGTCACGCCTTATTCCACTCCTGCTACAGACACGACATCTTTTTCGGGGTGACGGTTGGGTTGAGGTACCAGGAGCGACACTGGGGAAGTGTCGCTCGTTTAGACGGCTAACTACACTGGTGGATGGGGCCACGGAACCTTCTGGATACAGGAGGTTCTCAATGATCTCTTCCTGAAATTTGAGGAAGGATCCTGTTCTCCCAGCCTTACTGTAGAGAACAAAACTATTATATGCAGCCAATTGAATTAAATATACAGACACCTTCTTATACCAGCGTCTGGTGCGTCGGGAAACTAAATACGGAGACAACATCTGGTCATTGAAGTCCACCCCTCCCATGAGCAAATTATAGTCGTGGACACAGAGGGGCTTTTCAATGACACGGGTTGCTTGCTCAATTTCTATTGTCGTGTCTGCGTGAATGGAGGAGAGCATGTAAACGTCACGCTTGTCTCTCCATTTCACCGCGAGCAGTTCTTGGTTACACAAGGCAGCCCTCTCCCCCCTTGCAAGACGGGTGGTAACGAGCCGTTGGGGGAAGCCCACGCGACTAGTTCGCGCGGTGCCACAGCAGCCAATCTGTTCTAGGAACAAATGCCTGAAGAGGGCCACACTTGTGTAGAAATTGTCCACATAAAGATGGTACCCCTTGCCAAATAAGGGTGACACCAAGTCCCAGACTGTCTTCCCACTGCTCCCCAGGTAGTCAGGGCAACTGACCGGCTCCAGGGTCTGACCTTTTCCCTCATAGATCCGAAATTTGTGGGTATAGCCTGTGGCCCTTTCACAGAGCTTATACAATTTGACCCCATACCGGGCACGCTTGCTTGGGATGTATTGTTTGAAGCCAAGGCGCCCGGTAAAATGTATTAGGGACTCGTCTACGCAGATGTTTTGCTCTGGGGTATACAAATCTGCAAATTTCTGGTTGAAGTGGTCTATGAGGGGCCGAATTTTGTGGAGCCGGTCAAAAGCTGGGTGGCCTCTGGGACGGGAGGTGGTGTTGTCGCTAAAGTGCAGGAAACGCAGGATGGCCTCAAATCGTGCCCTGGACATAGCAGCAGAGAACATGGGCATGTGATGAATCGGGTTCGTGGACCAATATGACCGCAATTCATGCTTTTTGGTTAGACCCATGTTGAGGAGAAGGCCCAGAAAAATTTTAATTTCGGAAACTTGGACTGGTTTCCACCGGAAAGGCTGGGCATAAAAGCTTCCCGGGTTGGCGGATATAAATTGTGTGGCATACCGATTTGTTTCTGCCACGACTAAGTCCAAGAGCTCCGCAGTCAAGAACAGCTCAAAAAATCCCAGGGCCGAACCGATGTGAGCTGTCTCAACCCGAACTCCAGACTGGGCGGTGAAAGGGGGAACTAATGGTGCAGCTGAAGTTGGTGACTGCCAATCAGGATTTGCCAGCACCTCAGGGACTCTAGGGGTCTACGGGCCTGTCTGTGCGGTGGCTGCGACGGGGTAACTACTGCACGTGCCACCGTACCAGCTTCAACTGCCCTTCTGGTGCTCGCCACTTCACCATGTTGTACGGCAGTGCTGGTACTAGGTCCAGGGAGGGCTGCGCTGCTGGTGTATGCCTCACCACGTGATCCGACAGCGCCAGCCCCACTCTGCTGCTCTTGAAGTGGATCCTGCGCAACCTGTGGTCTAGCGACACGGGGCCGGGTACGCCTGGTTCTATCAGGGACCTCCACCTCCTCGTCTGAACTTTGGGTCAGACTGCCACTGCTTTCTACAGGTTCATATTCTGACCCGCTAGATTCGTCAGATGAGGGTTCCCATTCCTCATCCGACTGGGTCAGAATCCTGTAGGCCTCTTCAGAAGAATACCCCCTGTTTAACATTTGGACTACTAAATTTAGGGGTATTCCCTGAGACTACCCAAGAAAAAAAGCAAGCCTGTCTTACAAAGGGGAGGCTAGCGAAGTACCGGAGGCCGCTGCGGTTGATAAAAAATATCAAAACTGATTTTTTTATCGCCGCAGAGCTTGGAAAGTGATTGTGCAGTGATCAAAAAAATATATATTTTTTGTCACTGCGGCGGGGCGGGCGTGGGTGAACGCACGTGTGGGCGACCGATCAGGCCTGATCGGGCAAACACTGCGTTTTGGGTGGAGGGCGAGGTAAGGTGACACTAATACAATTATAGATCTGTCTGTGATCAGTTTTGATCACTTACAGATACTATAAAAGTACAAATGCTGATTAGCGATACGCTAATCAGCGAATCAGTGACTGCGGTGCGGTGGGCTGGGCGCTAACTGACGCTAAACTACCTAACCAAGGGGCCTAAACTATCCTAAAACCTAACAGTCAATACCAGTGAAAAAAAAAAAGTGACAGTTTACACTGATCACTTTTTTCCTTTCACTAGGTGATTGACAGGGGCGATCAAGGGGTGATCAAGGGGTTAATTCGGTTGATGGGGGTGATCTGGGGCTAAGGTGTAGTGTTGGTGGGTACTCACAGTGATGTCTGCTCCTCTGCTGGAACCAACCGACGAAAAGGACCAGCAGAGGAGCAGACAAGCCATTTAACACATCATATTTACTAATATAATATGTTAGATGGCTTGTGATTTCATTTTTTGAAAATCGCCAGCCTGCCAGCGACGATCATTGGCTGGCAGGCTGGTGACGAACTTGTCCTCTAACTTTTGCCGGCCCGCGATGCGCATGCGTGGGCCGGCTTTGAGCGAAATCTCGCGTCTCGCGAGATGACGCGTATATGCGTGACTGTGCGCAGGGCTGCCGCCTCCGGAACGCGATCCTGCGTTAGGCGGTCCGGAGGCGGTTAAGAAAAATACTATAAAGTCAATTTTCTATTCATTGGGAGAGACCAATTTCTAGTGATACTTTGGTCTATTGTCTTAAAGTGAAAATACACTATTTGCTTATAATAACCTGTGTCTACATCCCAAGAAAATGTTTCCTGAGACTGAAGTAATTCTTTCATGTACACGTTGAGACTCTTAGAAGAAATGTACCTAATTCTTATTCTTAATAGATACCATGAATATACTTATATATAAGGCACTTATATGATTATACTTTACTTCCTATATCTTTAGGTAATAACATGTAGGATATAATATCACTACTATCAAATGTTTAGAAAAGGCTCAACCAGCAAACTACTGGAGCTCAGCCTTTCAGTTACCAGCTGAAAAAGGGAATAAATCAATAATAATATAGGCTGGCTCACAGTATTTTTGCATAAAAATTTTATTAATACACTAAATCAAAAAACAAACTGACTTTGTGCCATCATATCAGCATACATACATGAATAAATGTATAAAAATAGGTAAATATGTGCGGAGCTCACGCACAGACCTAAATAGCTGGAGTACTCCTAAGCATAGGACCAAATGGCTAGAGTGAGGCTGCAAGAGATATTCAATTAGACCGCTTGAATGTCCAGGACATAGATATCGATTTGCCGGATAGTTGAAACAAAGTTGCAACAAAGGTTCCAGAACGTCCTTGCTGTATTTCTCACAAGAAAGGTTTTCTATTCAAGTGTCCTGTAACAGATCGTAACCGCACTTATTCGGCAATGTTCCACTTACTTTTTACTTGCGGAGCAAGACCTCAGACCCGCTCGCTCAGCGTCCCACTCGCTCAGCGTCCCACGTGTCCAGCCAGGTAGTCGATCGCTGGTTAATGACGTAGGCGCCTGAAGCCGTCAGACCCACGGAAGCTGATTAAGCTGAGCTGAGCTGGTGATTGCCTGAGCCTGACAGGCCAGCGGCAGTGGATACAGCAGGGTTTAACCTTAAATTTGCGGTAATGTTGAATGTAACAGCACAGGTTTAGTCCACTTTGTAAATAGTTGGTAAATGCAAAAACCTTTCAAGCGGTGTAGGACATCTTCAAATGCTTGTGGAAGTTGAAAAAGTTGAAGATTGAAGAAAGTCCTCTTCATGCGTATTTTGTAAAAAAACCGCACCGGTAGCCTTGGTCTCTATACACACTAGACGCGTTTCGGAAACAAGTTCCTTCCTTAGTAGATAATCATAGAATGCTGAATGCAGACACAAGACATGACTTTAAATACCCTTTTGGGGTTGATATAAAATATGGATCGGATTGTGGACTGGGCTGATTACACAGCCTCAATCAACACCTCCACAATATATACAGTGGTTTTCCACAAATTTTTTGCAACATATATCTTACTATCGCATTATATATATATGCATGTGCAAAGTCCATATTGAAAATATGCGAAATAAATTATAACATATACTGAATTGACTAGATTATAGTGTTAACAAGGTTCAATGGAAACATGGGTCGGACTGTGAACTGAGCTGATGACACAGTCACAGTTTTCACCATATACTACATAGATAATCATTAATCAGTACATTACAGCATATGTTTAAATAATCAAAAATAGAGAATAATAAGAATATATGATTAAATTAAAATTAAAATTAAAATTAAAAATGGGAATTAAAATTACATATCACATGCTGGGATGTCTGAAGTGTGGCATTAGGGGGAGAAGGGAAGGGATGCAGGAGGGGTCAATGCGCTGAAAAACAGCCCGGCATTGACTCCCCGTGTAAACCAACCCATCTCTCCTAAAGGAACTCAAAAATTTCAATCTCCGAGTTGAGACCCTGAGGCATCAAGGACCCAAACTCAAAAATTTTCTTGGACTCTTGTCTAGACATTTTAGCCACAAAATCTCCTCCTCTCCAGTCTTGTTTAACAGATTGGATAGCCATATAGCTCATATTACTTGGATCACCTGCATGGTATAATTTAAAATGTTTGGATAGAGGATGTGTTTCAGATTGTTTTTTGATATTATTGATATGTTCAGATATTCTGGTCTTGAATACCCTTTTTGTACGGCCAATGTACTGTTTTGGGCATGGGCACTGAATAATATATATTACTGACTTACTGTTACGTGACAAAATTTCCTTGATTTCCCATTTAAAATGATTGGACGTTGACATTATCTGTTTTGTGTTTTTATCAAAGTGTGTCTGTCTACAATTTTGACAGCAACCACACCTGTAAAAACCTTTTAGATTAGCCCATGGGGTTATCAGTGATTTTGTCTGGTGTTTTCTTATAGTGGGAGCCACTTGAAGTCCCAAATTGGGGGCCCGAGTATAAACTATTGGCGGATGTGCCGGGAGTATGTAATGTCTTGTTTTTGTATAGTGGCAGATACTTCTTTGGGTTTAAAAAATAGGGCTCTATCCAGTTGTCTTACCCTTTGGATTGAATTTTCCAGTAACTTATTGGGTTACTTATTGAGTACCCCAATAAGTTACTGGAGAATTCAATCCAAAGGGTAAGACAACTGGATAGAGCCCTATTTTTTAAACCCAAAGAAGTATCTGCCACTATACAAGAACAAGACATTACAGCCAAAATAATTCTACCATATAATAAAGATCACAAGATGGTGAGCAGTATTGTCCATAATCACTGGCACTTATTGAAAGATGATAAGGTTTTAGGCCCCATACTCCCGGCACATCCGCCAATAGTTTATACTCGGGCCCCCAATTTGGGACTTCAAGTGGCTCCCACTATAAGAAAACACCAGACAAAATCACTGATAACCCCATGGGCTAATCTAAAAGGTTTTTACAGGTGTGGTTGCTGTCAAAATTGTAGACAGACACACTTTGATAAAAACACAAAACAGATAATGTCAACGTCCAATCATTTTAAATGGGAAATCAAGGAAATTTTGTCATGTAACAGTAAGTCAGTAATATATATTATTCAGTGCCCATGCCCAAAACAGTACATTGGCCGTACAAAAAGGGTATTCAAGACCAGAATATCTGAACATATCAATAATATCAAAAAACAATCTGAAACACATCCTCTATCCAAACATTTTAAATTATACCATGCAGGTGATCCAAGTAATATGAGCTATATGGCTATCCAATCTGTTAAACAAGACTGGAGAGGAGGAGATTTTGTGGCTAAAATGTCTAGACAAGAGTCCAAGAAAATTTTTGAGTTTGGGTCCTTGATGCCTCAGGGTCTCAACTCGGAGATTGAAATTTTTGGGTTCCTTTAGGAGAGATGGGTTGGTTTACACGGGGAGTCAATGCCGGGCTGTTTTTCAGCGCATCGACCCCTCCTGCATCCCTTCCCTTCTCCCCCTAATGCCACACTTCAGACATCCCAGCATGTGATATGTAATTTTAATTCCCATTTTTAATTTTAATTTTAATTTTAATTTAATCATATATTCTATTATTCTCTATTTTTGATTATTTAAACATATGCTGTAATGTACTGATTAATGATTATCTATGTAGTATATGGTGAAAACTGTGACTGTGTCATCAGCTCAGTTCACAGTCCGACCCATGTTTCCATTGAACCTTGTTAACACTATAATCTAGTCAATTCAGTATATGTTATAATTTATTTCGCATATTTTCAATATGGACTTTGCACATGCATATATATATAATGCGATAGTAAGATATATGTTGCAATAAATTTGTGGAAAACCACTGTATATATTGTGGAGGTGTTGATTGAGGCTGTGTAATCAGCCCAGTCCACAATCCGATCCATATTTTATATCAACCCCAAAAAGGGTATTTAAAGTCATGTCTTGTGTCTGCATTCAGCATTCTATGATTATCTACTGAGGAAGGAACTTGTTTCCGAAACGCGTCTAGTGTGTATAGAGACCAAGGCTACCGGTGCGGTTTTTTACAAAATACGCATGAAGAGGACTTTCTTCAATCTTCAACTTTTTCAACTTCCACAAGCATTTGAAGATGTCCTACACCGCTTGAAAGGATTTTGCATTTACCAACTATTTACAAAGTGGACTAAACCTGTGCTGTTACATTCAACATTACCGCAAATTTAAGGTTAAACCCTGCTGTATCCACTGCCGCTGGCCTGTCAGGCTCAGGCAATCACCAGCTCAGCTCAGCTTAATCAGCTTCCGTGGGTCTGACGGCTTCAGGCGCCTACGTCATTAACCAGCGATCGACTACCTGGCTGGACACGTGGGACGCTGAGCGAGTGGGATGCTGAGCGAGCGGGTCTGAGGTCTTGCTCCGCAAGTAAAAAGTAAGTGGAACATTGCCGAATAAGTGCGGTTACGATCTGTTACAGGACACTTGAATAGAAAACCTTTCTTGTGAGAAATACAGCAAGGACGTTCTGGAACCTTTGTTGCAACTTTGTTTCAACTATCCGGCAAATCGATATCTATGTCCTGGACATTCAAGCGGTCTAATTGAATATCTCTTGCAGCCTCACTCTAGCCATTTGGTCCTATGCTTAGGAGTACTCCAGCTATTTAGGTCTGTGCGTGAGCTCCGCACATATTTACCTATTTTTATACATTTATTCATGTATGTATGCTGATATGATGGCACAAAGTCAGTTTGTTATTTGATTTAGTGTATTAATAAAATTTTTATGCAAAAATACTGTGAGCCAGCCTATATTATTATTTAGGATATAATATCTAATGATGTCAATCACTCTCTTTCCATTCACTGAAGATAAACTAAAACTCAGCATATTTCTACTCCAATGTCTTATCTGAATAAATACTTTTCATTAGACCTTGTGAAACCTTCCCACAAAAGCAGACTTGGGTAAACACTTTGGTACAGATTGTTAACCTAAAGTTAGTAATTCTGAGTTCAAAAGATCCTGAACTCATCCTGTCCTTTCAAAGTAAGACAAAATGGTAGTTATACAGCACATATATCAGGATATCAAAGTCTATATATATACAGCCAGGTCCATAAATATTGGGACGGCGACACAATTCTAACATTTTTGGCTCTATACACCACCACAATGGATTTTAAATTAAACAAACAATATGTGCTTTAACTGCAGACTGTCAGCTTTAATTTGAGGGTATTTATATCCAAATCAGGTGAACGGTGTAGGAATTACAACAGTTTGCATATGTGCCTCCCACTTGTTAAGGGACCAAAAGTAATGGGACAGAATAATAATCATAAATCAAACTTTCACTTTTTGATACTTGGTTGCAAATCCTTTGCAGTCAATTAGAGCCTGTAGTCTGGAACGCATAGACATCACCAGATGCTGGGTTTCATCCCTGGTGATGCCCTGCCAGGCTTCTACTGCAACTGTCTTCAGTTCCTGCTTGTTCTTGGGGCATTTCCCCTTCAGTTTTGTCTTCAGCAAGTGAAATGCATGCTCAATCGGATTCAGGTCAGGTGATTGTCTTGGCCATTGCATAACATTCCACTTCTTTCCCTTCAAAAACTCTTTGGTTGCTTTTGCAGTATGCTTTGGGTCATTGTCCATCTGTTATGTGAAGCGCCGTCCAATGAGTTCTGAAGCATTTGGCTGAATATGTGCAGATAATATTGCCAGAAACACTTCAGAATTCATCATGCTGCTTTTGTCAGCAGTCACATCATCAATAAATAGAAGAAAAACCAGTCCCATTGGCAGCCATACATGCCCACGGCATGACACTACCACCACCATGCTTCACTGATGAGGTGGTATGCTTAGGATCATGAGCAGTTCCTTTCCTTCCCCATACTCTTCTCTTCCCATCACTCTGGTACAAGTTGATCTTGGTCTCATCTGTCCATAGGATGTTGTTCCAGAACTTTGAAAGCTTTTCTAGATGTCGTTTGGCAAACTCTAATCTGGCCTTCCTGTTTTTGAGGCTCACCAATGGTTTACATCTTGTGGTGAACCCTCTGTATTCCCTCTGGGGAAGTCTTCTCTTGATTGTTGACTTGGACACACATACACCTACCTCCTGGAGAGTGTTCTTGATCTGGCCAACTATTGTGAATGGTGTTTTCTTCACCAGGGAAAGAATTCTTCGGTCATCCACTACAGTTGTTTTCCGTGGTCTTCCGGGTCTTTTGGTGTTGCTGAGCTCACCGGTGCGTTCCTTTTTTTAAAAAAATGTTCCAAACAGTTGTTTTGGCCACGCCTAATGTTTTTGCTATCTCTGTGATGGGTTTGTTTTGTTTTTTCAGCCTAATGATGGCTTGCCTCACTGATAGTGACAGCTCTTTGGATCTCATCTTGAGAGTTGACAGCAACAGATTCCAAATGCAAATAGCACACTTGAAATTAACTCTGGACCTTTCATCTGCTCATTGTAATTGGGATAATGAGGGAATAACACACACCTGGCCATGGAACAGCTGAGAAGCAGATTGTCCTATTACTTTTGGTCCCTCAACAAGTGGGAGGCACATATGCAAACTGTTGTAATTCCTACACCGTTCACCTGATTTGGATGTAGATACCCTCAAATTAAAGCTGATAGTCTGTGGTTAAAGCACATCTTGTTCGGTTCATTTCAAATCCATTGTGGTGGTGTATAGAGCCAAACATTTTAGAATTATGTCGACGACCGAATATTTATAGACCTGACTGTATATGATGAATTATTTTATATTCAAAAGTTCTGACAAACGGAGCAGAAGAACAGAAAGGCTGAACGCTGATATGAACTCAGCCTAATACAACCATCTGCATCCGTTATGAACGGATCCGGTTTTATTATCTTTAATATAGCCAAGACAAATCGGTCATGAACTCCATTGAAAGTCAATGGAGGACGGATCCGTTTTCTACTGTGTCAGATAGTGTCAGAGAAAACTGATCCGTCCCCATTGACTTGCATTGTGGGTCATGACGGGTTTGCTCCGCATCCCAGGATGGAAAGCAAACTGCAGCAGGCTGCGTTTTGCTCTCCGGTATGAGAACAGAACAGAAGGCATTTTGGAGCATTCCGTTCTGTTCAGTTATGTTTTGTCCTCATTGACAATGAATGGGGACAAAACTGAAGCGTTTTTTTCCGTTATTGAGACCCTATGACTGATCTCAATACCGGAAAATAGAAACACTAGTGTGAAAGTCGGCTTACATGATAGAAGAATCAGTGAAATATGTTGCTTATAGTTATCGATTTCAATGGTGTCTCTGTCCCTCATATTTAGGTTTGTGGTTTTTGTTCATCTTTCCTTGATTAATCCTGCAGTTATCTTTGCATTTTGTTGTATTGTTGCATTCGTTTTTTGAACGTCTATTTATGTAATCCCTTGTATTGTAAGGGTATTTTTAAGTACTGATTGGTTCTGTCCCTTTAATTCTGTTCCCTTTTAGTATTACCATTCTGTGTAATGTAGTTCCCATCCCCCATTGTGCTGATAAGACCACATTCCTGAGTGATCTCAAAAACATGTGTGCTGCACACTGGAGGAGGGGATAACAGGTTTAAACTCTATTGAAGATGTAATTCTAGGTAGGGTATAAGTATTAATTTGCCCTATCTCTTGTACACCCTGGGGTGTCAATCATGTGCTACGACATGTCGATTGGAGTGCCACCCAATATTGCATGACCAGTGATGATTATTTACTTTTTAGTTTTTACCATTCTGTATGTGATTTCTCTTATATATAATCAAAATTAGTAAATATATATATTCACTTAGCCTGCATAAGCTTATTCATTCTCAAATCTCTTAAATTCACATTACATTATATTACTGAAGTGTTTTTTTTATGATAATTATGTTTTGTTAAATAAGTTATTTGTTTTATCAATATTTATGCTGCATAATCAACTCTGTATATGATATACTTTTTTTTCACTTCTTTGCTGACCATCCTCTAGAACAGGGATCAGCAACCTTTGGCACTCAAGCTGTGGTGAAGCTACAACTCCCAGTATGCACACTTGCTTGGCTGTTCACAGAACTACCACAGAAGTGAATGGTGCATGCTGGGAGTTGTATTTTCACAACAGCCAGAGTGCCATAGGTTGCTGACCCCTTCCCTAGAACTTATGTGGTAATATTTAATTGTTCAATAATTATTATCATTTAATATTAATACTGTTAATAATGATTTTTCTGACATTGCGTTCTGTTCAGCTGCTGACTGATTCTGGGCACTTTGTACCACCCCATTGCCTGAACTTAAGTATTCTATAGTGTTTGTTAGTTATAGGGAGGGTCTGCATATTATTTATGTCTACAAGCGCTGCCTGTTTATTGAACCTGATCTTCCACTACCTGCCCTAACCTCAGATTTGTTTTATGGATATGAGCAAACACTGCCTGCCCTGATCCTGAGCAGTATTTTAGTATAACAGTAAAAATACATAAAATTTGGAATGTCTTCAGACCCGTTCACATTTTCCACATTTTCCACATTTTATTATGTTGCGGCCTTGGCTAAAATAAAAAATAAAATCATGTTTTTTTCCCCCATCAATATGCACTCAGTACCACATACTGAGAAACTGAAGACAGAATATTCGAAACTTTTGCAAATTTATTAACCTCTTGAGGACCCTGCCATTTTTCACCTTAAGGACCAGGCCATTTTTAGCAAATCTGACATGTGTCATTTTATGTGGTGATAACTTTAAAACACTTTTACTTATCCAGGCCATTCTGAGATTGTTTTCTAGTCACATATTGTACTTCATGACAGTAGTAAAATTGAGACAAAAAAATTATATTTTATTTATTAAAAAAATTCAAAATTTACCAAAAATTCGGAAAAATTAGCAAATTTCCAAATTTAAATTTCTCTACTTTTATAATAGATAGTAATACCTCCAAAAATAGTTATTACTTTACATTCCCCATATGTCTACTTCATGTTTGGATTATTTTGTGAATGGCATTTTATTTTTTGGGGATGTTAGAAGGCTTAGAAGTTTAGAAGCAAATCTTGAAAATTTCTCTGAAAATTTCTAAAACCCACTTTTTCAGGACCAGTTCGGGTCTCAAGTCACTTTGTGAGGCTTACATAATAGAAACCACCCAAAAATGACCCCATTTTAAAAACTACACCCCTCAAGGTATTCAAAACTGATGTTACAAACGTTGTTATCCCTTTAGGTGTTCCACAAGAATTAATGGAAAATAGAGATAAAATTTCACTTTTTTGGCAGATTTTCCATTTGAATCCATCCGTTTCCAGTTACAAAGCAAGGGTTAACAGCCAAACAAAAGTCAATAGCAGCAGGGCGCAGAAGGAAAGGACTAGTTTTTTGACACCATGTCCCATTTGAAGCCCCCATGATGCACCCCTAGAGTAGAAACTTCAAAAAAGTGACCCCATTTTAGAAACTACACCCCTCAAGGTATACAAAACTGATTTTTACTAACTTTGTTAACCCTTTATGTCGGGATTCGAACCCATGACCAGCCACATCCCAGGCGGTAGCCCTGCTTATTAGGCTACCGTCCTCTCTGGACATTCTTCCCTGAAACCTATTATGTAACCTCAGTCTTGCCAAGCCTTGCTCACCCTTGATTCCCCACACCTGGTACTCCCCTATATAAGTCCAGCCCCTTCACTCTAGCTTGCTGATTATTGAGCTCCTGAGCCTTGATCAAGCTTCTCCTCATCTGCTGCTCTTGCTACTACTGGAAGTCCACTGCTGACCAGGAATTGCCTACCGACTATTCTTCTGCTTTGTCCCTACCTACTGAACTGCTACCACCGTTGCTATCCGGATTGTCTGACCACGCTTACTGCCTCCTGCCCTGACCCACCGCCTGCCTACCGACTACTCTTCTGCTTTGTCCCTACCTACTGAACTGCTACCACCGTTGCCATCCGGATTGTCTGATCACGCTTACTGCCGCCTGCCCTGACCCACCGCCTGCCTACCGACTACGCCTCTGCCAGACTTCCTGCACCTACTACCTGCCTGCGGTCCTTGCCACTGGGCTCCACTCCTACCTCCAGCCACCGGTCCTTTGACTCAGGTGAGCCTGTAGGACTGTTACAGAATAATCAGCCACACTATGGAGTCCGCAATGGCCACTCTGCGTAAGCAGGTCTCCGAACTTCAAGAATTTGCTACTACATATCAGGAGAAATTTGCCCAGTTCCAAGGCGTAGTCCAAAGCCAACAGAGGGAGATTATTGAACTACAGAGGCAACTCCTGGACGTCCGCGGCGCGCCCGCAGACACCCGCATGCCACACCCATCAAGATAGAGCGGTGACAGACGCCAGTATCGGGGGTTTCTAAACCAATCCCGCATCTATTTTCAGATGTACCCGGCCCCCTTCACCACCGAGAAAAAGAAGGTGCTATTTGTGGTCAATCTCCTGACAGGTGAAGCATTAGCATGGGCATCACCATACTTGGAGACTAACAGTCAGCTCCTGGACAACCTAAACGACTTCATCACCGCCATGAGCCAAGTCTTCGATGACCCCAACCGCTGTGCGACAGCCGAGGCGTGACTACATGGTCTGCGGCAAGGAAGACGCTCCGTCGCCGAATACACCGCCGAGTTTCGCCGTTGGGTCACGGATACCACCTGGAACCCAGCGGCACAGAGAAGCCAATTCCGGCGAGGCCTGTCGGAATTAATAAAGGACGAACTCGCCAGAGTTGAGGCCCCGGACGATCTGGATGACTTCATTCAGTTATGCATCCGGATAGATCAAAGACTCTCCGAGAGGAAGGAAGAAAGACTCTGGTCCTTAGACCACAGACCCATATCCGGCCAGAAGAAGCGCTATTCCAGCGCGAAACGGCCGTCGCCGCCGACGCACACTGTGGCCATCCCGCCCCCCCTGCTTGCGCATGATGCTCGATCTCCAATAAACAGCTAACAGCATTCAGAAGTTTGGTGAGTGCCGCGTCTCTCTCTCAACTTTCATTGACTTACCGCTTAACTACGCTGAGCACCACCTCCTGCTGTGTACCTTACCACGGCTGCCTCCCCAGGTCCTGGCACGGACGTACTCAGACAAAAGGTGTTTGCCGTAGTGCCGCTGTATCTTCCTTTCCCTGCTCCTTTGCTTGAACCTTAGACCACAGACCCACTTACTCCTTCTCTTCCACCGCCCAGCGCGACCCCCAGTCAGTAACTGAACCTATGCAGGTCGACGCTCTACGTAGGTCTCTATCCACAGCTGAGAAGGAGAGAAGGCTGGCCGAAAACCTCTGCCTCTATTGTGGGGAGCCGGGTCATTTTGCCATCAAATGTCCTCATAAGATCCGAAAGACTATTGCCGTCACGGAGCTAAAGGAGCAACCACAGACTCCAACCCCGCCAGCAGCCCCTGAAAATAACAACACGGCGGCTCATGGATCCCACTTCATCGTCCCAATCCTCATTGACATTGAGGGGCGACAACTCCCCTGTTCAGCGATGTTAGACTCCGGGGCGGGAGGCAACTTCATGGACCTAACCTTTGCCCGCGAAAAGAACATTCCACTGACAATCAAGGCAGCCCCCGTTGACCTGGAAACCGTTGACGGATCCCCACTCTCCTCGGGGCCGGCCACTCATGAGACCACCGAACTACAACTCCTCATAGAACCAGATCACCGTGAAAAGATCCACTTCTCTCTGATTGCCTCCCCAAAGTTCCCAGTGATCTTGGGCATTCCATGGTTGGCCACCCACAACCCCTCGGTGGACTGGGAAACTCGCTGCATACGATTCCCGTCCGAGTTCTGCTCGCTAAATTTCTCCCACAAACCCGTCCTTCCACCCGAAGACACCACCATCTCAAAACTATCCATCAAGGATCTGCTACCCCCTTAATACCGCGAGTTCCAGGATGTCTGCGACAAGAAAAACGCAGACAAGCTGCCACCACACCGACCCTACGACTGCCCTATAGAACTGTTGCCCGGGGCCGAAATACCTTTTGGCAGTATCTACTCCCTCTCAGAGCCTGAACTCAAGGCTCTGAAAGAGTACCTGGACGAGGACCTGAGGAAGGGGTTCATCCGGCCCTCCACCTCCCCCGCGGGAGCCCCCTTTTTCTTCGTAGAGAAAAAAGACTCCTCCCTGCGTCCCTGCATAGACTACAGAAAGCTTAACAACATAACCGTAAAAGAACGGTACCCGCTCCCACTGATTTCAGAACTCCTTGAGAGACTCCGGGCAGAGAAGATCTTCACTAAACTCGACCTTCGAGGGGCCTACAACCTCGTCCGAATCCGCCCTGGGGACGAATGGAAGACCGCCTTCCGGACACGTTATGGTCATTTAGAGTACCTGGTCATGCCTTTCGGACTCTGCAATGCTCCCGCCACCTTCCAGCACTTCATTAACGACATCCTCAGGGACATGCTGGATCTGTTTCTAATCGTTTACCTGGACGACATCTTGATCTTCTCTGAAGACCTCGAGCAGCACCGCGAACACGTCCGCAGGGTACTGCAGAGACTCCGACAGAACTCTCTCTATATCAAGCTAGAGAAATGCGAGTTTGAGCGAACCACCACTCAGTTCCTCGGATACATCATCTCCCCAGAGGGCCTAAGTATGGACCCGGGGAAGGTCCAAGCTATGATGAACTGGCCCGTTCCGAAAAACGAGAAGGAGATACAAAGATTCATTGGCTTCGCCAACTTCTATCTGAAGTTTATCCGAAACTTCTCCAAGGTCATAGCACCAATCACCCAACTCACCAAGAAGGCAGTCCCCTTCTCCTGGACACCTCCTGGCCTTCACCAAGTTGAAACTCCTCTTCACTTCTGCCCCAATCCTAATCCACCCGAACCCCGAGCTCCCATTTACAGTTGAAGTGGATGCATCAGACTCCGCGGTGGGGGCAGTTTTGTCACAATGGACAGGGGAGAAAAAAAACGGCAAGGCTGACACCCTCTCCAGAATGTTTTCCGAGCCCTCACAGAGTAACAAGGGCCAAAATAACATCTTACCCGAGAGAAGGGTCGTAGGGGCCACCTACTCTAAAGAACTCCTGGGCACAATCAAAGAAGGATACGAAAATGACCCCTTCCTCGCCCACCCCACAGGGAATATCAGCCTTACGTTTAAGAACGGTCATTGGTTTCATCAGGACCTACAACTATATGTACCAGAAATCGAACGGCTCGAAGTGCTCAAACTCAACCATGACTCCAAGCTGGCCGGCCATTTTGGCACAAGAAAGACCCAGGAGCTTCTCTCCCACTCCTTCTGGTGGCCAACATATAAGTAGGACATCAAGAGGTACATCTCCTCATGCGCGGTCTGTGCCTGCAATAAGACTCCTCGTTCCTCTCCCGTGGGTCTGTTACAACCCCTCCCTATTCCCTCCCGCCCCTGGGGCTCGATCTCCATGGACTTTGTGGTAGACCTTCCTCCTTCAAAAGGGATGAACACCATCCTGGTCGTGGTCGACCGTCTCACCAAGATGGCCCATTTCATCCCCTATAAAGGCATACCCACCGCCAAACAGACGGCCGATCTAATTCTCAGAGAGGTCTTCAGGCTGCATGGGATTCCGGACGACGTGGTCTCCGACCGAGGCGTACAATTTGCCTCAAAGTTCTGGAAGAACTTCTGCCTGGTGCTCGGCGTTAAAGTGAACCTGTCCTCCGCTTTCCACCCTCAGTCAAACGGGCAGACTGAGAGAACTAATCAGACCCTAGAGCAGTACCTACGCTGTTTCAGCTCCCACCTGCAGGATGACTGGCTTGACCATCTCCCCACGGCCGAGTTCGCCTACAACAATGCTGAGCCCAGCTCAACCAAGCACAGCCCCTTCTTTGCTAACACAGGCTCGCACCTGGTGTTCATTCCCCACCTGCCCGTCGCCTCCACCTTCCCAGCAGTGGCCGAACGCCTAACAACCCTACAGGAGGCAGAAAAGAACATTATAGACAACCTCCAGCTCGCCCAGAGGCGTTTTAAACAGGGAGCAGACAGACGTCGCAAACCCACCCCGGGCTTCCATGTGGGAGACAAGATGTGGCTGTCCACCAGGAACCTCAGATTGAAGGTCCCCTCCAAAAAGTTGGCCCAAAGATACATGGGTCCGTTCCGGATCACCGCACAAATCAACGAGGTCACGTTCAGGCTCGACCTTCCGGACTCCATTAGGGTGCACCCTGTTTTCCATTGCTCACTCCTCAAGCCATACGTGGAGAACACCTTCACAGGCCGCCACTCGCCCCCTCCACCACCCGTGAGGGTACAGGGTGAAGAAGAATACGTTGTCGCAAAGATCCTCGACTCCAGGATCCACCGGGGAAGACTACAATACCTAATTGGGTGGGAGGGTTACCCTCCCGAGGATAACTCCTGGGAGCCAGAAGAAAATGTCCACGCCCCCAGACTGGTAAAAGAGTTCCACCAACGGCACCCCGGTAAGCCTGCCCCTGCGGTGCCCGGAGGTCACCTTGGAAGGGGGGGAGTACTGTCGGGATTCGAACCCGTGACCAGCCACATCCCAGGCGGTAGCCCTGCTTACTAGGCTACCGTCCTCTCTGGACATTCCTCCCTGAAACCTATTATGTAATCTCAGTCTTGCCAAGCCTTGCTCATCACCCTTGATTCCCCACACCTGGTACTTCCCTATATAAGTCCAGCCCCTTGCACTCTAGCTTGCTGATTATTGAGCTCCTGAGCCTTGATCAAGCTTCTCCACATCTGCTGCTCTTGCTACTACTGGAAGTCCACTGCTGACCAGGAATTGCCTACCGACTACTCTTCTGCTTTGTCCCTACCTACTGAACTGCTACCACCGTAGCCATCCGGATTGTCTGACCACGCTTACTGCCGCCTGCCCTGACCCACCGCCTGCCTACCGACTACTCTTCTGCTTTGTCCCTACCTACTGAACTGCTACCACCGTTGCCATCCGGATTGTCTGATCACGCTTACTGCCGCCTGCCCTGACCCACCGCCTGCCTACCGACTACGCCTCTGCCAGACTTCCTGCATCTACTACCTGCCTGCGGTCCTTGCCACTGGGCTCCACTCCTACCTCCAGCCAGCGGTCCTCTGACTTAGGTGAGCCTGTAGGACTGTTACACTTTAGGTGTTCCACAAGAATTAATGGAAAATAGAGATGAAGTTTCAGAATTTCACTTTTTTGGCAGATTTTCCATTTTAATAAAAAAATTTCTGCTAACAAAGCAAGGGTTAACAGCCAAACGAAGCTCAATATTTATTGCCCTGATTCTTTAGTTTACAGAAATACCCCATATGTGGTCGTAAACTGCTGTACGGGCACACGCAGTGTCATGTATTTATTTAATCTAAGATATGAAATCATAAAAATTATGATTTCATATTTTTATGAAATATGAAAAATTTAATTGGCGTACATATAAGCGCCAGTTCTTTTATTGATGAGATCTAAAGTCAATTTGTGCAGCTAATGAAACAGGGTGCAATTAATTATATAAAATATAATTTATTACAAATAAATACAGTAAAAATAGCATACAAATTAATACAAGGACAATATCAAAATTGACCACAAGATGGTGCGCCACCGTTTACGCCAGGCTCACTTAATTTACTACACCAAGTACAATACAATGTTACTCTTTTTTTAATCAAATTATTACAGATTAGTGTACTGGTTATCAAAACATTATGATGCAACGAAAAAACTATAGAAATGAATCTGCGGAAAGTCCCTTATGCTCAATCAAAGAATATGGCAGTAAGAGACCCCTTATAAATACGCCCAGTTGGCCTAACTACGGATAATAAAATCCGATCAGAGATCCCACTCTGATAGAAATATTACAGGAATTCTAATGATGTGCACGTTCATTAAAATTTCCTATAAAATTACTGTTTTAACACTATTGACCCACTAATAATGGGGTCTCAACTATATGCCAATTGGAGCGATTTATAATTACTGCAAATGAAATAAATTATACATTACCCCTGGCTTTGGGATAAAGAGCTTTTAGAAGGGACCCAGCTTTCCAGGATTTAGATCTGTCAGTTTCTTTTTGCGAGTCTCGAGTGTGTCCCTGGAAGAATTCCTTAGGGTGTAGGGAGCTTTTTCTTAGGACTGGAAGTGGTGAAGATGTTCTGTGATCTGTCACGTCCTGTGGTACGTTCCTGACGTGTGAAGTGATGATTCCCTGATCTCCCAAAACTGGATCAGATATTCTAATCCTTATCTATGTCCATCCCCTCTTGGATTAGGGATTTCGAATTAGATAAGGTGGGTGTGACGTATGTTAATCATGGGGATGATGTCACTTAATTGGCATTCCTTAGAAACTTCTGCCCATCTACCACTTGATGGCACTGTTGTTTCATATATGAAATTTAAATGTTCAGGAATGCCAAATGCACACATATCTAACCTGTTTATATGACTTTCTTTAACCTTTTCCCATTACATCAACCAAGGAGGTACTCTTTCTGACACTTTGCTCAGACCGACTGGCGGTATTAGAAGTTTCCCTAATCCTTGAATTTATGGGGCAGATAAGAATACAGGAAAAGAAGGTGGGTTATTGGTGGCTCACCTGATCAATACAATGTATAGGTGCTCTGGTTCTGAACTGATTCACCCAATCAGAAAGGAGGTTTATGACAATAAAGGTATATATTGAAAACCGGCACTCTACATCTATCAGTAATACTAAGGAAGCAATGTACACAGATGATAGTAAAAAATATGTATTTATTTGTATGAAAATACGTTAAGGATGGAGAATAAAAGGTATAAGTTCTAAAAAATGAAGTTCTAAAAAATGAAAAAAAATGGAAATTTGCAATATGCAGAGGTGGGGGTGCACAATGGAAAAAATGTGCAAAGGGGATGTGGGAATGGGACAATGCGGTGATTGTTCGGTGGTGGTTTCCACCTTCAGTGGGTTCAGTAGGTCATTGTGTCCATTTGTATACAGTTCATAAAAAATTGTCTTATGTATCACCGGTGTTGGTCACAAAGAAAAAAAATATATATAGAACGGTAAAAAGATAAAAAGATAAAAAAAATATATAAATGGTATGTCAGTCGGGTGTTGTACTTAGTGTGGCGTCCCACACATTAGAAAAGGCTGCACCCTGACTGTTTACCTTCTTTGTGAGGTGTAGATATCCTGGCTGTTGGAGCGACCTTGCTGCGCTCTGCGGTGTCTGTTTCCCGGTCTTTTGGCGTTCCACGTGGGTATGACGTCACTTTTCTGGCGTCTCACGTGTCTTTGCCGGACTTAGTTTTAAGACTTTCGCTGGTGGTCTTTTTCGATCCAGAGGACTCTGATGAAATCGGTTATTTGGAAGCGCTTCCAGGATAAGATTTTTAACAGGTTTAGAGGGAGGTCACCAGACGCTTTTCGAAGGACTTAGCTGCCTTCTTCATCAGTGGTGAAGAAGGCAGCTAAGTCCTTCGAAACGCGTCTGGTGACCTCCCTCTAAACCTGCTAAAAATCTTATCCTGGAAGCGCTTCCAAATAACCGATTTCATACGAGTCCTCTGGATCGAAAAAGACCACCAGCGAAAGTCTTAAAACTAAGTCCGGCAAAGACACGTGAGACGCCAGAAAAGTGACGTCATACCCACGTGGAACTCCAAAAGACCGGGAAACAGACACCGCAGAGCGCAGCAAGGTCGCTCCAATAGCCAGGATATCTACACCTCACAAAGAAGGTAAACAGTCAGGGTGCAGCCTTTTCTAATGTGTGGGACGCCACACTAAGTACAGCACCCGACTGACATACCATGTATATATTTTTTATCTTTTTATCGTTCTATATATATACTATATACCTTGAGAAAATGAGGAAGCAGCACACTATGTATACGAGGGGTGCACGTCCGGCCAATGTGGACCAGCACCTAGGTCCAATGAACTAGGAATGAAAAAACAGCCAGCAGCACTCCAAATTGTCAAAAGAAAAAGGTGGTTTATTGGACCCAAAGTCAAGCAACGTTTTAACAGCTTGTTGCTGTCTTTATCAAGCATAGTGCACATGTGATACAGGCATGCTTTAAATAGGGATATCAATCCACAATGAATTAACATCAATTAAAGAATATGTAGTGAAATACAAGGCATAAATAATACATGTGGTTACAGAGGTTACATATAGTGAGCTGCCGAGATCCGGCAAATACAGTGCATCAAAAAAATATACAACATTGTTACAGCATCTTATGCTTACTGTGAAAAAGAACCTAATGAGTGCAGGTGATTGCCCTAATAAAGTGAATTAAAAAACTCACTGTCCGGTGGGTATCTGTATGCGGCATAGATCGTGCTCCGTGGCGTCCCCATTCACTGACCGCGCATGCGCGAGAACGACAAGTCTCGCCATTACTCCAGCGTCTAGAGACTGAATAGCAGCCTCAACCAAGATGGCCGAAACGGCCTCACTCGTATTATGCGCATGTCCAGACGGTAATAGGTGCCGCCCAGCAGTCACTACGTGAAGGTAGTCATGGAGATGAATAACAACAAAACCATGGATCCTGATTCTATCGAGGTAGTATGTAATCAAAGGGTCTAGGGCACTGTCACCCACCGATCCACATGGCAAAGCATGTATGACCTCTGGGCACAGCGTCCTACCAACCCAATACTTCGGCTATAGGAAAACAGTACATAATGTAGAGAGAGGGTGTCACCCAACAATGATGGATCATGTTAGTGAGCCATCAGTGTAAATTTAGGAGGAAATTGGCGTCACCTTGAGGAGTCGTCGATTTATGACAGCCACCACTTCAGACATGTTCTGGGGTGGTGGCGTTATATTGACGATATCTTCTTGGTGTGGACGGGCGACACGTTGGGCCTCCTTGCGTTCCACGCATTCCTCAACTAAATTGATCCTACTGTGAAATTTACCATGGTTTATTCCATGGATAGGCTTCAGTTCCTCGACACGGAGGTCCGGATCGTGGGACGAGGTTTGAGTACAGATTTGTTTGTGAAACCCACTGACAAGAACACTCTGTTTCGTTATGATAGTCATCATCCTCGTTCCATGATCCGTTCTCTACCCTTTAGCCAGTTCCTACGTGTACAACGGATAGTTAAAGATAGACAAATGAGACATACCAGACTTAATGAAATGGGCCACAAATTTGCCACACGGAGATACCCTAAAAAACTGATTAGGGATACTATTAAGAGAGTGGAGAATCAATCCACTACCATCAATTCACAGGCTGTCCCCCCAAATCCACGTATTCCCTTCATCTCTTATTTCTCGACTGATAGCTCGCAAATTGCGAGTGTCATTCGGAGACATTGGAGGTTGATTGGGAATAGTTTCCCCCATATTGCAGAATTCCAAACACCCCCTCTGTTCTCCTACCGGAGAGGACGGAATTTGGGTGACAGACTGGTAAAGGCGGACGTGGGTAGAGCCAGGACAAATGTGAGAACAATGTGTGGCTCTACTCGCACTGGTTGCTACCCCTGCTATAATTGCATAAATTGCAAACTCATGATCAAAGGAGACACATTTTTCAATCCGGCTACGAATGGAATGATGAAAATCACTCAATTCTTGACCTGTGACTCATCCTACGTGGTCTACCAACTGGCCTGCCCTTGCGGGAAGTGGTATGTTGGTGAGACCACGTGGGATGTAAAGACACGACTGAATCAGCATCGTTATTCCACCAGGAAAGAAAAAATGGATTTACCCGTGTCTAAACATTTTAAAGAGGCGGGGCACACACAGAATGACTTGAGATTCCGTATTCTGGAGCAGATAGAATTAGGGAGACGGGGGGGAGATAGACAAGCTCTCCTCAAAAAACGAGAGTTGTATTGGATATATACGTTGAAAACCTTAAGACCCAATGGGTTAAATGTGGACTTTAAGGTGTGATTAGTGCTGTTTTGTTCTGACACTATTCACATTTATTGTCTCTCTCCTACGATTGTTGGATCCATATTCCTTACTGTAGGTCAAATGCACATGGGTGTATATATACCAATATATTTAATCAAGTGTAATTTCATATGAGAATTTTACTAAAATATTCTCTTCTTTTGTTTTTAGATTCATTCCATTCTTACTGCCATGATTGAGGTGCTGTATGATACGTCGTATATCGTGATTCCAGTTGGCTACCCAAGTTTTGTTCACTTTATCCGCACACAATATATTATGATCATTGATGCATTATTTATGCGGAATTTAGTCCACATTGTACTAGATGCCCACCCATACAGTCTATATATGCATTTATTTCTATTTTTCCATGGCACCTGGATCATCATTGTTATTCCTTATTTTACTGATCTGGCTTTGATATTTAAATGCATAGGTGACAGAGCAATGCACCCCCATGGGGGATTGATGGCGGTTCGCAGGGACATCCTGGCGACGCCAATTTCCTCCTAAATTTACACTGATGGCTCACTAACATGATCCATCATTGTTGGGTGACACCCTCTCTCTACATTATTGTCACAACCAGACAGCTCCTCCTTGAGTTTTCTTTGTTTTGGTTTTCAGTTCCTCATCTCGTTAGCTTCTCTCAGCTGTCATGCAGTTGGACTGATTGCATCCCTTTAAATTCCTCCCCATAATGCATTAGTGTGCGGCTTATACAACTTCCTGGAGTGTGTGTGCATGCTGTTCCTATTTCCCAGTCTTCTGCAAGATAAGTGCTGTTCATTTATTTGTGATTTTATGTCTGCTGGATCTCAGGTGACCCTGACTCCCTCCGTGTCTAGTGTAGGGAGCCGGTGGTCGTGTCCCCTCACTATTGTAGGGTCTTCAGGTGTTAGATAGTCGAGGTACGTGGATATGCGACCATCCACCTTTGGGGTGTTCGCATAGGCTGAGCAGTCAGGGAGAGTGTGCCAGGTCTCATGCAGGGGTCTCCCTTTTGTTCCTTAGTTGTGGATCCAGTGAGTCATAGATTATTTTGCATTGTCTTGTTTCCTGTACACCATCCGTGACATTATAAGCCGCCAAAACCGTCTCAAGCATGGATCCGGTTTCACTTTTGGCTGAACGCTTCCTAAGATCTCGCTCCCGGATACGTTCTCCGGGGGTAGTGAGAATTTTGTGCGTTTTAGAGAGGCTTGCAAACTCCATTTTTGCCTTCTTCCCCATTCCTGTGTTGAGGAACGGAGGGTGGGGATCATTATATCGCTGCTCAGGGGTAACGCTCAGTCCTGGGTCTTTTCGCTGCCGGAGGGGGCACAGCCGCTCCGTTCAGTGGATGAATTCTTTTTAGCCCTGGGTCAGATATATGATGATCCGGATCGTATTGCTCTGGCTGAGTCTAGACTACGTCTGTTATGCCAGGGTAAACAATCCGCAGAGACATACTGCTCAGAATTTCGGAGATGGGCAGCTGATACTGGTTGGAATGATGCTGCACTCCGAAGTCAATTTTGCCATGGTCTTTCAGAGGGATTGAAAGATGCATTTGCCTTTCATGAGAGACCTACCTCCTTGGATTCTGCTATGTCTCAGGCCGTTCGTATTGACAGGCGTCTTAGAGAGACGCCTGTCAGCCCTTCTGAGCAGGAGCCCATGCAGCTGGGGTTGATTGCCTCTGACAATAGAAGATTCGGCCCGCATGGGAGGGTTTGTTTTTGTTGTGGAGGTATAAATTATTTGGCAAATGTTTGTCCCTCTAGGAGATTCAGGCAGTTTTCTGGGAGTAATAAAGAAACAAAAAGGAAAAAATCTTTTAAAAATGTTCCGTCTGTTACTATTGGCAGGGTTGAGGCGGAAATTGAAGGTTTTCCGTTTGCTTGTAGTTCCCGTTTTGTCCTGCCTGCTAGGGTGGCGCTAGAGAGCAAGAGCATTTTTTGTGAGATTTTTGTGGATAGTGGAGCAGCTGTCAATCTCATTGATAGTCAATTTGCTATAACTCATGGTTTCCAGGTATGCACTTTGGGAAAGGATATTCCTGTTTTTGCTATTGATTCCGCTCCACTTTCTCAGAAATCATTGAAGGGCATAGTTCACAATATCCGTTTAATTGTGAGTGATACTCATGTTGAGGATGTGTCATGTTTCGTCCTTAGCGGTTTGCCTATTCCTCTAGTGTTGGGGCTACCCTGGCTCACTAAACATAACCCCACCATTGATTGGCAAGCGAGGCAAATAAATGGTTGGAGTGACTTTTGCAGAGAGAATTGCCTCACGACATCTGTTTCTGAGGTTTCTACTAAGACTGTACCACCTTTTCTCTCTGAATTTTCGGATGTCTTCTCTGAGAGTGGAGTTCAGGATTTGCCCCCACACAGGGAGTACGATTGCCCTATTAATCTCATCCCAGGTGCCAAGCTGCCTAAATCTCGTTTATACAATCTTTCCCAACCTGAGAGGGTCGCTATGCGTGCTTATATCTCTGAGAGTCTGAGAAAAGGACACATACGACCCTCGAAGTCACCTGTTGCCGCTGGTTTTTTCTTTGTTAAGAAAAAAGATGGTTCTTTAAGACCTTGTCTGGATTTCAGGGAGCTGAACAGTATCACTATTCGTGACCCTTATCCGCTTCCTCTGATCCTGGACCTGTTTAACCAGGTTGTTGGGGCTAAAGTCTTTTCCAAATTAGATCTAAGAGGGGCATACAACTTGGTCAGGGTCAGAGAAGGAGACGAATTGAAGACTGCCTTTAATACCCCTGAGGGCCATTTTGAGAATTTGGTTATGCCTTTTGGTTTGATGAATGCCCCAGCCGTTTTTCAGCATTTCGTGAACAGCATTTTTTATCATTTAATGGGAAAATTTGTATTCGTGTATTTGGATGACATTTTGATTTTTTCTCCTGATTTCAAAACTCATAAGGAACACTTACGTCAGGTCTTGCTCATCCTGCGGGAGAATAAATTATACGCGAAACTGGAAAAATGTGTGTTTGCGGTTCCAGAAATTCAATTTCTGGGGTTTCTTCTCTCCGCTTCTGGTTTTCGCATGGACCCCGAGAAGGTCCGCGCTGTGCTTGAGTGGGAGCTTCCTGAGAATCAGAAGGCGCTGATGCGTTTTTTGGGCTTTGCCAATTATTGCAGGAAGTTTATTTTGAATTATTCCTCTATTGTTAAACCACTCACTGATATGACCAGAAAGGGGGTAGATTTTTCTTCCTGGTCGGTAGAGGCGCGTAAGGCCTTTTCTAATATCAAGGAGAGTTTTGCTTCCGCTCCCATCCTGGTACAACCTGATATTTCTTTACCCTTTATAGTTGAGGTTGATGCTTCTGAGGTGGGTGTGGGTGCGGTCTTGTCTCAGGGTTCCTCTCCTGCCAAATGGCGACCGTGTGCCTTTTTCTCGAAGAAACTCTCCTCCGCAGAGAGAAATTACGATGTGGGAGATAGGGAATTGTTGGCCATCAAGTTGGCTTTTGAGGAATGGCGCCATTGGCTAGAGGGAGCCAGACACCCTATTACCGTGTTTACTGACCATAAAAATCTGGCCTACTTGGAGTCAGCCAAGCGTCTGAACCTGAGACAGGCCAGATGGTCTTTGTTCTTTTCAAGGTTTAATTTTGTTGTCACGTTCCGCCCTGGGATTAGGAATGTGAAGGCAGATGCCCTGTCACGTTGTTTTCCGGGAGGTGGGAATTTTGAAGACCCGGGTCCCATTTTGGCTGAAGGTGTGGTGGTCTCTGCTCTTTTTCCTGAATTGGAGGCAGAGGTGCAGGCAGCCCAGTCAGAGGCTCCTGATCTTTGTCCTCCTGGGAGGTTGTTTGTGCCTCTCACTTTAAGACACAAGATTTTTAAGGAACACCGCGATACGGTCCTTGCTGGGCACCCGGGGGCAAGAGCCACACTGGATCTCATCGCTCAGAGATTCTGGTGGCCTGCGCTTCGTAAGTCGGTTGAGGGTTTTGTGGCAGCCTGCGAGACTTGCGCTCGTGCCAAAGTCCCTCATTCATGGCCATCAGGTCCTCTCCTTCCCTTACCCATTCCTTCCCGTCCTTGGACACATCTGTCCATGGACTTCATAACGGACCTGCCTCGTTCCTCGGGGAAGACTGTGATTCTGGTGGTGGTGGACCATTTTAGCAAAATGGTGCATTTCATCCCTTTTCCTGGTTTGCCCAATGCTAAGACGCTGGCGCAGGCATTTATTGATCACATTGTCAAATTGCATAGTATCCCTTCAGACATAGTCTCTGATAGGGGCACGCAGTTTGTTTCCAGATTCTGGAAGGCTTTCTGTTCTCGCTTGGGGGTTCGGTTGTCATTCTCTTCTGCTTTCCACCCGCAGTCGAATGGCCAGACGGAGCGCGTCAATCAGAATCTGGAGACATATCTGCGCTGTTTTGTGGCGGAGAATCAGGAGGATTGGTGTTCGTTTTTGTCCCTTGCTGAGTTTGCTTTAAATAACCGTCGTCAGGAGTCCTCTGATAAGTAACCATTTTTTGGTGCATATGGGTTTCATCCGCAGTTTGGGACTTTCTCGGGAGAGGGGTCTTCTGGTTTACCTGATGAGGACAGATTCTCCTCGTCTTTGTCATCTATTTGGCAAAAGATTCAGGATAATCTAAAGAGCATGAGTGAGAGATATAAGCGTGTGGCAGATAAGAGACGTGTGCCTGGTCCGGACCTGAATGTTGGTGATCTGGTGTGGTTGTCTACCAAGAATATCAAATTGAAGGTTCCCTCCTGGAAGTTGGGTCCTAGGTTTATTGGGCCTTACAAGATCCTGTCTGTCATCAATCCTGTTGCCTACCGTCTTGATCTTCCTCAGACTTGGAAGATCCATAATGTTTTTCATAAGTCCTTATTGAAACCTTATGTTCAACCCATTGTATCCTCGCCTTTGCCTCCTCCTCCGATTATGGTTGATGGAAATCTTGAATTTCAGGTCTCTAGGATTGTGGATTCTCGTCTTGTCCGCGGTTCCCTCCAGTACCTCGTTCATTGGGAGGGTTATGGTCCTGAGGAGAGGATGTGGGTCCCAGTGACGGACATTAAGGCCACTCGTCTCATCAGGGCTTTCCATAGGTCCCATCCTGAGAAGGTGGGCTCTGAGTGTCCGGAGTCCACTCGTAGAGGGAGGGGTACTGTCACAACCAGACAGCTGAGAAGCTCTGACAGAAGCCTTCCAGAACCTCCTCCTTGAGTTTCTTTGTTTTGGTTTTCAGTTCCTCATCTCGTTAGTCTCTCTCAGCTGTCATGTGTTTGGACTGATTGCATCCCTTTAAATTCCTCCCCATAATGCATTAGTGTGTGGCTTATACAACTTCTTGGAGTGTGTGTGCATGCTGTTCCTATTTCCCAGTCTTCTACAAGATAAGTGCTGTTCATTCATTTGTGATTTTCTGTTTGCTGGATCCAGATGACCCAGACTCCCTCCGTGTCTGGTGTAGGGAGCCGGTGGTCGTGTCCCCTCACTATTGTAGGGTCTTCAGGTGTTAGATAGTCGAGGTACGTGGATATGCGACCATCCACCTTTGGGGTGTTCGCATAGGCTGAGCAGTCAGGGAGAGTTCCAGGTCTCATGCAGGGGTCTCCCTTTTGTTCCTTAGTTTTGGATCCAGTGAGTCATAGATTCATTTGCATTGTCTTGTTTCCTGTACACCATCCGTGACACTGTGAGGACGGACAGTGATCCAAGCAACACAGAATACAATCCTCTTGTGTGGTGTGGACGAGGAGTGCCACACACAGCACAACTCTCTCTCTCATCTGGGTTCTGGGTCCCTCAGACTCTGCAGGTCCATCTCCCAGGACCATTATAGGGTGTCAGACCTACTTTTTCCTTTCTCTGTTTCGGAGGTGGTTTAACATTATCATGATAACATTCATAACCCCAACTTTCTCTGTCTCTCTACACCTCCTCCTCTATACACTTCCTCTCGCAGGGAGACTTCTGCCTGTTCTGTGAGCTTGTTATTTTTCAGCCACCCTTTATTTCTCCATATGCTTCTTCTCAATACTACTCTCAGAGAGGGCATATTTAGACCTTTCATTAGCTTGCTGATGTTTTTCACTGCCTGTCTACATTCTTTACTACTTCTGCAGTGTCTTATCTCAAGGTTAGCATTTTTCAGCAACATCATATGAAAAACAGAAAAAACTGAATCTGTCCGGCCTTAAAGGTACAGTTTACCACAGTTGAGACCATCCCCATTACAATCCCCTCCTTTTGCGATTCTCGCAAATGGGCAGGAGGGGGGACTTCACTTGACTTTACTTGAAAAACAGAAACATAGAAGTTAAATTATTTCTTTTGAATAAACAATTAAACAATACTACCGGTCATGACTAATTATAGGTATATGTGTATCCTTCACGTACTGACTTGAATGAATACCCCTTGTGGTGCTACTTGGATCTACAGTTGTGTTCAAAATTATTCAACCCCCACTGAAATTGAGTGTTTTGGCCAGTTTGACATTGATTTTGATCATTTCAGTCATCTTGTTTACAATTAAATCAAAGAGGCACTTGTAAGTCAGACAAATATAACATAACATTTATAATGAAATAACCACAAATGTCTTTTCTGTGCTCACATCATTATCAGTTTTATTCAACCCCCAAGTGACATTCAATCTTAGTACTTAGTACAACATCCTTTTCCAATTATAACAGCTTTTAAACGTGAAGCATAGCTTGACACAAGTGTCTTGCAGCGATCTACGGGTATCTTCGCCCATTCTTCATGGGCAAAAGCCTCCAGTTCAGTCACATTCTTAGGCTTGCGCGCTGCAACTGCTTTCTTTAAGTCCCACCAGAGGTTCTCAATCGGATTTAAGTCTGGTGACTGCGATGGCCACTTCAAAATGTTCCAGCCTTTAATCTGCAACCATGCTCTAGTGGACTTGGAGGTATGCTTGGGATCATTGTCCTGTTGAAAGGTCCAACGTCTCCCAAGCCTCAGGTTTGTGACGGACTGCATCACATTTTCATCCAATATCTTCTGGTACTGAAAAGAATTCATGGTACCTTGCACACGCTGAAGCTTCCCTGTACCTGTAGAAGCAAAACCGCCCCAAAGCATGATTGACCCCCCGCCATGCTTCACAGTAGGCAAGGTGTTCTTTTCTTCATAGGCCTTGTTCTTCCTCCTCCAAACATAGCGTTGATCCATGGGCCCAAACAGTTCTAATTTTGTTTCATCAGTCCACAGAACACTTTTTTGGTTTGTCCACATGACTTTTGGCATACTGCAGTCAACTCTTCTTATTCTTTGGAGACACCAAGGGGGTGCGCCTGGGAGTTCTGGCATGGAGGCCTTCATTACGCAGTGTGCGCCTTATTGTCTGAGCTGAAACTTTAGTACCCACATCTGACAAATCTTTTTTCAGTTCCTCAGCAGTCACATGGGGACTTTTCTCCACTTTGCGCTTCAGGTAGCGCACAGCAGTCGAAGTCAGCATCTTCTTTCTGCCACGACCAGGTAGCGTTTCAACAGTGTCCTTTGCCTTGAATTTGCTAATGATGCTTCCTATGGTGTCTCTTGGTATGTTTAACATCTTTGCAATCTTCTTATAGCCATTGCCCTTCCTGTGAAGAGAAATCACCTCTTCTCTTGTCTTCCTGGACCATTCTCTTGACTTCACCATGTTTGTAAACACACCAGTAAATGTCTAGAAGGAGCTGAGTATCACAGTCCTTTTAAATCTGCCTAATTGGTGCTTATTATGCTTGATTGCTGCTCCTTGACATCCACAGGTGTTTTCAATACCTGATCGAAAACACTTGAATGAACCTCTGTTCTTAAGAGTGGTAGTCTTTAAGGGGTTGAATAATTGTGTCAATGAAGAAATCACAAAAAAACATTTAATACTGTATTACAAAAACAATTTATGTCATTTTAGTTGCATTTGGTTCTTTAAAAAGTCCTTGTAAGATTTCATTCTGAACACAATTACAAATGTGCACTAAATTCCCAAAAACCCTTTACAGCATTGGGGGTTGAATAATTTTGAACACAACTGTATGTGTATTGTTTCACAATTGTAACCGTATCCGGAAAAATACCAGTAACTAAGATGGCCGCTGGGCAGGAAGTGAAATTCCCTCAGTTAAAGTAGCCGCCATTCCGGAAGTTACAGGAGTTAAGATGGCTGCCAGACTGGTGATATCGTGAGGGATGTGTCTCTGTGCTGAGCTGATTTCTTTTATTCTCAACTTAACCTTTACTTCGTAGAAATGTCTTTGCTCATCGTAAACTTGGCTGCGTGATCTTCCTCTACTAGTCAGTTTTCTAGTTGGCAACACACAAGGTAAGATTCCTGATCCACACAGACATAACATTCAATATCGTACAGACATAGAAACAGACAGACATATAGAACCCTTTCTCATACTTTTACACACAAAAGTCTTTGAACCTATTAACAAACAACATACATACGTGCTCCATACACACTCAGTACCTCACGCACATTTTCTTTTGATTATATCCAATATATCTTAGTATTGCAGTGTTCTCGCTATCACACATTTCAATGTCATGACGTCACTCCACCCGTGCAGCTACGGCCCCCTGTCTCTCCCACTATATTTACCGGGCAACAGAGACACGCATGGTGCGGGGCACACAAGACACAATGCTTCACATACTTACTTCTACGCACTCAATTCTCCATTTAAAATTACATCCTGTACTCTTCAATTTCTTCACATCCATGATCCTTTTTAACATACACACAATGTGTCATTCTGAATCTTTCCCAGGCTAGCTTCCTCGGAGCTTCCTCCCTAAATCAGGGTGCCACCGTACTAGTACTCCTAGGGTTAAGATTCCCATACTTCATCCCTGCAACTTCTTCAACACTGTGTCCCATGGGTGTATTCACTTACAACCAAGACAGAAGCAGACACCTTCTCCTTCACACTCCCAAGCAGAGCTCACCCCTATGCAGTATATACACTCTGGCTCCCACGTCTGGTCCGCCAGACGGGACTAATCCACCTGCCACCTCCTAAGGGGAGATCACTTAAGATTCCTCAGTCCAGGTCCTGCAGTTCTGCCGCCTCCTAAGGGGAGATCTGTAAAGATGCCCCAGTCCAGATCCGCAAGGGGGAAAAAAAACAAAAAAACGTGGGTGTGTCACAGGTAAGGCGCCAATTCTCTCGTCAAGGGATACACAATAATAAGTGCACCCCGGTGATATGATACATTAACCAGTAAAGGGGGCTTAGAGAATTATTATTGGATATACATATATTCTTGTTAAAATTCTGTAAAAGTAAAAACTGTTGATAATACAAACAGTATGTAGAGATTACTCACGTCACCAGGGAGGTGTTTTGTGGGATAAATCCATGACACCCACAGAAACAGACCTCCCTCGCCTGGGTCGCTTGTAGAATGTTAGGAAGAAACAGCAACTTCCACAGCAGGGTGTTTTCTTGTTGGTTCCTTTATTGGTAAAAGCAGGCTATGTGCTCAACGCGTTTCAGGGTCTTAGTGGTCCCCCTTCATCAGGAGCATTCAGTAAAATGACATGTCCAGATCCAGCAGCCATGGGTCTTTCATTTTCCACTCTGACAATTACCAGATATTTTGAGGCTTTTTTAAACATTAACAAGTCAGAGGTTTGGTATGCTGATAATTAAACGGCAGAATAATTTCAACTTTTTTTTCCCCACAAGAGACAGAGGTGCAATTAAACACCCCCTTCTACAAACATACTGGTAATTGATACACTGAAGTGCGCAATTTTAAACAGTAGCAGTAACAGTTTTTTCAGCAATGAAAAGGTTTTTCTGAGATTTTTATACAGATGACCTAACCTCTGGATAGGTCATCAGTATCTGATTGGTGGGGGTCAGACCCCCATCGATCAGCAGTTTGAGAAGGCACCGGCCCTTGCAGCTCACAAAGTACAGGGCTGTACATTGTACAGCACCTGTGCTTGGTGTCCCAGCTCAGCCCCATTCACTGAAAAGGTTATAGGCTGCAACTTGGCCATGTGAACGATGAATGTGACATCACAAGGCCTAGGCGAAGCTGCAAGAAGGTCGCTTCGCTACTGCGTGTGCTGGTAACTTTCCAAACAGCTGATTGGTGGAAGTCCCTGTTGTCTGAGCCCCACTGACTAGATACTGATGACTCAACGGTTAAAAAAAATCTTGAAAAACCCCTTTAACAGACAGAGGTGCAATTAAAATGCCATTTCTATACACAGTTATTGACAGTCTGAAATGTGCTAAAGTGCGCAATTTTAAACTTGCTAAATTTTCAGCAAATCTTCAGCAAGCAAACTGCAATTCACTGTATAAATGGTATAATAATATACTGGTATATTGATGCACTAAAATGTGTTTAACTGGTCAATTAGAAGCTGTATCAACAGTTTTTTTCCCTGCAACTAAGGCCTCATGCACACGACCGTTGTGTGCATCCGTGGCCGTTGTTCCATTTTCCGTGATTTTCTGCGGACCCATTGACTTTCAATGGGTCCGTTGAAAACTCAGAAAATGCACCGTTGTTCATCCGCGGCCGGATGGGTCCGTGAAAAAACACGGATGCACACAAGATTGGCATCCGCGTCCGTGATCCGTGGCCATAGGCTACTTTCACACAGACGGATCGCAGATCCGTCTGCATAAAAGCTTTTTCAGAGCTGAGTTTTCACTTCGTGAAAACTCAGATCCGACAGTATATTCTAACACAGAGGCGTTCCCATAGTGATGGGGACGCTTCAAGTTAGAATATACTAAGAACTGTGTACATGACTGCCCCTTGCTGCCAGGCAGCACCCGATCTCTTACAGGGGGCTGTGATCTGCACAATTAACCCCTCAGGTGCCGCACCTAAGGGGTTAATTGTGCGTATCATAGCCCCCTGTAAGAGATCGGGTGCTGCCAGGCAGGAGGGGGCACCCCCCTCCCTCCCCAGTTTTAAATTCATTGGTGGCCAGTGTGCCCCTCCCTCCCTCCCCTGTATTACATTCATTGGTGGCCAGTGGGCCCCCGCCCTCCCTCCCCTGTCTTACTGTACATTCATTGGTGGCCAGTGGGCCCCCCTTCCCTCCCCTGTATCACTGTACATTCATTGGTGGCCAGTGCAGCACCTGAGGGGTTAATTGTGCGGATCACAGCCCCCTGTAAGAGATCGGTGCTGCCAGGCAGCAGGGGGCAGTCATGTACACAGTTCGAAGTATATTCTAACTTGAAGCGTCCCCATCACTATGGGAACGCCTCTGTGTTAGAATATACTGTCGGATATGAGTTTTCACGATCTAACTCAAATCCAATGGTATAGTCTAACATAGAGGTGTTACCATGGTGACGAGGACGCTTCAAGTTAAAATATACCATCGGATTGGAGAAAACTCAGATCCGATGGCATAATAGGGACTCCTGACTTTACATTGAAAGTCAATGGGGGACGGATCCGTTTGCAATTGCACCATATTGTGTCAACGTCAAACGGATCCGTCCCCATTGACTTGCATTGTAAGTCAGGACGGATCCGTTTGGCTCCGCACGGCCAGGCGGACACCAAAACGACTTTTTCTTCATGTCCGTGGATCCTCCAAAAATCAAGGAAGACCCACGGAAGAAAAAACGGACACGGATCATGGACCTACGGACCCCGTTTTTGCGGACCTTAAAAAAAAAACGGTCATGTGCATGAGGCCTAACAGAGATGAAATTAAACGTCACCTTCTATGAACATACTGGTATTGACACACTGGTACATGCTTAACTGTACAATTTTAAATGATAAATATAAACACAAGACCAACGCTGGCCCACATGCCTGAACTACAGTTAGTACATGCAATACATATTGCGGCAAATTTTGGGGGCCAACAACTTGAAAAAAAAAAAAAGAGTACAAGCTCCTATAACAAAACACAGACCTACAAAAATTGAAGCTCACAGGTACCAATACCAAAGATATACTTTATTGAGTTACACTTGTACATACATAAAAGCCGTTGTAATTAAAAAAGGTAGCAGCAAAAAAAAAAACACCATCCCAGTGGGACACTGGCTACATGTTATATTGTAATAACCAAAAGTTTATAAACATCTATCTATGTGTCTGAGTCTCATGCATTACAACAATATATGTATAAGGGACAAAAAGTCTCCACAACATGTTCACAGCAGTCCAAAAAAACAAATGTCACAATAAGATATGCTGCCCATAAAACAGGGACATAAAATCTTATAGACTGCTGACAACAAAAGAGTAATAGCCATAAAACAGGAGAGACTCACCTACAGAGCTAGTGTACCCAAACCAGGATGGCGCTACCCCAACGCGCGTTTCGGCGTGCCTTCGTCAGGGGGTAACGCCATCACCGTGGATCATGTGGTTATAAAGACCTTCCTACCAATCAGATTGCATTCACAATGTATTCAGTTATTTTAATCACCTGGATGTTCGGCGGCAGAGACCCGGTGAACGGAATACAGAGCACGATCTTCCCCCCAGCCGGCGTCACCTCATACCGCCCATGACACGTGGCGTCTCACGTTGCGTGGCGGGCCGACGTGAAGACGCCAGGTGGGAGGGGCCACGCACTGCCCCGTACATCGCGTGCACACATCGCAGGAGAAGAAAAACAGGGAGAACAAGCTCCCTCTACTGACTAAATTCGGCATATCTCTAACATTAACCATTTTTATATATATGTAAATTCCTTCTCCTGAACACCTCCTATTTATAAGAACAGTATATATTCCTATGACCCAGCATTGTACAATATAGATGTTCATTATGCACAGTGAACATTATTGTTAACCTAATACACCAGTATACAATAAATATGCAATACATAATCTCATAATACATGATTGCACAATAAAATACATAATACATAGTGAACTATATTCTATAATAAAACCAGGAAAACCATGATTATTCATATGAGAGGACATAAGTAATTGATCATCCTTCATAAATAAATACTTAAAAAATATAGATGTTTCATCTCAATGTATGTTGTGAATATGATACAAACATTATATCATGTACTATCTACATGGGTGAAGTGATAAATGAGTAAAATAAAAATAACTCATAAATAATGCGTGAAAACTGTGTGTGATGTCAAAATGCTTGTAAAAGGGGGGAAAATTTGAAAAATTATTTAATTACTCCATAAAAATAATAAATAATATTTTTTATTCCCCTCCCTTCCCCCATTGACATCCTGTATCACCATTCACTAATTTTGTCACCATTTATTCTTTACACCCTCACAATTTTTTCGGCTCATGGTTCACGTATGCCACGCATACAGTATATATACAATTGTGGTGTATCACACTTCATTATGTATAATTTTTTATTATATTTTTTATTATTATTATTTACTATTTATTATTCTTTTTTTATTATTTATTATTTTTTATTTATTATTTTTATGGAGTAATTAAATAATTTTTCTAATTTTTTCCACTTTTTCATAAGCATTTTTACATCACACAGTTTTCACGTATTATTTATGAGTTATTTTTATTTTACTCATTTATCACTTCACCCATGTAGATAGTACATGATATAATGTTTGTATCATATTCACAACATACAATGAGATGAAACATCTATATTTTTTAAGTATTTATTTATGAAGGATGATCAATTACTTATGTCCTCTCAAATGAATAATCATGGTTTTCCTGGTTTTATTATGGAATATAGTTTACTATGTATTATGTATTTAATCGTGCAATCATGTATTATGAGATTATGTATTGCATATTTATTGTATACTGGTGTATTAGGTTAACAATAATGTTCACTGTGCATAATGAACATCTATATTGTACAATGTTGGGTCAGAAGAATATATACTGTTCTTATAAATAGGAGGTGTTCAGGAGAAGGAATTTATATATATATAAATGGTTAATGTTAGAGATATGCCGAATATAGTCAGTAGAGGGAGCTTGTTCTCCCTGTTTTTCTTCTCCTGCGATGTGTGCACACGATGTACGGGGCAGTGCATGGCCCCTCCCATCTGGCGTCTTGACATCGGCCCGCCACGCAACGTGAGACGTCATGTGTCATGGGCGGTACGAGGTGACGCCGGCTCGGGGGAGGATCGTGCGCTGTATCTCGTTCACCGGATTTCTGCCGCCGAACATCCAGGTGATTAAAATAACTGATTACATTGTGAATGCAATCTGATTGGTAGGAAGGTCTTTATAACCACGTGATCCACGGTGATGGCGTTACTCCCTGACAAAGGCACGCCGAAACGCGCGTTGGGGTAGCACCATCCTGGTTTGGGTACACTAGCTCTATAGGTGATTCTCTCCTGTTTTATGGCTATTACTCTTTTGTTGTCAGCAGTCTATAAGATTTTATGTCCCTGTTTTATGGGCAGCATATCTTATTGTGACATTCGTTTTTGGACTGCTGTGAACATGTTGTGGAGACTTTTTGTCCCTTATACATATATTGTTGTAATGCATGAGACTCAGCCACATAGATAGATGTTTATAAACTGTTGGTTATTACAATATAACATGTAGCCAGTGCCCCACTGGGATGGTGTTTTTTTTTTTGCTGCTACCTTTTTTAATTACAACGTCTTTTATGTATGTACAAGTGTAACTCAATAACGTATATCTTTTGTATTGGTACCTGTGAGCTTCAATTTTTGTAGGTCTGTGTTTTGTTATAGGAGCTGGTACTCTTATATTTTTTCAAGTTGTTGGCCCCCAAAATTTGCCGCAATATGTATTGCATGCACTAACTGTAGTTCAGGCATGTGGGCCAGCGTTGGTCTAGTGTTTATATTAACCTATGTTGTTTACTGTGTTTTGTACACAGATTGTTGACCAATGGCCACTTTGGACTATAAAGCCAGAGAACAGTCCTGGCTTTCACAACTGGATGCTGTTTTTAAGGATGAAGGGGCAGTTGGTGGTCTGGATGGTGGGGAGATATTTAGAGAGACCCAGCAGTCATTGCAGTATTTACTGCATAAAAGAACACACTTATGGTGGAATAAGGCTTTCCTGGAAAAATATCTCCAGAGGGGCCTCATTCCAAGAGGCTTGCGCATACAAGTGTTCCCCTCTTTCCCCATTGAGGATGAAAGTTTCACCTCTAAGTGGGAGGAGATATGTAATAACAGTTCCTTCAAATTTATGGAGCTTTTAATAGGATTGAATAAGAGAAGTTTGGAACAAATAGACCAAGAGGTTGAACAATTACAGATACGACTTTACGACTATCTAATGACGGGAACCCTGAGATGCTGAAACAATTTCAGAACTCAATGGAAATTAAATATTCCGAATGGGAAAAAGAGATACAAGAATTTCAAAATAAAGAAATTCACCGGTGATCAGAGAGACGCACAACAGAAGAGAGTATATAGATGGAGGGGTACGAATATGGGTAGACCACAGAGTAGGTCCTCCTCCGTATTCTCAGTGTCCTCACAGAATAAATTTCAACCAAACATATGCCACTCTATACGTTTGGGTCGGAGCAAGAGAAAAATGGACCATGGACAAGGACCTGGAAAGAAGATGCAACAGGCCCCGGCTATTAATAGTTGACAGAATGACAAAGACCTGAAGGTAATTAATCTCTCAACCTATAGTTTCTCAGATGTTGATATCTCACTTTTGGAGCGAGGCCTGTCCTATGCACCCAGTTCCCGGTTTGACCCTTTCATTGCCATCAAGGACCTACATATGTTTGGACGGTCCCTGATGATGAAGCGTTGGCATCACAAAGAAACAGAGGCGGATATTTTCGAGACTAGTAGTGAACAACAGGCTCTCCAAAATTTGGAAGACCTGTTACGTGAACAGGAGGATACAACTACCAATGATGTGCCCTCCGTTTTACGTAAAAAATCTACAAAATTTCCGCCTCTGTCACTGTGCCCAGCGGTGGATTTGTTTGTAAAATTGGTCACCAGAGATTTCAAAGATATACCTTTGTCGGTTTATCATGATAATCTCACACAAGGACAACGACAAAGTCTCAGGAAGTTAAAAAGGTTGCCAGATGTAGTATACAAACCAGCGGATAAGGGGGGAAATTTGGTAGTTTGGCCAAGGGAGATGTACCTAAAGGAGGCATATAGGCAATTAAAGAACAAGACGTGCTATAAAAAACTAACGTTTAATCCCCTTTCTTCCTTCAGAAATGATTTGTCAAAAATAAGACAAGGCTTTGGAAGCAGACATCATATCCAAACAATTACATCAAGACTTGATTGTCCAGGAACCAACGATACCCAGGTTATACCTACTACCAAAAATCCATAAGGATGCAGCAGTTCCTCCAGGTAGGCCTATTATATCTGGCCAAGGCAGTTTAGTAGAGAAAATCTGCAGATTCCTGGATTTTCTTTTGAAACCGTTAGTGACAATTCTACCGTCCTATATTAGGGACACTTCTGACCTACTGCACAAACTACAGGGAGTATGTCTTGAAAATTACACCCTGTTAGTAACATGCGATGTAGAGTCTTTGTATACCAGTATTAGGCATTCAGACGGACTCCAGGCAGTCAAGTTATTTCTGAGGGCTAGTGATACAAATAATGATATGATGGTATTTTTATTACAGTTATTGAATTTTGTATTAACTAAAAACTTTTTTACATCAATGGGTCCTTTTTCCTACAGCTCCAGGGAACTGCGATGGGGGCAGCTTGTGCGCCCTCACACGCAAATTTGTTCCTGGGGCTGTGGGAGAGACACCTGTTCATGTCAGACAGACACGTCGTCATGGACCGCGCCATATTCTGGGCGTGGTACATTGACAACGTTTTTGTTGTCTGGCAGGGAACTGAGGAACACTTACAAAACTTTTTTATGTCCCTCAACAAAAACTCTCGGAATATTAAACTTACCTACGTATGTCATTGTAACAAGATTGACTTCCTGGATGTGACAATATCCAAAGACAGTAGAGGATACATACAAACGAATGTCTACCGAAAAGAGACTTCAGTCAATTCGTACTTACATGCTTCTTCCTTGCACCCTAGAAATACCATCAAAGCCATTCCCACTGGACAATTCCTGCGTATACGGAGGATCTGTTCAGATGATAACACTTTTGAAAAACAGCCGACTGACCTGATGAATCGATTCCTGAAAAGAGTATACAGCCGAAGATCTATTAAGAAGGCGTACTATAGAGATAAATCACGGAAACAATCCGATCTTTTACAAGTGAAGAAACATAAAGGCACAGATACAAAAATCAGGGAACGTGCCAGCTTCAGTGAACGTGCCAGCTTCAGTGCATAAAGAGGGAAACACATCATCATGTAGCAATTTCGCATATCCAGTGACCCCCTTAGACTTTTATCTTTGGGGTCATATGAAGGCAATTGTCTATGCTGTGAAGATACGAGATGTGCAGCACCTAAAACTACGGATACTGGAAGCCTGTGCTAGCATTTCTCCTGTGGTGTTGCTATCAGTGTGTGAAGAGTGGGAGAAGAGGGTTGCATTGACAATCCAACACAATGGGCAGCACATTGAACACATTTTATAAGTGGTCAGAAACTTGTAAATAACTCATGAAAGAATAAAGTTACGTTAAAACCGATGTGTCACATGACCCTCTTCCTATTGAAAAAACAAAAGTTGGATTCAAAATGGCCGACTTCAAAATGGCCGCCATGGTCACTACCCATCTTGAAAAGTTTCCCCCTCACATATACTAATGTACCACAAACAGGAAGTTAATATCACCAACCATTCCCATTTTATTAAGGTGTATCCATATAAATGGCCCACCCTGTATATACACTCACCTAAAGAATTATTAGGAACACCTGTTCTATTTCTCATTAATGCAATTATCTAGTCAACCAATCACATGGCAGTTGCTTCAATGCATTTAGGGGTGTGGTCCTGGTCAAGACAATCTCCTGAACTCCAAACTGAATGTCAGAATGGGAAAGAAAGGTGATTTAAGCAATTTTGAGCGTGGCATGGTTGTTGGTGCCAGACGGGCCAGTCTGAGTATTTCACAATCTGCTCAGTTACTGGGATTTTCACGCACAACCATTTCTAGGGTTTACAAAAAATGATGTGAAAAGGGAAAAACATCCATTATGCGGCAGTCCTGTGGGCGAAAATGCCTTGTGGATGCTAGAGGTCAGAGGAGAATGGGCCGACTGATTCAAGCTGATAGAAGAGCAACGTTGACTGAAATAACCACTCGTTACAACCGAGGTATGCAGCAAAGCATTTGTGAAGCCACAACACGCACAACCTTGAGGCGGATGGGCTACAACAGCAGAAGACCCCACCGGGTACAACTCATCTCCACTACAAATAGGAAAAAGAGGCTACAATTTGCACGAGCTCACCAAAATTGGACTGTTGAAGACTGGAAAAATGTTGCCTGGTCTGATGAGTCTCGATTTCTGTTGAGACATTCAAATGGTAGAGTCCGAATTTGGCATAAACAGAATGAGAACATGTATCCATCATGCCTTGTTACCACTGTGCAGGCTGCTGGTGGTGGTGTAATGGTGTGGGGAATGTTTTCTGGCCACACTTTAGGCCCCTGTCACGGAACCATGAACCAGACGTACAACAAGGGATAAGTGAAAATAAGAAGGCTTTATTGAAAATAAAGCTGTAAAGCAAAAGTCCAAACGGATGGCGAAACCGAAGCAGAGTCTTTGCGAAGCCAGAGGTCAGGAACCAGAAGGGTAGTCAGACGAAGCCAGGATCAGGAACCAGCAGGGTAGTCGGACGAAACCAGGATCAGGAACCAGCAGGGTAGTCGGACGCAACCAGGATCAGGAACCAGAAGCAGCAGCAGTCTAGAAGCATGTGAACACAGGAGGACCAAGCAAGGAACTGAAGCCACAGACCTCCTATATATATGAGCTGGGCATCCAGCTCCTCCCAGTGGGAAGGAGGAGCCGCAGGGTGGGAGGCTACAAGAAACCCAGAAACCAAGATGGCCGCCAGTACATGTCAAACGAAGGAGAACAGCAAGAAGGTAATACCATGACAGTACCTCCCCCTCAAGGGCCCCTCCTCCGCGGAGTAAAGAATGGTTTCTGAGGGAAGCGTGCGTGGAAGGCTCGGAGCAAGGCAGGAGCATGGCATTCTGCGGAGGGAACCCAGGAACGCTCCTCTGGACCATAACCACGCCAATGGACCAAAAACTGCACCCGACCGCGGACCAGGCGTGAGTCCAGGATATTGCTCACCTCATACTCCTCACGATTACCCACTTGGACCGGACGAGGCCGAGGAACCGAGGAAGTGAAACGATTACACACCAGTGGCTTCAACAGGGAGACATGAAACACGTTGGAGATCCGCATGCCAGGAGGAAGCGCAAGGGCATAGGCTACCGGGTTTACCCTGCGAAGCACTCGGAAGGGACCAACAAAGCGAGGCGCCAGCTTGGGAGTGGGCACTCGAAGGTTGAGGTTGCGGGTGAACAACCATACACGGTCTCCGACCTAGTAGGAAGGAGCAGGCGCTCGTCTGCGATCAGCCTGGAGTCTCTGGCGCTGCGCAGAGACCTCAAGGGACTTCTGGATCAGTACCCAAGAAGCACGTAGGACGGAAAGGTGATCCTCCACAGCCGGAATATCCTGGGGAGAGAATACCTCCGGTAACACGGCAGGTTGGAACCCATAATTGGCCATGAAGGGAGACGTCCCAGAGGAAGAGTTCACCGCCGTGTTCCTGGCAAACTCAGCCCAAGGCAGGAGGTCAACCCAATTGTCTTGGTGATCGGAGACATAGCAACGAAGGAATTGCTCCAAGGCCTGATTTGATCGTTCTGCGGCCCCATTGGACTGAGGGTGGTAGGCCGAGGAGAAGGAGAGATGAATCCCCAACTGGGAGCAAAAGGCGCGCCAGAACCTGGACACAAACTGACTCCCCCGATCCGACACAATCTCCTTGGGCAAACCGTGCAACCGGAAGACCTCCCTGGCAAAAATCGTGGCCAACTCTTGTGCAGAGGGTAACTTCTTGAGAGGAACACAGTGGCACATTTTGGAAAACCGATCCACAATCATGAGAATGACCGTATGGCCTCGGGATGCAGGGAGGTCCACAATGAAATCCATCCCCAGGTGTGACCATGGGCGCTCCCCGGTGGCTATGGGTTGCAGAAGGCCCAACGGAAGGTGCCGAGGGGACTTACTCTGGGCACAAACGGAGCATGCCGCTACATATGCGGCGATGTCGGAACGTAGGGAAGGCCACCAGAACAGACGTGAAACAGCCCAGGACAGCTGATTCTTTCCAGGATGCCCCGCGGTCTTGGAGTTATGGTAGGTTCGCAACAACCGAGTGCGCAACTCCTCAGGCACAAAACATCTGCCGTTGGGTCTCCCAGAGGGAGCACCATATTGAGCCGCCAAAATCTGCTCACCCAGGGGAGAGGTCAGGCTGGTGCGAATGGCGGCCAAGATCTGATTCGGAGGTATGACCGAAGTCGGAATCGACTCCTCCCTGGACAGCTCGGAGTACTGCCGTGATAAGGCATCCGCCCTGATGTTCTTAGAACCGGGTAGGTAGGAGACCACGTAATTAAAACGTGACAAGAACAGAGCCCATCTGGCCTGACGTGGTGTCAATCTCTTGGCCTCAGAAAGGTAGGTCAGATTCTTGTGGTCTGTCAGGATGAGGACCGGAACCACCGAACCCTCGAGCAAGTGCCTCCATTCTTTAAGGGCCTGCACGATGGCCAATAACTCCCTGTCACCAATCTGATAGTTGCACTCCGCGGAAGACAGTTTCCGGGAGTAAAACCCACAAGGAAGCAGAGGACCCTCTGGTGTTCTACGCTGAGACAGAAGGGCGCCTACTCCCGTCTCAGACGCGTCCACCTCGAGGACAAAGGGCAACCCAGGGTTGGGATGCGACAGAATCGGAGCCGACACAAAGGCGGACTTTAGAGCCTCAAAAGCTCGGATGGCCTCGAGCGGCCAGACCTGGGAATTACTGCCCTTCCTGGTCAGATCCGTGAGAGGCTTGGCTAGCATGGAAAAGTCCCTGATGAACTTCCGATAATAATTGGCGAAGCCCAAAAAGCGCTGCAGGGAACGAAGACCACTGGGCTGGGGCCACTGTAAGACAGCCGAAACCTTCTCAGGATCCATGGAGAACCCCTCAGCGGAAATGATGTAACCTAAGAAGGTTACCTGGGATCGGTGAAATTCGCATTTCTCAAGCTTACCGAACAGCTTGTTCTCTCGTAACCGTTGCAACACTCGTCTGACATCCAGAATGTGGGCCTCCATGGATTCAGAATATACCAAGATGTCATCCAAATAGACCACCACACACTGCTGCAACAGGTCACGGAAAACATCGTTGATGAATTCCTGAAAGACTGCGGGCGCATTGCACAACCCAAAGGGCATAACCAAGGATTCATAATGACCGGTCCTGGTGTTAAACGCGGTCTTCCACTCATCGCCCGCCTTGATCCTTACCAGGTTATATGCCGCCCTCAGGTCGAGTTTGGTAAAGACCGTGGCCCCTTTAAGGCGATCGAACAGCTCGGAAATCAAGGGTATCGGGTAAGCGTTCTTGATCGTGATGCGATTGAGACCCCTGTAATCGATGCAAGGCCTCAACTCACCGCCCTTCTTTTTCACAAAGAAAAATCCAGCCCCTGCCGGGGACGAGGATTTGCGAATGTGTCCGCGTGAAAGCGCCTCCCTCACGTACTCCTCCATGGCCTCATTCTCCGCTACCGACAGTGGATAGACTTTGCCACGAGGAGGAACGGCACCAGATTGTAACTCTATGGCACAATCGTATGGGCGGTGCGGAGGTAGGGCAACCGCGCGCACCTTATCGAATACATCCTGGTACTCCTCGTATTCAGGAGGCAACAGAGAGTCCAAAGAAGTACACAGCAACTTGACAGACCCATGGATGCAACTAGCCCCACACTGCGGTGACCACGAGAGGATCTCGGCCGATCTCCAATCGAAAGTCGGATTATGCTTCTGGAGCCAGGGGTACCCCAAGACCACTGAGTAGTGTGGAGACGAAATAACCTGGAGGCAGACCGACTCTCTGTGAACGGCACCAATGGCTTTCCCCACTGGAAGGGTCTCATGAGTCACGTGTGGCGGCAGAAGGGGTCTGCCGTCTATCGCCTCAAGAGCCAGTGGGGAACCTCGAGCCTGCAGAGGAATGGAATTGGCGGCAGCGAACACATTATCAATGAACAAACCACCAGCACCAGAGTCCACCAACGCCTGGGTCGTCACCGAGCCCCCGACCCAGGAGAGGACAACAGTGATCAGTGGTTTGTCAACACGGGAAACCGGGGACGAGGAGACTCCACCCAAGATCTGCCCCCGACAGGATCTCAGGTGCGAGCGTTTCCCGGACGGTTCGGACATGCCAACCGAAAATGCCCACCGAGACCACAGTACATGCATCGGCCCTCGCGTCTCCGGAGTACCCTCTCCCCCTCGGACAGGCGAGCAAACCCCAGCTGCATGGGTTCACCCCCAGACAAGTCATCCCCAGGAGGCGTGGGAGGAGAGGGAGGCACGGGTGGGACAGCAAACGTAGGCGCCAATCTGTTAGAAAACCTCCGCAGGCTCTCCTTAAAGGAAGGTCTCTCCCTGAGTCTGGTGTCAATCAAAATCAGGAAAGAAATAAGAGACTCGAGCTCCACTGGTAGGTCCTTAGCTGCAACCTCATCCTTCAAGGCATCCGAGAGACCATGAGAGAAAGCAGCGACCAGAGCCTCATTATTCCAGCCCACCTCTGCTGCCAGGGTACGAAACTCAATGGCGTATTCAGCTACGGATCGTGAACCCTGTCTGATGGACATAAGGAGCTTCGCAGCAGAGGCAGCACGAGCCGGCACATCGAAAACCTTCCGAAGAGAAGCAACAAAACCGGAAAACTCGGCAACCACCGGATTGTTGTTCTCCCATAAAGGGCTGGCCCAGGCCAAGGCCTTGTCCGAGAGCAGCGAGATCAAGAAGCCCACCTTTGATCTCTCAGTGGGAAAGGCATGTGGCAGCAACTCGAAATAAATGCCCACCTGGTTAAGGAAACCTCGGCACTGAGTTGGCTCTCCCCCAAAGCGCTGTGGAAGAGGGGCAGAACCGGTCATACCCCGAAACACCGCAGGTGCAACAACAGGTGTCGGGGTAGACTCTGGCGCAACAACCGGAGCGGCAGTAGGAGCGGGCCCAGGAGCGACAACCGACCCATCGGCAACGGGAGCGAAATGAGCCGTGCGTTCAAGCAGGGTTTGCAACGCCACAGCGAACCGACCCAACAGATGATCCTGCTGATCAAGTCTGGCAACCAGCGTGGGTAGCGAGGATGGCCCTGTACCGTCAGAATTCATGGCTTGGTCCTAATGTCACGGAACCATGAACCAGACGTACAACAAGGGATAAGTGAAAATAAGAAGGCTTTATTGAAAATAAAGCTGTAAAGCAAAAGTCCAAACGGATGGCGAAACCGAAGCAGAGTCTTTGCGAAGCCAGAGGTCAGGAACCAGAAGGGTAGTCAGACGAAGCCAGGATCAGGAACCAGCAGGGTAGTCGGACGAAACCAGGATCAGGAACCAGCAGGGTAGTCGGACGAAACCAGGATCAGGAACCAGAAGCAGCAGCAGTCTAGAAGCATGTGAACACAGGAGGACCAAGCAAGGAACTGAAGCCACAGACCTCCTATATATATGAGCTGGGCATCCAGCTCCTCCCAGGGGGAAGGAGGAGCCGCAGGGTGGGAGGCTACAAGAAACCCAGAAACCAAGATGGCCGCCAGCACATGTCAAACGAAGGAGAACAGCAAGAAGGTAAGACCATGACAGCCCCTTAGTGCCAATTGGGCATCGTTTAAATGCCACGGGTTACCTGAGCATTGTTTCTGACCATGTCCATCCCTCCATGACCACCATGTACCCATCCTCTGATGGCTACTTCCAGCAGGATAATGCACCATGTCACAAAGCTCGAATCATTTCAAATTGGTTTCTTGAACATAACAATGAGTTCACTGTACTAAAATGGCCCCCACAGTCACCAGATCTCAACCCAATAGAGCATCTTTGGGATGTGGTGGAACGGGAGCTTCGTGCCCTGGATGTGCATACCTCAAATCTCCATCAACTGCAAGATGCTATCCTATCAATATGGGCCAACATTTCTAAAGAATGCTATCAGCACCTTGTTGAATCAATGCCACGTAGAATTAAGGCAGTTCTGAAGGCAAAAGGGGGTCCAACACCGTATTAGTTTGGTGTTCCTAATAATTCTTTAGGTGAGTGTATATATATATATATATATATAAATATATATATACAGTACAGACCAAAAGTTTGGACACACCTTCTCATTCAAAGAGTTTTCTTTATTTTCATGACTATGAAAATTGTAGATTCACACTGAAGGCATAGCAAAACCATTTTAGGGGACTACCTCTTGAAGCTCATCAAGAGAATGCCAAGAGTGTGCAAAGCAGTAATCAAAGCAAAAGGTGGCTACTTTGAAGAACCTAGAATATGACATATTTTCAGTTGTTTCACACTTGATTGTTATGTATATAATTCCACATGTGTTAATTCATAGTTTTGATGCCTTCATAGTCATGAAAATAAAGAAAACTCTTTGAATGAGAAGGTGTGTCCAAACTTTTGGTCTGTACTGTATATATATATTATACATAAATACACACGTGCGTGTGTGTTTGTGCTTTAGGGTGCACACCCTAATGCAATAGGCTGCGCACGCCTATGTATACAACAGAATAAAGTTTCAAAGATAGATGAGATAGGCATAGGCAGATTCATTAGGCTCAGCGCGCCGCTCAGGCTGCCTCAAGTCACCCGGCTGCACAGGGGGCGTGACTGACTGGTGGTGTCACTGGTGTGTGAGAGCGGCGGCGGGTAGCGCAGCGGCAGCTGCAGATACCATAGGCGAGGCTCGAGCTGACTGATTGTGTCTGAGTCAGACAGACACAGACAGCCGCGCCCGCCAGTAAGATTAGATCAGAATCTGATTTGATTCAGTCATTCAGATCAGAGTTAGACCGTAGACGCACACGCACTTTGGCAGCCAGCAGCAGCAGGAGACGTGGTCAGGACAGGTCAGGGCGCCAAAATGTAGCTTTGCTTGTGTTGGCAAAAATCCTTGCACCGGCCCTGGGTGTATGCTGTGACACTGTTGCCACACTTGCGGTTGCCCACGGCAACGTGTTGCTGTGAGAGCATGCGGTGGCACTGTCTCAGCCTTCTGGGTGATTGCCGCAACATGGTTGCCACGCATGCTGTTGCCGGTGGTTACGTGTTTGGTATGCTTGTGTGTGCACTTCCCCTTTAAGTTGTAGCCTCCCTCTGTCTGGTGCTGTAAGGGTTAACTCCCTGACTGGGTGTGGACAGTATGGCCACAAAGGCTCCTTGCTTGGAGCCTTTGGAAGAGGGCCCAGCATGTGTCGCCTGCCGTTTTTCTGGCGCACATGCTTATCCTCCGGAGGGAGGGTGAAAGGTTAGACGCTGTTAACAGTGCGGTTCCCTGTGACTGTTGGTTGCAGTAGGTGTGAACCGTCACTTGTGTTTGTGTTTCTTCACGTCCATTTCTCAGTGGTTCAGGTGCTTGTGTTGTGTGCCTTTGGTGTACTGGCTGTGTGCTGGTTGGGAATGCTTGCTGGCAGCGACCTTGTGTGATCTGGGTCTGAGGTGGACACAGTGTTCAGTGTGGTCTCTCTGAGCTGTATGGCTGCTGGCTGCCTGGTTTCTTGGTGGTTCCGGGGGATGGCAGCAGTCTTTTAGAGACTTGCTTGCACTGACGCCGATCCTGTTACTTTCCCGTACCCACCCGCCCTGTTATTTTTTGGTTGTTCTGTTTAGTTCCCCTTTTTTTCTTGTTGGGGGGGCTTTGAGGGGTGGGAGTGTCACAGCCTATGGTGTACGCTGTACACACTTGCGGTTGCCCGCGACAATGTGTTGCTGTGAGAGCATGCGGTGGCAGTGTCTCGGCCTTCTGGGTGATTGCCGTGACATGGTTACCACGCATGCTGTTGCCGGTGGATACGTGTTTGGTATGCTTGTGTGTGCACTTCCCCTTTAAGTTGTAGCCTCCCTCTGTCTGGTGCTGTAAGGGTTAACTCCCTGACTGGGTGTGGTCACTTGGCTTATATCTTCTGTGGTTTCCTGGCTGGAGTCAGTTGTACTTCTGCTGTTGTTGGTGCTGGAGCTCTGCTCCAGTCCAGGGTGTTCCATCTGTCCAGTGAGGGCCACCCTTGTGGTCATCAATGTTATCCCGGTGTCTCCTTCCCTTCCTGTCCCTATTTGTATGGAGTGGGTTATGTTCAGGGAGTTTGTATGTCTAGTTTGGTGTTACTTGTCTGGTGGTGTTTGGTGTTCAGCATGTTTACTAGACATTCCCCTGTCTCATGTTTATTGCAGCTATGGGTGTCTTGGGTTCCTGTGTGGTTTGGGGTGTGTGCTGTGTCCTTTAATGTTCGTGTGGACAGCAACATTACTGCACGGGTTCCCGTCGTTGTGTCTGTGGCAGGTAAGTGTGTTATTAGTTTCGCTTACCTGCCATCTCCTTATGCTGTATGTGTTCCCCCCCCTCCTTGCAGCCTGGCCTCAGATAGAGACTCCTGTTCCTCCATGACTAGGATGAACAGGTCGTCTTTTCCCTGCTCCTTTGTGAGGGATTACCAGGGCGACTTAGGATCTCTAGAAATCCTGAGTATGAGTCGTCCTACCATCGGGGTCCGCTCATACGGTGAGGAGTCAGGGAGAGGATTAGGGACGCTGTAGAAGGTGACCTGCTCCCTAATTACTCCTTTTGGCCAGGCTGATCCCCTTTTACCCTTTGACACCGCATGGTGGGGGGTTTCCCCCACTCCCCGTCATGACACACATCCCTCCATTACCGCTTGTAGAGCGGATACGCTACGTTCGAATTTGGTAAGGAGTTATCTGGAACCTAAGCCCCGACAGATTATTTCTGGGGATAGGGGTCCACAGTGGGGTTTTAAACCCTGCAGGCAATGTGTAGCATGCGCTAATATGGAACGAGCAAGTGATTTCACGGACTCTGGAGGTATGAAAACATTTAAAATTACACACCACATTACCTGTTCGATCTCCGAAGTGATTTATTACGCTACCTGTCCGTGTCCAAAGATTTATATTGGACTGATGACCTGTGAACTAAAAATCCGGGTGCGGGAGCATGTAAGGGACATCATCGCAGCAGAGAACACAGATGATTGGGAAGATTTAAAACCTATTGCAAAAGATTTCAGGATCTGCCATGCGTGCAACCCTAGATTTTTGAAGGTGAGGGGAATTGACTGCATTAGAATGGATCTTAGAGCAGGGGATATATCCAAGAAATTATCTCAGAAAGAGAGCTGCTAGATCTGGACACTGGGGACTCTTCGTCCCTCAGGCCTTAATGAAAATCTGGGTTTCTCTGCGTTTCTCTTACCTTTTAGACCACTTGCTGTGGACCATCTGTTTTTAATTTCTGTGATAATTTTTAATATTCTTTCTTTCTTCCTTTCATAGGTTGCATTAGGCCTGGTGATTCATCAGGCTCACTCTCGTAATTATCATCTTCTCATCATGTGTGTACAGTTTTTGTCGGCTGGGACCTTTTAATATGCACGCTTTATGTTAATTCATTGTTAATCTATTATTATATGTTATACTTATGTTACATGAGGTATGGCGTGTGTGAGGGCCGGGTGGACGACTCTGCCCATCCCGCCTCTTTTAATAGCCTATAGGGTGAGGTCATTTGTATATTAAGCTTGTATTGCACGTTAGGGTACTTCGGCGATGTATCAGTGAATATTAGTTTTTCCCCTTTGCGGTTATATTCACAAATTTTTCCCTCCCCCTCCCCTCCCTTCCCCCGCCCCACTCTTCCCTTTCCATCCATCCCCCATTGACATCCTGTATCACCATTCACTAATTTTGTCACCATTCATTATTTAAACCTTCAGAGTTTTTTTTGGCTCATGGTTCACGTATGCCACGCATACGGTATATATACAATTGTGGTGTATCACACTTCATTATGTATATGTTTTTATTGTATTTTTTATTATTATTTTTTTTTCTATTTATTCTTTTTTTTATTTTTTATTCTTTTTATGGATTAATTAAATCATCTTTCTAATTTTTTCCACTTTTTCACAAGCATTTTGACATCACACACAGTTTTCACGTATTATTTATGAGTTATTTTTATTTTTATTTTACTCATTTATCACTTCACCCATGTAGATAGTACATGGATATAATGTTTGTATCATATTCACAACATACATTGAGATGAAACATCTGTTTTTTAAGTATTTATTTATGAAGGATGATCAATTACTTATGTCCTCTCATATGAATAATCATGGTTTTTCTGGTTTTATTATGGAATATAGTTCACTATGCATTATGTATTTTATTGTGCAATCATGTATTATGAGATTATGTATTGCATATTTATTGTATACTGGTGTATTAGGTTAACAATAATGTTCGCTGTGCATAATGAACATCTATATTGTACAATGCTGGGTCATAAGAATATATACTGTTCTTATAAATAGGAGGTGTTCAGGGGAAGGAATATATATATATATATATATATATAGTTAATGTTAGAGATATGCCGAATATAGTCAGTAGAGGGAGCTTGTTCTCCCTGTTTTTCTTCTCCTGCGATGTGTGCACCCGATGTACGGGGCAGTGCGTGGCCTCTCCCACCTGGCGTCTTGACGTCGGCCCGCCACGCAGCGTGAGACATCACGTGTCATGGGCGGTACGAGGTGACGCCGGCTGGGGGGAGGATCGTGCGCTGTATCTTGTTCACCGGGTCTCTGCCGCCGAACATCCAGGTGATTAAAATAACTGATTACATTGTGAATGCAATCTGATTGGTAGGAAGGTCTTTATAACCACATGATCCACGGTGATGGAGTTCCCCCCCGACGAAGGCACGCCGAAACGCGCGTTGGGGTAGCACCATCCTGGTTTGGGTACACTAGCTCTATAGGTGAGTCTATCCTGTTTTATGGCTATTACTCTTCTGTTGTCAGCAGTCTATAAGATTTTATGTCCCTGTTTTATGGGCGGCATATTTTATTGTGACATTTGTTTTTGGACTGCTGTGAACATGTTGTGGAGACTTTTTGTTCCTTATACATATATTGTTGTAATGCATGAGACTCAGCCACATAGATAGATGTTTATAAACTGTTGGCTATTACAATATAACATGTAGCCAGTGTCCCACTGGGATGGTGTTTTTTTTTTTTTGCTGCTACCTTTTTTAATTACAACGACTTTTATGTATGTACAAGTGTAACTCAATAAAGTATATCTTTGGTATTGGTACCTGTGAGCTTCAATTTTTGTAGGTCTGTTAAATTTAAATGGTAGCAACATTGGAACTGGTTCAATTGCGCAGCATATGCATCAAAATACACTACTTACAAAAAGGATGTTTGGCTTTCGGGTGAAATTTATGGAAAACATAAGGGTTCATGCTACAGTGATTTTAGTATATCATGAAAGTAGAGCATTTGTAGAAGCATGCAATGGTGATTTTATCATCACAAACAATATATTGAAACAAAAGCCAACAACAGTAGTGGGTATACCCCCACAAAAATGTCAGTGTCTTAATAACTTGTCATGTGGCCTTGAGCATTAATTACAGCTTGACAACGATGTTTCCTGCTGTTCACAAGTAAACTTATTGTCTGCTGTAACTAGTGTTGAGCTCGAATATTCGAATAGCGAATATTAATCGCAAATATATCGCAACTTTGCTAATTTGCGAATATTTCTAATATAGTGCTATATATTCGCTATTTCGAATATTCGTCATTTTTTAACATCTGAAAACATGATTCCTCCCTGCTTCTTTCTTGTGGGTCAATGAGTCATTGTTCCACAAGCAACTTAAGCAGTAAGGAATCATGGTTTCATATGGAAAAAAAATGACGAATATTCTAAAAAACTAATATATAGGAAAACTTTAGAATTTTTTTAGAATATTCGTTATATTCTAAAACAAGTATATATAGCAATATAGCGAATATTCGTAAAATACACATATAGACTGCAATTTAGCTAATATAGTGCTATAGTATTTTTTTTAATAGTGTAAATTTTTTCCAAATCTGAAGTTCGGAAGAGAAAAAAAAAATTGACTATAAAAAAAAAATTATTATAGCACTATATTAGCTAAATCACAGTCTGTGTATTTTACGAATATTCGCTATATTGCTATAACTTTGTTTTTTAGAATATTTGTAATATTCAAAAAAACGAAGTTATAGCAATATAGCGAATGTTCGTAAAATACACATATAGACTGCAATTTAGCTAATATAGTGCTATAGTATTTTTTTTTTTATAGTGTAAATTTTTTCCAAAACGGAGAAGAGACAAAAAAATTTGACTATAAAAAAAGATTATAGCACTATAGTAGCTAAATTGCAGTCTATATGTGTATTTTACGAATATTCGCTATATTGCTATAACTTCGTTTTTTAGAATATTCGTCATATTCTAAAACAAGAATATATAGCAATATAGCGAATATTCGTAAAATACACATATTAGCCATAGCCAACCAATAGGAAAGTTACCTTATACAGTTAAAAGAAAATCGCAATACACGAATAATTAAATCGCATATTGTTCGCTATAATTAGAATAATTACGAATATTTGATTTTGACAAATATAAGACGAATATTCAATCGAATATTTACGAATTATCGCGAAATCGAATATGGCACCTCCCGCTCATCACTAGCTGTAACATCGCATCCCACTCTTCTTGAAGGGCGGCCCTCAGGTCATCGAGTGGGGTAAAGAGTTACAAGCCTTTACACGGTGACTTAGCTCATCCCATAGGTTTTCAATGGGATTCAAGTCTGGAGAAAGTGCAATCTGCTCCATTTGATTTAGGTTGGTGGGAGGACACTATAGTTTTCACAGATGAGTTTTCACAGTACACCAAGCACATTATGTTTTGGGGTCGTTATATCGACGATGTTTTGATTTTGTGGGATGGCACAACAGCACTGTTTCATAACTTTGTTGCCAGCTTAAACCAAAATGATGTAGGTATGAAATTCACCTCAGAAATACATCAACATACGCTCACTTTTCTTGACCTGCGAATTTCTGTGGAATCTGGCGGCCGCATCAGGACAGAGGTCTATCGAAAACCAACCTCAACTAACACCTTGTTACATTGGCAGAGCTATCATCCTCTGCCTTTGAAAAGAGGATGCCCTACCGGCCAATACTTATGTGCTCACCGGAACTGCTCCGACGACTGAGGTTTTGCTCGAGAATGTGACACTTTGCTGCACCGTTTTCACCAACGGGGGTACCCAAAAAAGACCTTACATGAAGCCTTCCATAGGGCCAAGAGCACCAACCGAGTAGACCTCCTAGTAAACAAACAAACAACTTTTGAGACCTCACCAATAAGATGCATTGGCACCTTTGATGCACAACACCGGAAGGTGTTCCAAATCTTACAAAAGCACTGGCATGTGCTAAGTACTGACAATGACCTCAAGGAGGTTGTATCATCTAAACCTAAGATTACGTATCGGAGGGGTAAAAATCTAAAGGATTTTTTAGTGCATAGCTTCCATAGCACGGATCCACCAAAAAACACCTGGTTGAAGTCCAGTACAGTAGGAACCTACCCATGTGGTATATGTAGCTTCTGTTCATATGTACAAAAATTAAAGATGTTTACAAACCCCCTGCATGACAGGAAATATGAGATCAGGGAATTCATCAATTGTCAAACAATGGCATTGTCTACATTGCACTCTGTCCGTGTCCCAAACTGTATGTGGGCAAAACATCTCAAGAATTCCGACGACGAATCTGCCAACACATAAGCAGTATTAATACAAAGTCGGATACAACAATATCAAGACACGTCAGAGCTTTTCATAATGGAGATCCGAAATCCCTAAAGTTTTGTGTGCAAAAAAACCTTGGGGGCACGGAGAGGGGATTTAGATAAAATCCTGCTACAAGAAGAGACAAGGTGGATCTACCGCCTGAATAGCCTTAGCCCCAACGGGCTTAATGAAGGCTTTACCTATACATCATTTTTGTAATATGAAGACAGCACAACATATTTTGAAGACAGAAACAGAATCCAATGTGAGCAGATACAAACGCTGGTTTATTAATTTACTAATAGCATATTTATATTATTTTGTGGTGGGTAGCAAACAGAGCCGGATATAGGTATTACCAGTTTGAGCCAACATCTCCTCATACCAATGTTGACAGCAGTTAGAAGTTATAAAGTCAGTAAACATATGACAAGCCATCGTTAGGATGGCATTATAAATACAAAAGAAATATAGTGAAAAATTGTACTTCCAATAACCATCATTAAAATATGAGGAGATCGAGAAATGATGTAGCCCTCAGGGTTTCTCATACTGTGTCTGTAAACTGAAAAATTTGCTCTATATAGATGCGCAATAGCAGCGATACCTTTGGCCAGGTTTCCACTGGCCCTGTGCTGCAGGCGCAAATGCATATGAACTAGTGGTAATACGAACTAAGTATAGGAGCAGCCGCAGTACCGTACTGAGCCCCTTTTTTCCTCTAAGTCCCGGCGCATGCGCAGTTGAAACTAGTGGGTGCAATAGATGATAAGTGTTTGCGGCGTTTTTTAGTGCGCAGCTGAGCCTTTTGGCTCTAAGTCCCAACGCATGCGCAACTCTAAGATAGGAGCAGCCGCATCACCCTTTCTTCCTCTGTGCCTGCGTCTAAGTCCCGGCGCATGCGCAGAAAATCAGTAAGTACGAACTGAGGACAAGTGTCTGCGGCGACCGGCACTGCGCAGGGGGCTTTTTCGTCTAAGTCCCAACGCATGCGCAGTATGAAGAAATGGACACATATGCAGGGTAAGTGTTTGCGGCGGCCCCTACTGCGCATCGGGTCATCTTGGACCTCCCCTCCTAGTGACGCCATTAACCTGTCATGGCAACAATGTTTGCAATGATAGGTTACAAGAAACTAGTTTGTTCCATACCCCCTCCGGATTGGTGTCTCCTCCCACAGGAAGTGAGAGATGAGAGGTTAAATTCCCCCACCAGCGTTAGGTATTCAAGTCTGCCCGATACCCCTGATGAAGCCAGAATAGCTGGCGAAACATGTTGGGGGGCGGAATCTAGGTTTTAATTTGCTGGACCCTATTGAGCTATTGCTGCGATCTATGTGCTTGATACAATAACAAACATTGCCATCAGGCTCATCTAACATTGGTGCTTATACCCCAAATACGGGGGCCAAGTAGTTATCAGGCACGGCATAGAACTGTGTTCATACAGCTGGGACGGTGGTGTGTGGTTGAGCGCTGTTAGTGCACTCCCGCCAACCTATACACCTTACCGACCCCTTTATTTACAGCATCTCTCATGGGGCACAGTGTTTTTAACCCTTTAGATAGCTCACAATATACTTTCAACATTTTTAAAAGATGAATAAGTAAAAGTTATGCTTTATTAGTCTGGGACAAGAGTGGTTAGTAGCCGTTTAGGCAGTAGTTTTTGAGTAATAATAAACCCTTCCCAGATAGGGTCCTATATAGGAAATATTTACTGCTCCATTTGAGGTACCCCAGTCTCCAGCAGCCATTCCATAATGATGCGACCTCAATGAGCTGGCACAATTAGGCCTGTGTTGTTTATGCAGAGGCACAATTACTGGATTAATGATGTAATTCAAGAAGTATGGGCTTGTCACTGTACCATTCACAAAATCTAGGGCAGTTCTGTATTGACTAGACACACCTCCCCACACTGTAACACTGGCACCACCAAAGGCCCGTCTGGTGACAAGAGTGGATGATGAATAGTGCTCTCCTTGACGTCTCCAATATCGTTGGCGGCCATCATTTCTGCTTAGTGTGAATCAAATTTTATCAGTGAACAGAACTGAGGCCCCCTGGTCTCTCATCCAGTGTAGATGCTTCCTGGCCCAAGCAAGACGATGACATCTATGGTTAGGTAGCCTTGCAGGTCATCTAGCACGCAGACCACGCTGATGTAAATAGTTTCAAATGGTCTGACGTGACAGTTGGCTGCCTCTCACCCCCCTTAAATGTGCCTGGAGTTGTGTGGCATTCATCATCCAGGTCCGCAGGGCATTGTTCACAATGAAGCATACATCAGTGTGGGATGTGGCGAGAGGATGTCCACTTCTATGCCTTTCTGTGACTCTTCCAGCCTCTCTGTATCTTTGTTGCAACCTGCTGATGACACTCTGTGACACTAAGCTCAGTGGCCACTTCCGTCTGAGAACATCCTGCTTGAAGCCTCGCAACGGCAAGGTACTGTTGTCATATTGGTCTCATGATGTCAAAATGTGAGCAGTATGATGAGAAGGACTGTTTAAAAACCAATTCTAATTGAACCAGTAAATTTATTGGGCAAACACTTGTTGTGAATTTTGCTGTTAAGCTCCTTGTTAAAGAACAGAAAGTTGTAAAAAATGCACTGAAACATTGAACAGTTGGACAGGTGCATTCAAAAGTTTAGAGAAGGTAACATTAAGTTCACCTGTAAAGTTTAGAGTACATTTTAGGTTTATGCTGACATTTCACCCACAAGCCAAATATCCCTAACTTTTTGTGAGTAATGTATATGCTGCAGGAGGTGCTGGATATGTGCCTATAAAACATTTAAGTACTGTAAAAGCTTGGGGGTCATGTGATCCTCCAGCATCATTCTCCCTGCCCTGTTTCCCTGTAAAAGTAAAATGACAAGTGCAGTTTTGCATGATTTGTCTGAAGCAGGTCGTCAAAAAATTGGATTCGTTTGACAAAAGTTTTGTTAAATTTGTGACAAATCCGATTAGTTTCGAATCAATTTCCTCATCTCTAAGCTACACTAGTAATAGCCAAATGGGCCAGCTTTCAGCTCAAGAAATTAAAATTAACTTACCGGTTATTGGACTTTCCAGAACCCATGACGGCACCTGAGAAAGATCTGCCCCTATAGTTGGTCAGGAAGCCTTAGCGCAATTTGAGAAGGGAACATCTCTGATGGACTGCTTGGCACCCCGACTGGGTGCCTCCGCCAATCGATGCTTCCCAGTGCTCACCGAGTACTTCCAAGCACTCCACCGGACACCATCAGCACTGTAGTCCCTACTTCCAGCGTTACAGCTTGGATGGGTTCTCGCTGTCCTCCACCCACCCTGGGCCCAAGACCAGGATCCAGCTTCCAGTGGATAGAACCATGTTGTAATCCCAGGTGAGTATAATACCGATAGCAATCCCCAGAGTAAATATAGCTGTTCCCCCCACACATGAGATGAGACTCTATGTTGAGGGTGAAACAAATCAAGAACTCTCTTTATTGAAGACCAACTCAGTATATATACAGTTCATGAAGTCTAACAACATAACTCAATCAAACATGAACAGCATGCAAACAGACATCCCCTCCCCAGTGTCTTTATGAAAGAATAGAGAGAGAGGAGACACATGTGATGGGATTATCTCCTGATTGTATCATAAGGTGATCTACTCCTCTACACCGGAGTTGGCTACTTCTAGAGTCAGCTATTTTAATCCCATCACTAACACAATAGAACAAAGGGACAAATAAACTAACACATTCATTGGGAGTCTCAGTGCAGAGTTAACACTTTTTGTGTTGTGGGATTCACACCCTGCACTTTTAATGGGCAATAGGAAAGATGTGGCCTATAAACTCAACACATAAATCAGGGTTAATAGTTCCTTGTAACTCCAAGAGGCCTGAGGGGGGTCTCCATAGTTCTGTGTCCATAGGCTAGCCCTCAGGCTTCTCCAGCAGCCCCATTGACGGTTCAGTCCATCACATTTCTCCCCTCCCAACAGTAGACTAACCAGGTACCTGACCTCCTGTCGGTCGGTGCCTGAGTTAGTCGAGTAGCCCACCCATAAACAAACACTGGTCCTGTTGAACTCTGGGGCCTGGCTGTGTTCTGTATGTCCCCAGCTGTTGAGTGGGTGTCTGCTACTCCTTGCTGCATTGTTGCTCTCTAGCTTGGAGCTGTGGGTATTTGGTGGGAAGAGTCCAACTGCTCTCTGCACAGATGCCAGCTTTTCCACTGGGACGGGGTAAGTGGGTATTGTTGTCTCCTCCACTACCCACAGGACCCGGTTGGGCAGCTGCTGGTGAGGAGTAGGACCGACTGTCCTCCCTTCTAATACTTCCAGCTGCAGTTGGGTATCTGGGACGGCTGCCCAGCATCCCTGAAGGGCTGGTAGAAAGACCTTGGTCCCAACTCCACCTTCCAGTTGTGGTTCCCCCCAGGACGAGTCTATGAGGTCCCACTGTAATTGAGAAGAGGGACCAGCTGTCTCCTTCCAGTATTTCAGGCTGCGCTGGGGAGAGAGACCGGTTGTCTCCTCTCCCTGTAGGGTAAGCTGGCGCTGGGGAGTCAGACCGACTGTCTCGACTCCCGGTAATGCTGCCTGGTGCTGGGTAGTGGTACCGACCATCTCCACTCTCAGTGATGCTTGTTGCTGCGGGGATGAGGGACCTACAATCTCCTCACCCTGTGATGCTGACTGCCGCTGGGGAGAGAGACTGGTTGTCTGCTCTCCCAATAACATACTTGGCCGCTGGGGAGTAGGACCAACTGTCCCTACTTTCGGGAACTCTGGCTGTACCTGGGGATCTGGGCCGGCTTTTTTTTTACAAAGTTGGCATTTGACCAAGATATTTATCTCACCCAGCATGGGTATATGTAAAATGACACCCCAAAACACATTCCCCAACTTCTCCTGAGTACGGCGATACCACATGTGTGACACTTTTTTGCAGCCTAGATGCGCAAAGGGGCCCGCATTCCTTTTAGGAGGGCATTTTTAGACATTTGGATCCCAGACTTCTTTGCACGCTTTAGGGCCCCTAAAATGCCAGGGCAGTATAAATACCCCACATGTGACCCCATTTTGGAAAGGAGACACCCCAAGGTATTCAATGAGGGGCATGGCGAGTTCAAAGAAAAAAAAATTTTTTGGCACAAGTTAGCGGAAATTGATTTTTTTTCCGCTAACTTGGGACAAAAATTTCAATCTTTCCTGGACTCAATATGCCCCTCAGCGAATACCTTGGGGTGTCTTCTTTCCAAAATGGGGTCATTTGTGGGGTGTTTGTACTGCCCTGGCATTTGAGGGTCTCCGCAGTCATTACATGTATGGCCAGCATTAGGAGTTTCTGCTATTCTCCTTATATTGAGCATACGGGTAATGAGATTTTTTTTTTCCGTTCAGCCTCTGGGCTGAAAGAAAAAATGAACGGCACAGATTTCTTCATTCGCATCGATCAATGTGGATGAAAAAATCTCTGCCAAAAAGAAAAAGGAGGGGAAAGGCGTCTGCCAGGACATAGGAGCTCCGCCCAACATCCATACCCACTTAGCTCGTATGCCCTGGCAAACCAGATTTCTCCATTTACATCAATCGATGTGGATGAATAAATCATTGCCGGGAGTTTTTAATTTTTTTTATATATATATATACAAAGTGTTTGCCAAAGCATATGAACACCGCCGCCTCCTCAGCTCATATGCCTCGGCAAACGTATCTTTTACTGCAGAGGAGAAATCTCGTCTTGCAGCGCCGCATACACCGACTTTTGTGTAATCTGACAGCAGCGCAATTCTTCTGTCAGAATGCACATCAGTGCTGCAGCTAGTCGATCGCTTGGTCCACCTAGAAGGTAAAAAAAAAAAAAAAAAAACACAGGCCGCAACGCAATAAATTTATTAACATTAACTTTAGAGAACATTAACTTTTATAAACTTTTGAAACAGAACAATAACTTGTTTTTTTACCTTTATAGGACAAACCTCTCCTTCCCCATGGGACAATGTGCGTCGGGAAACTAAATAGGGAGCCAACATCTGGTCATTGAAGTCCACCCCTCCCATGTGAAGGTTATAGTCGTGGACAGAGAGGGGTTTCATAATGACTCCAGTTGCCCGTTCAATTTGGACAGTCGTGTCTGCGTGAATGGTGGACAGAAGGTAAACGTCCCTCTTGTCCCTCCACTTCACCGCGAGCAGTTCTTGGTCACACAAGGCAGCCCTCTCCCCCCGTGCAAGTCGGGTACTAACGAGCCGTTGGGGGAAGCCCCGGCGACTAGGTCGCGCGGTGCCACAGCATTGAATTCCGACTAGATGTAAGTGCCGAAAGAGGGCCACGCTTGAGTAAAAATTGTCCACGTATAAGTGGTACCCCTTGTGGAGTAAGGGTGACACCAAGTCCCAGACAATCTTGCCACTGCTCCCCAGGTAGTCAGGACATCCGACCAGCTCCAGTTTTGAGTCTTTTCCCTCATAGACCCTAAAACGATATGTATAGCCCGTGGCCCTTTCACAGAGCTTATAGACCAATATGACCGCATTACATTTTTTTTAGTTAGACCAATGCTGAGGAGAAGGCCCAAAAATTTTTTTAACTCGGAAACGGTGACTGGTTTCCACCGGAAAGGCTGGGCATAGAAGCTTTCCGGATTGGCGGTAATAAACTGTGTGGCGTAGCGGTTGGTTTCTGCCACAACTAGGTCATAGAGATCCGCGGTGAAGAACAGCTCAAAAAACTGAAGGGCCGATCCTAAATGAGCCGTCTCCACGCGAACTCCAGACTGGGCGGTGAAAGGGGACAATACGGGTGCGGCGGAAGCAGGGGATTGCCAATTCGGGTTTGCCAGCACCTCTGGGAGACTAAGGGCTCTACGGGCCTGTGAACGCGGTGGCTGCGACAGGGGAGTTACTGCACGTGCCACCGTACCAGCTGGAACTGCCCTTCTGGTGCTCGCCACTTCACCAGGGAATACGGCAGTGCGGGTAGAAGGTCCAGGGTGTGCTGCGCTGCTGGTGTATGCCGCACCATAAACAAGATCAGCGCTAGCACCACTCTGCTGCAAATGAGGATCATCATGCAGGGTAGGCAGAACTCTTACATGGGATCGGGTACGTCTGGCCGTAGCAGGGACCTCTACCTCGTCATCCTCACTAGCGGTTAGAGTGCCACTGCTGTCTACAGGTTCATATTCTGAACCACTGGATTCAGCGGATGAGGCGTCCCCATCGCTTTCATCCATCACAGACAGAATCCTGTAGGCCTCTTCAGCGGAATACCCCTTGTTTGACATTTTGGGTTCACTAAATTTAGGGGGTATTCCTCTGAGACTACCCAGGAAAAAGAGCAAACCTACCTAGCAAAAAGGAGTGCTTGCGAAGTAAAGCTGCGACCGCTAATAAAGATCCAAAAAGCTCAAAAGTGATCTTTATAGCGGCGCAGCGATTTTACGGTGTTTTTGCAGTGATCAGAAAAAAAAAAATTCTGTCACTGCGGCGGGGCGGACTGAACGCAAGTGTGCGCACAAGATCAGGCCTGATCGGGCGAACACTGCGTTTTTTGTAGAACCTAAGGTGACCCTAATGTACTTATATAGATCTGATTGCGATCAGTATTGATCACTTACAGATACTATATAGTACTAGTGCTGATTAGCGACAGCGATGACGCTAATCAGCGACTAATCGGTGACTGCGGTGCGGTGGGCGCTAAACTACCTAGCAAGTAGCTAACTACCTGGCAGGGATGAGGGACCCTTACAGGGGGGGTGATCAGTGACAGGGGGGTGGACAAGGGGGTGATCAGGGAGTCTGATATGGGTGATCAGGTGCTAAATAAGGGGTTAATAAATGACAGGGTAATATCTAATGTGTAGTGTGGTGTTTGGTGCTACTTACTGAGCTGCCTGTGTCCTCTGGTGGTCGATCCAAGCGAAAGGGACCACCAGAGGACCAGGCAGCAGTTATATCAGACGCTATTTTCAAAATAGCGTCTGATATAACCATTTCATTCGTCGATTCAAAAATCTACAGCCTGCCAGGCAATGATCGCGGCCGGCAGGCTGCAGATGAACTTGTGCACTACGCGTTCCTGCGAACGCGCGCTCCTGTGTGTGCGCGTTCACAGGAAATCTCGGCTCACGCGAGATGACGCCAATCGGCGTTAGCGTAGCCTGGGAGCGCCGAAGAGATGACGCCTTTCGGCGTTAGCTTAGCGGTAAGTGGTTAAGGGCAATGTTGGTTTATATTCACTATTTTGTATGGATTTTTAATGCAGGCCGAAGTAAGTCCATTACTGCATCGTTCAAGTGAACTAATGTTATTGTAACAATTAATTATATATTTAGACAGTTAGAAGATACACAACACCTGCAGAAGTAGAGGCTTCATTGTATTTCTTATCTGAACTTGAATTCCACAGTGTGAGAATTGTCTATATGTTCCTCAAAGTATATATTTGTGTATCAAAGTTTATCCCTCAGCTCTGAGATAAGGATTCCATGGACGCAGCTGGTGCTAATTACATCTACAGTTTGGTATCTGCTAATAAAGCAGAAAGTCTATGATATGTACACTTATAATCAACCTTAGTTTTGTATAAGAAAATCAATAAGACATATGTATTGGGTTATATTGTTACGTCTTTTTAAGGACATTTATATACCGTGTTTTTCGCCCCATAAGACGCACTTTTTCTCCCCCCAAAATGGGGGGAAAATGCCCCTGCGTCTTATGGGGTGAATGCTTGCAGCTTTACAACGCAAGCTGCAATGTACGAGCGAGCGGGGACTCGGGGAGGGACTGGGAGGAGGAGCTGGGGGCCGGCAATAGCGGCGGGGCGGTGCAGTTAGCGTACTATAGCCCCGCCGCTCCGGTATACAAATATAAGATGTCTTATTCAATTAATAGTTATTAAACATGCCCCCTCACTCCTAATAGTACCTTACATCCTAACAGCTTCAGTAGAATGCAGGCAGGCAGGACGGGCGGCAACGTAACTCCCTGATGTCACATGCCTGCGCCGCCTACTTTATGAATGAAGCAGGCGGCACAGGCAAGTGACGTCAGTGGTGACGTCAGAACCTCCTGGACGTCAGTGAGTGACGCGCCGGCCGCCCGGCCTGCCTGGGTTCTACGGAAGCGGTTAGGATGTAAGGTACTATTAGGAGTGAGGGGGCATGTTTAATAACTATTAATTGAATAAGACATCTTATATTTGTATACTGGAGCGGCGGGGATCTGTGGATGACATTTTTATGGGGGACATCTGTGGATGGCACTGTTATGGGCTGGGGGGGGTCTGTGGATGGCACTGTTATGGGCTGGGGGGGGTCTGTGGATGGCACATATATAACAGTGCCACCCACAGATCCCCCCTCTAACAGTGCCATCCACAGATCCCCCCTGTAACAGTGCCAGCCACAGATCCCCCTGTAACAGTGCAAGCCACAGATCCCCCTGTAACAGTGTCCGTTATCCACAGATCCCCCCCATAACAGTGTCCGTCATCCACAGATCCCCCCATAACAGTGTCCGTCATCCACAGATCCCCCCATAACAGTGTCCGTCATCCACAGATCCCCCCCATAACAGTGTCCGTCATCCACAGATCCCCCCCATAACAGTGTCCGTCATCCACAGATCCCCCCCATAACAGTGTCCGTCATCCACAGATCCCCCCATAACAGTGTCCGTCATCCACAGATCCCCCCCATAACAGTGTCCGTCATCCACAGATCCCCCCCCATAACAGTGTCCGTCATCCACAGATCCCCCCCATAACAGTGTCCGTCATCCACAGATCCCCCCCATAACAGTGTCCGTCATCCACAGATCCCCCCATAACAGTGTCCGTAATCCACAGATCCCCCCATAACAGTGTCAGTCATCCATAGATCCCCCCATAACAGTGTCCGTCATCCACAGATCCCCAGTAATAGTGCCATCCACAGACCACCATTAGTTCCAAACCCACCAAACACACAGCACACCTTTTGGTTAAAAATATATTTTTTCTTAATTTCCCTACCCAAAAACCTAGGTGCGTCTTATGGGCCGGTGCGTCTTATAGGGCGAAAAATACGGTATCTGCTATTGTATATATTTTAGGAACGCATATATTCCTAGAATATAATCAAAAGAGTTTAAGTATGGACTTTGTTAATGAGTATCTGTAAAGATGTGGTATTTTACTAACAACCAATTAACCGTTGGTGTAGCAGTGGAGGCACGGATATCTCTGTGAGAAAACAAGGTTTATTCATATTATCATCGGTTTTATAAGTTAACAATGTGAGAAACATTCAAATGGGCTCTAAAAGTCTATCTCTAATTTGTAAGAAGTGTCAAAAATGTATCTGTTAGCTTTGATTTAAAGCGAACCTTTCACCAGGATTTCACTTAATAAACTATTACCAGTACCTTATAGATTATCCTCATTCTGTTTCAATGCATTCTTGTGCCGCTTTCCTGAGATGTATATTCATGAAAAAAACGACTTATAAAGTCCTTGTCTCCAGCTCCTGAAGTCACGCTAGAAGTCAAGGGGGTAGCCCTTCCCTCACTCCGGGCTGTAACTCCCCTGCCCTAACCCCTCCTCTAAGTAGTGTAACTGACACCCGGCTCAGTCGCCGGGACCGCGCTTGTACAGGCGGCGCATGCGCCGTCGGACTCAAGCGCGATCCTGTAACTGAATCGCGCGTGAGGAAGAGAAGACAGGCAGGCATCGGGGACGGCGCATGCACGATTCAGTTACAGGATCGCGCTTTTGTCTGACGGCGCATGCGCCGCCTGTACAAGCGCGGTCCCGGTGACTGAGCCGGGTGTCAGTTACACTACTTAGAGGAGGGGTTAGGGCAGGGGAGTTACAGCCCGGAGTGAGGGAAGGGCTACCCCCTTGACTTCTAGCGTGACTTCAGGAGCTGGAGACAAGGACTTTATAAGTCGTTTTTTTCATGAATATACATCCCAGGAAAGCGGCACAAGAATGCATTGAAACAGAATGAGGATAATCTATAAGGTACTGGTAATAGTTTATTAAGTGAAATCCTGGTGAAAGGTTCGCTTTAAACTTCCAGATGTCAAGTGTGTGTAGTGAAGATGAAGTCAGACTTGCATAGTTAACTCTTTAGGGCATGACGCTTATGACTTATACAACAGTGCCACCTAGGTACGAGTAGGTAACACTACCCCAGTAGCAAAAGTGCATTCTGGGTAGTGTTATGATGTCACATTCCTTATCAATGTACACGTCTATCCGACAATGATTGGAAAGTTCCAAACAAGGAAGGTGTGTTCATCTGTTAAGTTTTTAGTTAAGAAACCACATACAAGTGGTAGGAAAAAAAAAAAAAGAGGGACCACCAAAAAAATAAAGGAGGTAAAAACAAAGAAAGAAAGGGAGATCTCTGGAGAAAGATCTGTATTATCGGGTAAACACTTGAGAGCAGACTTCCCCGAGACTCTGCACATCACTTGACCCTTGGGTAATGTACAGTTGTATTCAAAATAATAGCAGTCAGACATCACTAACCTGATCAATCACTGTTTTTGGTAGAAATTATATTTCTACATGGCAAATAATTTATTAGCAGGTGTAGTAGAGTAATAGAAATCCAACAGACCCAACACGCATAACATACATGCTGCTGATTCTGTGTAATTGAATCACTAATTGAAAGGAGCATGTTCAAAATAATAGCAGTATGGAGTTCAATTAGTGAGGTCATTCATTCTTTGAAAAGCAGGTGGCAATTATTGCCCTTATTTAAGGAAGGATAGCAGCAAATGTTGTACATGCTGGTTACAGTGCATTTCTTTCTGAAATTCTGAAGAAAATGGGTTGTTCCAGACACTGTTCAGAAGAACAGCGTACCTTGATTAAAAGGTTGATTGGAGAGGGGAAAACATATAAAGAAGTGCAGAAAATGATAGGCTGCTCAGCTAAAATGATCGCAAATGCTTTAAAATGGCAACCAAAACCTGAAAAACTTGGAAGAAAGCGGAAAACTACCATTCGAATGGATAGAATAGCCAAAATGGCAAGGACTCAACCAACAATCAGCTCCAGGAAGATCAAAGAAGGTCTAAAGTTACCTATGAGTACTGTTACAATTAGAAGACGCCTATGTGAAGCCAAGCTATCTGCAAGAAGCCCCAGCAAAGTCCCACTGTTGAAAAAAAGACCAGTGCTGAAGAGGTTACAATTTGCCAAAGACCACATTGACTGGCCTAAAGAGACATTTTGTGGACTGATGAAAGTAAGATTGTTCTTTTTGGGTCTAGTGGCCGAAGACAGTTTGTCAGACGACCCCCAAACACTGAATTCAAGCCACAGTACACTGTGAAGACAGTGAGGCACGGTGGCGCAAGCATCATGATATGGGGATGTTTCTCATACTACGGTGTTGGGCCTATTTATCACATACCAGAGATCATGGATCAGTTTGAATACATCAGAATACTTGAAGAGGTCATGCTGCCTTATGCTGAAGAGAAAATGCCTTTGAAATGTGTGTTCCAACAAGAATACGACCCCAAACACACCAGTAAACGTGCAACATCTTGGTTCCAGACCAACAAGATTGACGTTATGGAGTGGCCAGCCCAATCCCCGGATCTTAATCCAATGGAAAACTTGTGGGGTGACATCAAAAATGCAGTTTCTGAGGCAAAACCAAGAAATAGAGAAGAACTGTGCAATGTAGTCCAATCATCCTGGGCTGGACTACCTGTTCACAGGTGCCAGAAGTTGGTTGACTCCATGCAACACAGATGTACAGCAGTTCTCAGAAACAGTGGCTATACAACTAAATATTAGTTAAGTGATTCAAAGGAAAGCAAAATCTTCAAACATTTTTCAGTTTATATAGTGAATGTTTGAGTTTGTAAAGAAGAATACAAACACTGCTATTTTTTTGAACAGTCTAATATTCACTTTTCTTCAATTTTTTTTAGAGGAACAACAGAAATTTGAAATATTTTTCTTCATGTTTTGATTTGGAATAGAATGTGTAGTGCTCCCAATGCATTTGTGTGTATGGAAATAAATGCTATTAGAAGGATTTTGAGCTTTGTTCATTTTATTAAACACACTGCTATTATTTTGAACAAAACTGTATATTTTTGTTTTATGTAGTATTGGTATAAATTAATTGGCTTGATACTTAGCCAAACCCTGCTTATTGTGAACGTATAGTGTCAGTACCACATCAGTGTCGGCGGCATTCAGTGAAAATACATATCACTGAATACAAGATCTGATATTGATAACAAGAGAGCTTCTCTGTTGGGCATCTTTATATTCTCTAGTCTGATATCAAGCCGATAATTTATAAGTTTTATTGCAATACTACCAATACATCCGAGATTGGTCATAAGATTTGGCAGAGCAAGGGCTCGTATCTGTCACTATCCATATTGAAATTCTGTGCATAATTAATTGATTGGCGCAATATCTTATAAATTGTAAGTAGAATATTTGCATTGCATTTTTGTGCTGGTTGGATAATAGATTGTGAGACGCTGGTCTTGGTGTTATTAATGTCCTGTTGGCACCATCTAGTGGCAGATTTTAGGTACTACAGTTTTCCTTCTATCATTGGTTTTATACTCATTGTTATTGATTGTATTTTAAATTATTGTATTATAAATAATTTATATTTTTGCATAGACGTTTGTACCTTGTTTTTACTGACACCACAAAATAATTAGGTTCTCGATCGAACTCTTGGAGGTGTTTATATATGTCCACCTCGCGGATCAATATCATTTGCATAATTTTACTTTTGATCCATTAGTTTTTTTAAATATAAAGCATTTGCTTTTTATACCGGACAAGTTCAGGGGCTTTTCTCCCAGGAGGGGCATTCGCAGGGCCACTGGCATCTGCAACCGCTGCTCCTCACTGGGGAGACTCTCGCCCCAGCATGTACAACATAACTCAATCAAATATGAACAGCATGTAAACAGACATCCGCTCCCCAGTGTCTTAAGAAAGAATAGAGAGAGAGGAGACACATAGTAGTAACATAGTACATAAGGCCGAAAAAAGACATTTGTCCATCCAGTTCGGCCTGTTATCTTGCAAGTTGATCCAGAGGAAGGAAAAAAAAAAAAAAAACCCAGTGAGGTAGAAGCCAATTTTCTCCACTTTAGGGGAATAAAAAATTCCTTCCCGACTCCAATCAGGCAATCAGAATAACTCCCTGGATCAACGACCCCTCTCTAGTAGCTATAGCCTGAAATATTATTAAGCTCCAGAAATACGTCCAGGCCCCTCTTGAATTCCTTTATTGTACTCACCATCACCACCTCCTCAGGCAGAGAGTTCCATCGTCTCACTGCTCTTACCGTAAAGAATCCTCTTTTATGTTTGTGTGCAAACCTTCTTTCCTCCAGACGCAGAGGATGTCCCCTCGTCACAGTCACGGGGATAAATAGCTGATGGGATAGATCTCTGTACTGACCCCTGATATATTTATACATATTAATTAGATCTCCCCTCAGTCATCTTTTTTCTAAAGTGAATAACCCTAATTTTGATAATCTTTCAGGGTACTGTAGTTGCCCCATTCCAGTTATTACTTTAGTTGCCCTCCTCTGAACCCTCTCCAGCTCTGCTATGTCTGCCTTGTTTACAGGAGCCCAGAACTGTACACAGTACTCCATGTGTGGTCTGACTAGCGATTTGTAATGGGATTATCTCCTGAGTGTATCATAGAGTGATCTACTCCTCTACACCGGAGTCGGCTACTTCTAGAGTCAGCTATCTTAATCCCATCACTAACACAATAGAACAAAGGGACAAAACACTAACACATTCATTGGGAGTCTCCCTTTTTGTGTTGCGAGATTCACACCCTGCACTTTTAATGGGCAATAGGAAAGATATGGCTGATAACTCCACACATAAATCAAGGTTAATAGTTCCTTGTAACCCCAAAACGTCTGAGGGGGGTCTCCATAGTTCTGAGTCCATAGTCCGTAAGAAGGAGGCTAGCCCTCAGGCTTCTCCAGCAGCCCCATTGACGGTTCAGTCTGACACAACATCCACTTCCTCCTTCAGTGGATTCCAGAGTAGATCAGTAGGAGCCATACAAATGCATGTATTTTTTTGAGAGATAACAGAAATTAAGTGTAGGTCCAAAAATTAAGCCTAAACCCAGCCTATAATTTGATAGGCATAGTTTAAATAGTCCCCTATAGTGCCCTCAGCAATTTAAATAGTCCTCTATAGTGTCCCACTGCCCCAGTGGTTTGTATCCCTGTGTTGAAAAGAAAAAATAACAAAACTAAGGCCTCATGCAACACAGCCGTTGTGTGGCCGTTCCGTGTATTAGGGATCGCAATTGCGGCCCCCAATGCACGGGCAACATCCATGCAGTGGGCCGGACCATTCAAATTGAATGGGTCCGTAGTCAGTCCGCACTGCAAAAAAATATGACATGTCATATTTTTTTTCGGTGCGGAACAACGGAAAGAAACATCACGGAAGCACTCTGTGTTCTGTGACTCCGTTCAACATCTCCGGAATTGCAGGCCCATGCAAGTGAACGAGTCCGTATCCGTGATGCACACGGCTGGCGACTGTGGATTGCCGACCCGCCGTTTGCGGGCCGCAATACAACCACATGTGCATGAGGCCTAATTCCTACTCTTTGCTGTTGTCCGTGATGTAGGGTGCACACCCCTTCCAGGCAAGCCTACAGCCTGAGCTGGCTCTGTTCCGGCGCAGGTGGCGCGCCGTGAGATAATGTCATACCGAACACGCAGGCGAGATGACATCATCATGCGCTGGTATACAGCTAAAGGCTGGCCTGGACTACATATCCTGCATGGCAGCCATGGCGACAGCAACAGTATTCACAACACATGGCAGACAATTTTTTTTGTTTCTGATTTTGGAGCGTTTCTGCCTCAAAATCAGCTCCAAATACCTGCCTCAAAACACTCTCCCATTCATTTGAATGGGAAGCCAAACTTGCTTCTTTTTTCCGCTGCGTGCCCTATCTCGGGGAAGAATCAGCGCTGAATTTCCTATTGAAGTGTATAGGAAGCAAAAAAAATAAACTGTTCTGTGTAAGACCATGTGTTATTTGTGTGATTTCCATGCATTTTTCGGCGCACATCAGGGTCGAAAACATCAAGCTGAAAATGTAGCTGTGTATTGAACAAAAAACAGACACATCAAAATCCCTTGTGTGAACTGGCCCTAATATACAGTGCAATTTGTATTTCCCCGCGTTCTCTGGACCAAGTCTCCAACCGAAATGGCAGTGTCAGCAGCCATACTGGGACCCTAGAGACCGGTCCCATCACGCATTCTTCCCTCCACCAATCTAGTCCGACATGCCCCGTATCTCCAGCCCACACAATGAGCTCCCCGATAGGCTCCTCCCCCTCACACGTGACTTGGTCTGTAGGTCCCACTGTTCTGCGCTGTGGAGAGCTTGGTGCACGGCTTCTGCTGCTGCTGGAATACAGCTTCTTTCTGTGTATTGCCATCCTGCGCTTCCCACCATGGTTCTAGAGCTAGACTTGTTCCGTGAAGATAAAGGAGGCAATCCTGAGCTGGTCAGGGAGACGCAGAGGAAGAGATTCAAGGATCCGGGCCTGGTGGACTCCTTGTTAGGGGCAGACACTGCGTGGAGAAAATGTGAGTAATGTGGACGTGTTGTTTCTGACTGCCACCTAAGTGGAGGGTCTGTGCTGCCCGTCATAAAATGGCTCTCCATGTGCTGCACCCACGTCTGATGCAATCATGTAGCCGGCTGCCTGCAAGGGCGTGGCCACCTGCGGCTACGTCATCTAGGCCACGTCATTCCTATGGAAAGCCACAGTGACAGAAGGTCCTACAGGCATGTTCCATGTATGTGCTGTGCTACATGCGTTCACGCAGCGTCTTAAGGGCTCTTTCACACTTGCGTTCTTTTCTTCCGGCATAGAGTTCCGTCGTCGGGGCTCTATGCCGGAAGAATCCTGATCAGTTTTATCCTAATGCATTCTGAATGGAGAGAAATCCGTTCAGGATGCATCAGGATGTCTTCAGTTCCGGACCGGAACGTTTTTTGGCCGGAGAAAATACCGCAGCATGCTGCGCTTTTTGCTCCGGCCAAAAATCCTGAACACTTGCCGCAAGGCCGGATCCGGAATTAATGTCCATTGAAAGGCATTAATCCGGATCCGGCCTTAAGCTAAACGTCGTTTCGGCGCATTGCCGGATTCGACATTTAGCTTTTTCTGAATGGTTACCATGGCTGCCAAGACGCTAAAGTCCTGGCAGCCATGGTAAAGTGTAGTGGGGAGCGGGGGAGCAGAATGACGTGACGTCAGGGCGCCCCACGCTCATGGATGACGTGTCGCATGGATCACGTCATACATGCGCATGGGGCGCCCTGACGTCATTCTGGAGCGCCCCGGGAGCCGCACGGACGGTAAGTATACCGCTCCCCCGCTCCCCACTACTACTACGGCAACCAGGACTTTAATAGCGTCCTGGCTGCCATAGTAACACTGAACGCATTTTGAAGACGGCTCCGTCTTCAAATGCTTTCAGTTCACTTGCGTTTTTCCGGATCCGGCGTGTAATTCCGGCAAATGAAGTACACGCGGGATCCGGACAACGCAAGTGTGAAAGAGCCCTTAGGGTACTTTAACACTTGCGGCAGAGGCTGCCTGCCGGATCTGGCAATCCGGACGCAAACGGATGCATTTGTGAGATGGATCCGGATGCCGATCCGTCTCACAAATGCATTGGAATACCGGATCCGTCTCTCCAGTGTCATCTGGAAAAACGGGACCGGATTATTTATTTTTTTGCATTTTTAAAAGTCTGCGCATGCGCAGATCGGAAAGCCGGATCCGTTTTGCTGGAACACTTAATGCCGGATTTGGCACTAATACACTTCAATTTAAATTAATGCCAGATCCGGCATTCCAGCAAGTGATCAGTATTTTTGGCCGGAGAGAAAACTGCAGCATGCTGCGGTATTTTCTCAGTCAAAAAAACGTAAGAGGTACTGAACTGATGCATCCTGAATGGATTGCTCTCCATTTAGAACGCATTAGGATAAAACTGATCAGTTTTTTCTGGTATTGAGCCCCTAGGACGGAACTCGGTGCCGGAAAAGAATAACGCTAGTGTGAAAGTACCCTTAGCCCTCCTTAGAGCTTTCCATATCCAGACACAGTATTCAAATGTATACAGTGACAGGTACATTAAAAGGGGTTTTCAAGACTAGTACTGTGACCAGTCCTCTGGATAGGTCATCAGTATCTGATTGCTGCAGGTCTGACACGCGGGACCTCCGGCGGGTAGTAGTAACCGATGAACGTCTAGGGAAATCTGAGAGAAGGCTACAACACTACTGCGAGCGCCTCTACCTTCTCAAACAGCTGATCGGCGGGGGTCCCGGGTGTCGGACCCCCACGATCAGATACTGATGACCAGTAAAATAAACTCTTTATCTTGAATGGGTCAAATGATGTTCAAAGGTTTCAGCTTTGGACTCCGTTTTACCTACTTTCTGTTCCTTTTTGGCATTTTCACCAGACAGGGTAGTATGGCAGACTGTGCTATTCTGTCTGGCAAAATGCTGGACAGAACCCAAAGATGGATCCCTAAGGCCTCTTGCATACATGGCCGCATACTGCGGGTCTGCAATACACGGGGCACCGGCTGTGTGCATTCCGCATCACGGATGCGGACCCATTCACTTGAATAGGTCCGCAAATCCGGAGATGCGGAACGGAACCCTACGGAAGCACGGAGTGCTTTCGTGGGGTTTCGCAAAAAGATAGAACTTGTCCTATCTTTTTGCAGAATGGACGGATTGCAGACCCCATTCAAATGAATGGGGTCGCGATCCGCGTGTGGCATCTCCACGGTCAGTTCCTGTGCATTGTGGACCGCAATTTGCGATTCGCGTGCAAGAGGCTTAATTCTCAGCTTTATCCATTAACGCCAACGTACCCGTGGCATTACACCTCTGAATACTGTTTTCCTTTGTTCAGAGGTAAGTCCCTGGTGGAAATTCTATGAATGCAGCACCAGCTGCTGTGCCCAGATTTCAAGCCATTCTGAGATTGTTTTCTTGTGACACATTGTATTGTAAGGCTACTTTCACACTAGCGTTTTGGCTTTCCGTTTCTGAGATCCGTTCAGGGCTCTCACAAGCGGTCCAAAACGGATCAGTTTTGCTCTAATGCATTCTGAATGGAAAAGGATCCGCTCAGAATGCATGTTTGCCTCCGATCAGTCACCATTCCGCCTGCAGCGTTTTGCTGTCCGCTTGACAAAACTGCGCCAAATGGATCCGTCCAGACACACAATGTAAGTCAATGGGGACAGATCTGTTTTCTATGACCCAATATGGCACAATAGAATATGGATCCGTCCTCCATTGACTTTAAATTGTGTTCAAGACGGATCCATCTTGGCTATGTTACAGATAATACAAACGGATCCGTTCTGAACGGATGCAGACGGTTGTATTATCTGAACGGATCCGTCTGTGCAGATCCATGACGGATCCGCACCAAACGCCAGTGTGAAAGTAGCCTTAGTAGTAAATCCATCAGCGGTTGCCGTGCTTCCACACTATAGGAAAAAGCGCCGGCTTTCCTGGTTGCTGAGACAGTGGGGACCCACATAGTCTAGTCTTTTTTCCTTTAGGCCTCTTTCACACGACAGTATGGCTTTTTCAGTGTTTTGCGGTCTGTTTTAAACGGATCCGTTGTTCCGTTTTTTTGTTTCCGTTCCGTTTCCGTTCCGTTTTTCTGTTCTGTTTTTCCGTATGGCATATACAGTATACAGTATACAGTAATTTCATAGAAAAAATTGGGCTGGGCATAACATTTTCAATAGATAGCTCGGCAAAAAACGGAACGGATACGGAAGATATACGGATGCATTTCCGTATGTGTTCCATTTTTTTTGCGGACCCATTGACTTGAATGGAGCCATGGAACGTGATTTGTGGGCAATAATAGGAAATGTTCTATCTCTTAACGGAACGGAAATACGGAAACGGAATTCATACGGAGTACATTCCGTTTTTTTTTTAGGAACCATTGAAATGAATGGTTCCGTAAACGGAACGCAAAAAACGGCCCGCAAAACGGAAAAAAAAACGGTCGTGAGAAAGAGGCCTTAGTTTGCAAGCATGACCACCGCCGATGGATTGCAGGGTGGTCGTAACCATGGAAACGAGCAGTGCATAATGTGATGGGAAAATGAATCCACCCAGCAAAGGAGGCAATATTTATATACACTCACAATACATTAGTAAGAGCCTTGTATTAACTTCCTTTACATAATAAAGCTGTTTGCTGAAGTGACACAACCCCTTTAAATTATTCAAAACTAATTTTACAAACTTTGTTAACCCTTTAGGTGTTCCATTTCCATTTTAGTCCATTCTTCCTGTAACACAGCAAAACCAACCTCAATATTTATTCCCCTGATTCTGCAGTTTACAGAAACATCCCATATATGTTTGTAAACTGCTCTATTGGCACATGGCAGATGTCAAGGAGTGCCATATTGTTTTTGGAGGGAAGATTTTGCTGGAATAGTTTTTGGGTGCTGTGTTGCATTTTAAGACACCCTGAGGTATCCCTACAGTGGAACCCCCCCCCCCCCCCCCCCCAAAAGTGACCTAATTTTGGAAACTACTGCACCCATAGAATTTTTAACCAACTCAGCCCCCCTAGCTTAAACCCCCTTAATGACCAGACCACTTTTTACACTTCTGCACTACACTACTATCACCGTTTATTGCTCGGTCATACAACTTACCACCCAAATGAATTTTACCTCCTTTTCTTCTCACAAATACAGCTTTCTTTTGGTGGTATTTGATTGCTGCTAAGATTTTTTGTTTTTCCGATTATTAATCAAAATAGACCGCAATTTTCTCAAAAAAAGTGTTTTTTTAACTTTCTCTGGTTAAATTGTTCAAATATAATAACATTTCTATACAAGTTTGTGTCTGAATTTATTGTGCTACATGTCTTTGATAAAAAAAAAAATCCAATAAGTGTATATTTATTGGTTTGCGCAAAAGTTATAGCATTTACAAACTATGGTACAAAAATGTGAATTTCCGCATTTTGAAGCAGCTCTGACTTTCTGAGCACCTGTCATGTTTCCTGAGGTGCTAGAATGCCAGGATAGTATAAATACCCCACAAGTGACCCCATTTTAGAAAGAAGACACCCCAAAGTATTCGCGGAGGGGCATGGTGAGTTCATGTATGATTTCATTTTTTTTCACAAGTTAGCAGAAAATGACACTTTCTGAGGAAAAAAAATAATAATAATAAAGTTTCCATTTCTGCTAACTTCTGGCAAAAAAAATAAAAAATCTCCCACGGACTCACTATGCCCCTCAGTGAATACCTTGGGGTGTCTACTTTCCGAAATGGGGTCATTTGTGGGGTGTGTTTACTGTTTGGGCGGGGCTAAATTGTGAGCAACCCTGTAAAGCCTAAAGGTACTCGTTGGACTTTCGGCCCCTTTACGTACCTAGGCTGCAAAAAAGTGTCATGTGGTATCGCCGTACTCAGGAGAAGTAGGGCGATGTGTTTTGGGGTGTCTTTTTACATATACCCATGCTGGGTGAGAGAAATATCTCTGTAAATTGACAACTTTGTATAAAAAAAATTAAAAAGTTGTCATTTACAGAGATATTTCTCACACACAGTATGGGTATATGTAAAAAGACACCACAAAACACATTGCCCTACTTCTCCTGAGTACGGCGATACCACATGTGTGACACTTTTTTGCAGCCTAGGTGCACAAAGGGGCCCAAATTCCAATGAGTACCTTTAGGATTTCACAGGGCATTTTTTACGCATTTGGATTCCAAACTACTTCTCACGCTTTAGGGCCCCTAAAATACCAGGGCAGTATAAATACCCCACAAGTGACCCCATTTTGGAAAGAAGACACCCCAAGGTATTCCGTGAGGGGCACGGCGAGTTCCTAGAATATATATTTTTTTTGGCACAAGTTAGCGGAAAATGATTTTTTTATTTTTTTTAAATTTTTTATTCTCTTACAAAGTCTCATATTCCACTAACTTGTGACAAAAAATAAAATTTTACATGAACTCGCCATGCCCCTCACGAAATACCTTCTGGTGTCTTATTTCCAAAATGGGGTCACTTGTGGGGTATTTATACTGCCCTGGTATTTTAGGGGCCCTAAAGCGTGAGAAGTAGTTTGGAATCCAAATGCGTAAAAAATGCCCTGTGAAATCCTAAAAGTACTCATTGGAATTTGGGCCCCTTTGCGCACCTAGGCTGCAAAAAAGTGTCACACATGTGGTATCGCCGTACTCAGAAGAAGTAGGGCAATGTGTTTTGGGGTGTATTTTTACTAGGGGTGCACCGAAATGAAAATTCTGGTCCGAAACCGAAAATTCAGGATGCCCTTGACCGAAAACCGAAACCGAAACTGCCTTTTTGCCCAAATACTTTTAAAATACTTTTTTTTTAATGATTTTATTAATAATTATTTTTCATGAATCTGTGGGTGGCTCTGTTATGGAGAGGGGGATCTGTGGGTGGCTCTGTTATGGAGAGGGGGATCTGTGGGTGGCTCTGTTATGGAGAGGGGGATCTGTGGGTGGCTCTGTTATGGAGAGGGGGATCTGTGGGTGGCTCTGTTATGGAGAGGGGGATCTGTGGGTGGCTCTGTTATGGAGAGGGGGATCTGTGGGTGGCTCTGTTATGGAGAGGGGGATCTGTGGGTGGCTCTGTTATGGAGAGGGGGATCTGTGGGTGGCTCTGTTATGGAGAGGGGGATCTGTGGGTGGCGCTGTTATGGAGAGGGGGATCTGTGGCTGGCGCTGTTATGGAGAGGGGGATCTGTGGCTGGCGCTGTTATGGAGAGGGGGATCTGTGGCTGGCGCTGTTATGGAGAGGGGGATCTGTGGGTGGCGCTGTTATGGAGAGGGGGATCTGTGGGTGGCGCTGTTATAGAGAGGGGGATCTGTGGGTGGCGCTGTTATGGAGAGGGGGATATGTGCACTGTTATGGGCATAACAGTGCACAGATCCCTTTCCCCATAACAGTGCACAGATCCCCCCTCCCCAAAGCAGTGCCATAGACCGATCCCCCTACCCATAACAGCCCCGGCCCTGCTGCTCACAGCAGACTAATCACTCACTGCATCTTTATTTTACCTTACAATCGTGACGCTCCAGTAACAACTCTGCAGGCAGAGCGGAGGGCGGCGTAACGTCACTTACTCACGTGACGCACCTGCTCCGCCCACTTTATGCCTGCAGAGTTGTTACTGGAGCGTCACGATTGTAAGGTAAAATAAAGATGCAGTGACTTAAAGTAAACCGCCCGCCCGCAGATGGTGAGCTACTTGGTGGGTGACAAATCCCACACCCCATATTTTCGGCCGATATGTAACAATATCGGCCGAAATGGATTAGGTACATTTTCGGCCGATATTTTCGGCTGCCGGAATTTCGGTGCACCCCTAATTTTTACATATACCCATGCTGGGTGAGAGAAATATCTCTGTAAGGCCTCATGCACACGACCATTGTGTGCACCCGTGGCCGTTGTGCCGTTTTCCATTTTTTTTCGCGGACCCATTGACTTTCAATGGGTCCGTGGAAAAATCGGAAAATGCACCGTTTTGCAGCCGCATCCGTGATCCGTGTTTCCTGGCCGTGAAAAAAATATGACCTGTCCTATTTTTTTCACGGCCAACGGTTCATGGACCCATTCAAGTCAATGGGTCCGTGAAAGAACACGGATGCACACAAGATTGGCATCCGTGTCCGTGATCCGTGGCCGTAGGTTAGTTTTTATACAGACGGATCCGAAGATCCGTCTGCATAAAAGCTTTTTCAAAGCTGAGTTTTCACTTCGTGAAAACTCAGAACCGACAGTATATTCTAACGCTTCTAGTTAGAATACACTACAAACTGTGTACAAGACTGCCCCCTGCTGCCTGGCAGCACCCGATCTCTTACAGGGGGCCGTGATCAGCACAATTAACCCCTTCAGGTGCCGCACCTGAAGGGGTTAATTGTGCTGATCACGGCCCCCTGTAAGAGATCAGGGCTGCCAGGCAGCAGGGGGCAGACCCTCCCCCCCCCCCTCCCCAGTTTGAATATCATTGGTGGCCAGTGCGGCCCCCCCCCCCCTCTATTGTAATAATAGGTTGGTGGCCAGTGCGCCCCCCCCCTCCCTCTATTGTAATAATTCGTTGGTGGCACAGTGTGCGCCCTCCCTCCCTCTATTGTAATAATTTGTTGGTGGCACAGTGTGCGCCCCCCCTTCCTCCCTCTATTGTAATAAATCGTTGGTGGCACAGTGTGCGCCCCCCATCATTGGTGGCAGCGGAGTTCCGATCGGAGTCCCAGTTTAATCGCTGGGGCTCCGATCGGTAACCATGGCAACCAGGACGCTACTACAGTCCTGGTTGCCATGGTTTCTTAGCATCCCATCCCCCCCCCTTCCCCGATCATTGGTGGCAGCGGGTTACTAGCAATAGTACAATAGTAGAAGATTCATACTTACCGGCTGCTGCGATGTTCGTGTCCAGCCGGGAGCTCCACCTACTGGTAAGTGACAGGTCTATGCGGCGCATTGCTAAATGAACTGTCACTTAGCAGTAGGAGGAGCTCCCGGCCGGACACGAACATCGCAGCTCCCAGGTAAGTATGAATCTTTTACTATTGTACTATTGCTAGTAACCCGCTGCCACCAATGATGGGGGGGGGGGGGGGAGATGGGAGGCCGCACACTGGCCACCAATGTTGTTAATGCTATAGAGGGAGGGGGGGCCGATGGGGGGCGCACACTGTGCCACCAACGATTTATTACAATAGAGGGAGGAAGGGGGGGGGGCGCACACTGTGCCACCAACAAATTATTACAATAGAGGGAGGAAGGGGGGGGGGCGCACACTGTGCCACCAATGAATTATTACAATAGAGGGAGGAAGGGGGGGGGCACACTGTGCCACCAACGAATTATTACAATAGAGGGAGGAAGGGGGGGGGGGGGGGCCGCACTGGCCACCAATGATATTCAAACTGGGGAGGGGGGGGGGGGTCTGCCCCCTGCTGCCTGGCAGCCCTGATCTCTTACAGGGGGATATGATAGTACAATTAACCCCTTCAGGTGCGGCACCTGAGGGGTTAATTGTGCTGATCACGGCCCCCTGTAAGAGATCGGATGCTGCCAGGCAGCAGGGGGCAGTCATGTACACAGTTTGTAGTATATTCTAACTAGAAGCGTTCCTATCACCATGGGAACGCCTCTGTGTTAGAATATACTGTCGGAAATGAGGTTTCACGATCTAACTCATATCCGACAGTATATTCTAACATAGAGGCGTTCCCATGGTGATGGGGACGCTTCAAGTTAAAATATACCATCGGATTGGAGAAAAACTGCGATCTGATGGTATATTAACTCCTGACTTTACATTGAAAGTCAATGGGGGACGGATCCGTTTGAAATTGCACCATATTGTGTCAATGTCAAACGGATCCGTCCCCATTGACTTGCATTGTAATTCAGGACGGATCCGTTTGGCTCCGCACGGCCAGGCGGACACCAAAACGACTTTTTTTTTCATGTCCGTGGATCCTCCAAAAATCAAGGAAGACCCACGGACGAAAAAACGGTCACGGATCACGGGAAAACGGAACCCCGTTTTGCGGGCCGCAAAAAAATACGGTCGTGTGCATGAGGCCTAAATGACAACTTTTCCCATTTTGTTTATACAAAGTTGTCAATTTACAGAGATATTTCTCTCACTCAGCATGGGTATATGTAAAAAGACACCCCAAAACACATTGCCCTACTTCTCCTGAGTACGGCGATACCACATGTGTGACACTTTTTTGCAGCCAAGATGCGCAAAGGGGCCGAAAGTCCAACGAGTACCTTTTTAGGAGGGCATTTTTAGGCATTTGGATTCCAGACTACTTCTTCTCACGCTTTAGGGCCCCTAAAATGCCAGGGCAGTATAAATACCCCATTTTGGAAAGAAGACACCCCAAGGTATTCTGTGAGGGGCATGGCGAGTTCATAGAAGATTTTTTTTTTTGGCACAAGTTAGGGGAAATTGATATATATATATTTTTTCTCACAAAGTCTCCCTTTCCGCTAACTTGTGACAAAAAGTTCAATCTTTCATGGACTCAATATGCCCCTCAGCGAATACCTTGGGGTGTCTTCTTTCCAAAATGGGGTCATTTGTGGGGTGTTTGTACTGCCCTGGCATTTGAGGGTCTCCGCAATCATTACATGTATGGCCAGCATTAGGAGTTTCTGCTATTCTCCTTAGGCCTCATGCACACGACCGTTGTTTGGGTCCGCATCCGAGCCGCCGTTTTGGCGGCTCGGATGCGGACCCATTCATTTCAATGGGGCCGCAAAAGATGCGGACAGCACTCCATGTGCTGTCCGCATCCGTGGCTCCGTTCCGTGGCCCCGCTAAAAAAATATAACATGTCCTATTCTTGTCTGCGCTTTGCGGACAAGAATAGGCATTTATATTGCCGGCGCCCATTCCGTTCCGCAAATTGCGGAAGTCAACACGGGCGCCTTCCGTTTTTTGTGCATCGGTCTGCGGACCGCAAAAAACGGCACGGTCGTGTGCATGAGGCCTTATATTGAGCATACGGGTAATGAGATTTTTTTTTTCCGTTCAGCCTCTGGGCTGAAAGAAAAAATGAACGGCACAGATTTCTTCATTCGCATCGATCAATGTGGATGAAAAAATCTCTGCCAAAAAATGTGCAAAAAAAAAAAAGCTGCGATCGCTAATAAAGATCCAAAAAGCTCAAAAGTGATCTTTATAGCGCCGCAGCGATTTTACGGTGTTTTTGCAGTGATCAGAAAAAAAAACATTTCTGTCACTGCGGTGGGGCGGACTGAACGCAAGTGTGCGCACAAGATCAGGCCTGATCGGGCGAACACTGCGTTTTTTGTAGAGCCTAAGGTGACCCTAATGTACTGATATAGATCTGATTGCGATCAGTCTTTATCACTTGAAGATACTATATAGTACTAGTGCTGATTAGCGATTAGCGACTAATCAGTGACTGCGGTGCGGTGGGCGCTAACTACCTAACAAGTGGCTAACTAACTGGCGGTGATAAAGGACCCTTAGGCCCCATTCATACGTCCTCAATTCTGTTCCGGATTTTGCGGAACGGAATTGCGGACCCATTCATTTCTATGGGGACAGACTTTGTCCCGTTCGGATCCGGAATTGCAGATCTGAACTTCCGGGTCCGCACTTCTGTTCCGCAAAAATATAGAACATGTCCTATTCTTGTCCGCAATTGCGGACAAGAAAAGTCATTTTCTATATAGTTCTGACAATGTGCGGATCCGCAAAATGCGGAAAGCACATTGCCGGTGTCTGTGTTTTGCGGATCCGTAAAACACATACGGACGTCTGAATGGAGCCTTACAGGGGGGTGATCAATGACAGGGGAGTGATCAGGGAGTCTATATGGGGTGATCAGGGTTTGATAAGGGGTTAATAAGTGACAGGGGGGGGTGTAGTGTAGTGTAGTGTAGTGTGGTGCTTGGTGCTACTTACAAAGCTGCCTGTGTCCTCTGGTGGTCGATCCAAGCAAAAGGGACCACCAGAGGACCAGGTAGCAGGTATATCAGACGCTGGTAACAAAACAGCGTCTGATATACCTTTCTGGGGTTAAAAAAATCGCATGTACAACCTGCCAGCGAATAATCGCCACTGGCAGGCTGTAGATCAACTTGTTTACCTTGCGATCCTGTGAACGCGTGCTCCTGTTTGCGCGTGTTCACAGGAAATCTCGCATCTCGCGAGATGATGCCTCCAGGAGGAATAACCCGGCCACCCACAGGACGCATCCCTGCGTTAGGCAGTCGGGAGGTGGTTAAAGGGCATAGACAGTGCTTTGGCGCAACTGGCTTTTCATAGACTTTAGAAACACTTGGCCGTGAAAATGAAAAATTACATATTTTACAAGAAAATGTTGCTTTAGCTACAAATTTTTCACTTTCACAAGGGGTAACAGGATGTAATGCACCCCAGAATGTGTTGCCGTATTCAGGAGAAAATGGGTAACACTCCATATTAGGGGTGCACCGAAATTCCGGCAGCCGAAAATATCGGCCGAAAATGCACCTAATCCACTTCGGCCGATATTGTTACATATCGGCCGAAAATATGGGGTGTGGGATTTGTCACCCACCATCTGCGGGCGGGCGCCGGGCGGGCGGTTTACTGCATCTTTATTTTACCTTACAATCGTGACGCTCCAGTAACAACTCTGCAGGCAGAGCGGAGGGCGGCGTAACGTCACTTACTCACGTGACGCGCCTGCTCCGCCTCCTTCATTCATAAAGTGGGCGGAGCAGGTGCGTCACGTGAGTAAGTGACTTTACGCCGCCCTCCGCTCTGCCTGCAGAGTTGTTACTGGAGCGTCACGATTGTAAGGTAAAATAAAGATGCAGTGAGTGATGCTGTGAGCAGCAGGGCCGGGGCTGTTATGGAGAGGGGGATCGGTCTATGGCACTGCTATGGGGAGGGGGGATCTGTGAACTGTTATGGGGAAAGGGATCTGTGAACTGTTATGGGGAAAGGGATCTGTGAACTGTTATGGGGAAAGGGATCTGTGCACTGTTATGCCCATAACAGTGCACATATCCCCCTCTCCATAACAGTGCACATATCCCCCTCTCCATAACAGTGCACATATCCCCCTCTCCATAACAGTGCACATATCCCCCTCTCCATAACAGTGCACATATCCCCCTCTCCATAACAGTGCACATATCCCCCTCTCCATAACAGTGCACATATCCCCCTCTCCATAACAGTGCACATATCCCCCTCTCCATAACAGTGCACATATCCCCCTCTCCATAACAGTGCACATATCCCCCTCTCCATAACAGTGCACATATCCCCCTCTCCATAACAGTGCACATATCCCCCTCTCCATAACAGTGCACATATCCCCCTCTCCATAACAGTGCACATATCCCCCTCTCCATAACAGTGCACATATCCCCCTCTCCATAACAGTGCACATATCCCCCTCTCCATAACAGTGCACATATCCCCCTCTCCATAACAGTGCACATATCCCCCTCTCCATAACAGTGCACATATCCCCCTCTCCATAACAGTGCACATATCCCCCTCTCCATAACAGTGCACATATCCCCCTCTCCATAACAGTGCACATATCCCCCTCTCCATAACAGTGCACATATCCCCCTCTCCATAACAGTGCACATATCCCCCTCTCCATAACAGTGCACATATCCCCCTCTCCATAACAGTGCACATATCCCCCTCTCCATAACAGTGCACATATCCCCCTCTCCATAACGGCGCCACCCACATATCCCCCTCTCCATAACGGCGCCACCCACATATCCCCCTCTCCATAACGGCGCCACCCACATATCCCCCTCTCCATAACGGCGCCACCCACATATCCCCCTCTCCATAACGGCGCCACCCACAGATCCCCCTCTCCATAACGGCGCCACCCACAGATCCCCCTCTCCATAACGGCGCCACCCACAGATCCCCCTCTCCATAACGGCGCCACCCACAGATCCCCCTCTCCATAACGGCGCCACCCACAGATCCCCCTCTCCATAACGGCGCCACCCACAGATCCCCCTCTCCATAACGGCGCCACCCACAGATCCCCCTCTCCATAACGGCGCCACCCACAGATCCCCCTCTCCATAACGGCGCCACCCACAGATCCCCCTCTCCATAACGGCGCCACCCACAGATCCTCCTCTCCATAACCGCGCCACCCTCAGATCCCCCTCTCCATAACGGCGCCACCCACAGATCCCCCTCTCCATAACAGCGCCTAATCAGTGACTGCGGTGCGGTGGGCGCTAACTACCTAACAAGTGGCTAACTAACTGGCGGTGATAAAGGACCCTTAGGCCCCATTCACACGTCCTCAATTCTGTTCCGGATTTTGCGGAACGGAATTGCGGACCCATTCATTTCTATGGGGACAGACTTTGTCCCGTTCGGATCCGGAATTGCGGATCTGAACTTCCGGGTCCGCACTTCTGTTCCGCAAAAATATAGAACATGTCCTATTCTTGTCCGCAATTGCGGACAAGAAAAGTCATTTTCTATATAGTTCTGACAATGTGCGGATCCGCAAAATGCGGAAAGCACATTGCCGGTGTCTGTGTTTTGCGGATCCGTAAAACACATACGGACGTCTGAATGGAGCCTTACAGGGGGGTGATCAATGACAGGGGAGTGATCAGGGAGTCTATATGGGGTGATCAGGGTTGATAAGGGGTTAATAAGTGACAGGGGGGGGGGTGTAGTGTAGTGTAGTGTGGTGCTTGGTGCTACTTACAAAGCTGCCTGTGTCCTCTGGTGGTCGATCCAAGCAAAAGGGACCACCAGAGGACCAGGTAGCAGGTATATCAGACGCTGGTAACAAAACAGCGTCTGATATACCTTTCTGGGGTTAAAAAAATCGCATGTACAACCTGCCAGCGAATAATCGCCACTGGCAGGCTGTAGATCAACTTGTTTACCTTGCGATCCTGTGAACGCGTGCTCCTGTTTGCGCGTGTTCACAGGAAATCTCGCATCTCGCGAGATGATGCCTCCAGGAGGAATAACCCGGCCACCCACAGGACGCATCCCTGCGTTAGGCAGTCGGGAGGTGGTTAAAGGGCATAGACAGTGCTTTGGCCCAACTGGCTTTTCATAGACTTTAGAAACACTTGGCCGTGAAAATGAAAAATTACATATTTTACAAGAAAATGTTGCTTTAGCTACAAATTTTTCACTTTCACAAGGGGTAACAGGATGTAATGCACCCCAGAATGTGTTGCCGTATTCAGGAGAAAATGGGTAACACTCCATATTAGGGGTGCACCGAAATTCCGGCAGCCGAAAATATCGGACGAAAATGCACCTAATCCACTTCGGCCGATATTGTTACATATCGGCCGAAAATATGGGGTGTGGGATTTGTCACCCACCATCTGCGGGCGGGCGCCGGGCGGGCGGTTTACTGCATCTTTATTTTACCTTACAATCGTGACGCTCCAGTAACAACTCTGCAGGCAGAGCGGAGGGCGGCGTAACGTCACTTACTCACGTGACGCGCCTGCTCCGCCTCCTTCATTCATAAAGTGGGCGGAGCAGGTGCGTCACGTGAATAAGTGACTTTACGCCGCCCTCCGCTCTGCCTGCAGAGTTGTTACTGGAGCGTCACGATTGTAAGGTAAAATAAAGATGCAGTGAGTGATGCTGTGAGCAGCAGGGCCGGGGCTGTTATGGAGAGGGGGATCGGTCTATGGCACTGCTATGGGGAGGGGGGATCTGTGAACTGTTATGGGGAAAGGGATCTGTGAACTGTTATGGGGAAAGGGATCTGTGAACTGTTATGGGGAAAGGGATCTGTGCACTGTTATGCCCATAACAGTGCACATATCCCCCTCTCCATAACAGTGCACATATCCCCCTCTCCATAACAGTGCACATATCCCCCTCTCCATAACAGTGCACATATCCCCCTCTCCATAACAGTGCACATATCCCCCTCTCCATAACAGTGCACATATCCCCCTCTCCATAACAGTGCACATATCCCCCTCTCCATAACAGTGCACATATCCCCCTCTCCATAACAGTGCACATATCCCCCTCTCCATAACAGTGCACATATCCCCCTCTCCATAACAGTGCACATATCCCCCTCTCCATAACAGTGCACATATCCCCCTCTCCATAACAGTGCACATATCCCCCTCTCCATAACAGTGCACATATCCCCCTCTCCATAACAGTGCACATATCCCCCTCTCCATAACAGTGCACATATCCCCCTCTCCATAACAGTGCACATATCCCCCTCTCCATAACAGTGCACATATCCCCCTCTCCATAACAGTGCACATATCCCCCTCTCCATAACAGTGCACATATCCCCCTCTCCATAACAGTGCACATATCCCCCTCTCCATAACAGTGCACATATCCCCCTCTCCATAACAGTGCACATATCCCCCTCTCCATAACAGTGCACAGATCCCCCTCTCCATAACAGTGCACAGATCCCCCTCTCCATAACGGCGCCACCCACAGATCCCCCTCTCCATAACGGCGCCACCCACAGATCCTCCTCTCCATAACGGCGCCACCCACAGATCCTCCTCTCCATAACGGCGCCACCCTCAGATCCCCCTCTCCATAACGGCGCCACCCACAGATCCCCCTCTCCATAACGGCGCCACCCACAGATCCCCCTCTCCATAACGGCGCCACCCACAGATCCCCCTCTCCATAACGGCGCCACCCACAGATCCCCCTCTCCATAACGGCGCCACCCACAGATCCCCCTCTCCATAACGGCGCCACCCACAGATCCCCCTCTCCATAACAGCGCCACCCACAGATCCCCCTCTCCATAACGGCGCCACCCACAGATCCCCCTCTCCATAACAGCGCCACCCACAGATCCCCCTCTCCATAACAGCGCCACCCACAGATCCCCTTCTCCATAACAGCGCCACCCACAGATCCCCCTCTCCATAACAGCGCCACCCACAGATGAATTTCATTCATGAAAAATAATTATTAATAAAATCATTAAAAAAAAAGTATTTGGGCAAAAAGGCTGTTTCGGTTTCGGTTTTCGGTCAAGGGCATCCTGAATTTTCGGTTTCGGACCAGAATTTTCATTTCGGTGCACCCCTACTCCATATGTGGTCGTAAACTGCTGTATGGGCACAGAGCAGGGTTCAGAAGAGAAAGCACATGTGCATTTGAGGCCTAAATTGGTGATTTATACAGCACTGGCCAACAACTGCAGAAGCTCTGAGATGAAATATAAAAAAACACCCTAAACAAATGACCCCATTTTAGAAACCACACCCTTCACAGAATTTACCACGGGATTTAGTTAGCATTTTGACTCTGCAGGTGGTTGGCAAAAATTCACAGCAGATGGTGCAAAGTGAAAATTGCAATTTTCTACACAGGTATGCCATGGCTGGAGGACCCCAGGTTTCTCCAGGTCCAGCCACCACGAAGCAAACTCTGAATGGGAGCGCTCTGCACTTGGGCGGCCGTAGAGATGAATGGAGGGCAGACGCACATGCGCGGTGCGCCCTCCTCGACTTTGCCGGCTGTATTTGAGATAGGTGCGGGTCCCACCTCTGGGACCTGCACCTATCAGACAATGGGGGCATATCCTTGGGATATGCCTCCATTGTTTGAGATGGAAATACCCCTTTAACCCCTTCCCGACATATGACGTAATAGTACGTCATGACGGCAAGTGACGATGCCGGCGGATTAACCCCTTCTATGCGCTGACCGCAGCATTGAAGGTGCATGTGGCGGGTGAGGGAGACCATTGGGTGCCCGTGCTGCCGTCTCCTAGGCAACCTGTTAGTGCATTACTCAGTGTAATACACTAACAGGCAATGTATTACAATACAGATGTATTGTAATGCATTGCAGAGGGGATCAGACCCTCAAAAGTTAAAGTCCCATAGTGGGACAGAAATAGAGAAAAAAAAAAAAAAAAGAAAAAAAGGGTTATTAATAAAATAAAAAAAAACATTTTCAAGTAAAAAATGAAAAAAACACCCCTTTCCCCTGATTTTTATAATAAAAAATTGAAAAAAAAAATTTGAAAAAACACACACATTAGGTATCGCCACGTCCATAACGACCAGCTCTATAAATATATCACATGACCACCCCGTCCGATAAACACCATAAAAATAAAAACTGTGTCAAGGCAGTTTTTGTCACCTTACATCACAAAAAGTGCAACACCACAAAAAGGTACCAATAAAACCGTCACCTCATCCTGCAAAAAATGAGCCCCTACATAAGAAAATAGCTATAGTTTTTTTTATTTTTTGAGCGATCAGAACATGGAGACATTAAAACATCATTTTTTGTTTCAAATATGCTATTGTGTTAAAGTGAAATAAATAAAAAGTATACATATTAGGTATTGCCACATCCATAACAACCAGCTCTATAAAAATATCACATGACCTAACCCCTCAGCTGAACACCGTAAAAAAAATACAAATAAAAACAGTACCAAAAAAAGCAATTTTTTTTTCACCTTACATCGAAAAAATTGCAACACTAAGCGATAAAAAAGGCGCATGCCCCCCCCCCCCAAAATAGTACCAGTCAAACCGTCACCTCATCCTGCAAAAAATTAGACCCTACCTAAGACAATCGGTCAAAAAATAAAAAAACTATGACTCAGACAATGGAGACACTAAAACATCATTTAAAATTTTATTATTGTGTAAAACTTAAATGAATAAGAAAAAGTATACATATTAGGTATTGCCACGTCCGTAAAGATCTACTCTATAAAAATATCACATGAAGTAACCCCTCAGGTGAACGCTGTAAAAATAAATAAATAAAAACTGTGCCAAAACAACCAATTTTTTGGTCACCTTGCCTCATAAAGGGTAATAATGAATGATCAAAAAATCATATATACCCTAAAATGGTAACAATAAAACGTCAACTCTTCCTGCAAAAACGAGCCCCTGCACAAGACGATCGGCAGAAAAATAAAAAAATAAGGCGTTCCGAAAATGGAGACACAAAAACATAATTTTTTTTTACAAAAATGCTTTATGTAAAACTGAAACAAACAGACATATTTGACATATTTGATATCATTGCGTCCGTAACAACCTGCTCTATAAAAATAGCACATGATCTACCCTGTCAAATGAATGTTGTAAAAAATAAAAACAGTGCCATTTTTTGGTTACCTTGCCTCACAAAAAACATAATATAGAGCAATTAAAAATCATATGTACCCCAAAATAGTACCAATACAACTGGCACCTTATCCCCTAGTTTCCAAAATGGGGTGCATCAGGGGGGCTTCAAATGGGACATGACATCTAAAAACCAGTGAACAGCAAAATCTGCCATGTGCCCTTACATCAGTTTACGACCACATGTGGGGTGTTTCTGTAAACCGCAGAATCAGGGTAATAAGTGCCGAGTTTTGTTCGGCTGTAAACCCTTGATGTGTTAAAGAAAAAATGGATTAAAATGGAAAATCTGCCAAAAAAGTGAAATTTAGAAATGTAATCTCCATTTTCCTTTAATTCTTGTGGAACTCCTAAAGGGTTAAAAGTTTGTAAAATCAGTTTTAAGTAACTTGAGGGGTGTAGTTTCAACAATGGGGTCATGTATGGGGGGTTTCCACTATGTAAGCCCCACAAAGTGACTTCAGACCTGAACTGGTCCTTAAAAAGTGGGTTTTGGAAATTTTCTTAAAAACTTTAAGAATTGCTTCTAAAATTGTAAGCCTTGTAACGTCCTAAAAAAATAAAATTACATTTACAAAAAGATGCCAACATAAAGGACGCATATGGGGAATGTTAAGTAATAAATATTTTTACGGTGTCACTTTCTGTTTTAAAGGGAGTCTTTCACGCAGATTCACCCTATTAACCTAATAACAGTGTTAGGGTCCATTCACACGTCCGTAATTTGGGTCCGCATTCGTTCTGCAATTTGCGGACCCATTCACTTTCAATGGGGCTGGAACGGATGCAAATCCACATTTCCTGGATCCGCATCCGTTTTTTCGGGATCCGCAATTTCGTTCCTGGAAAAAATACAACATGTCCTATTCTTGTCCACAATTGCGGACCAGAAAAGGCATTTTCTATTATAGTGTCTGTGATGTGCGGATCCGCAAATTGCGGATCGCACATTGCAGGTGTCCGTGTTTTGCGGATTCGCAAAACACTTACGGACGTGTGAATGGACCCTTATGTCCACGGCATCCCCCTATTAAAACTGTGCTTACCGTTAGTTCCTTGCTAGCATCGTTGTGCAGAAAAACACTTTTAATCCGTATGCAAATGAGGCTGTGAAGGTGCCCAGGGGCGGCGTTACAACGGCCGATGCCCAGGCCCCTGGGTCATTTTCATACCAAGCCACTCCCCCTCCGCCGCATCTACCCGCCCTTAGTCTCTGCTCTAAACTCCCTCCTCCCGTCCGTAATCCCGCGCATGCACACCGACCGTATGTGTTTTGCAGTCCGCAAATTGCGGATCTGCAAAAGAAAATGGATTGCGGATCCATTGTAACAATGCCTAAAACAGACAAGAATAGGACATGTTTTATTTTTTTGCGGGGCTACGGAACGGACATACTGATGGTGAACGGACCATACTGAACGGACACGGTGTGCTGTCCGCATTTTTTGCGGACCCATTGAAATGAATGGGTCCGCATCCTTTTCGCAAAAAAAACCCGGAACGGACACGGAAACAAACATCTTTCGTGTGCATGTAGCCTTAAAAGCAGAGAAATATAAAAAAAAATGAATTGCGAATTTTTTAATTTTTGGGGAACATTTGGGATTTTTTCATAATTAAAGGTGAAATATATTGACTCAAATTTATAACTATCTTGAAGTACAATGTGTCACAAGAAAACAGTCTCAGAATGGCTTTGATAAGTAAAAGTGTTCCAAAGCTATTACCACATAAAGTGACACATGTCAGATTTGCAAAAAATGGCCTGGGGTCGAAGGGGTTAATAAAAGCTGTGTTTTTATTGGCAGTTTTTGTTTTAGTTATTTGTTTCTCTGCCCAATGGAATGCCTTGTTTTTTTCAGTGATTATTGTATGCAATCAATTTCATGTTACTTTAACTCCTTCCCGACCTATGACATACTACTACGTCATGGGAACCACTGCGTTCCCGCAATTTGACGTAATAGTACGTCATAGTGATCGCACGTGATCACTGCAGGGGCCCGGCAGTCCGTGGTAGCCGGGCCCCTGCTGTATCCGCCGGCATCGCTGTAAAAGCAGATGCCGGCGGATTAACCCCTTCTATGCCGCGGTCCACACTGACCACGACATAGAAGAGGTTTGTGTCGGGTGAGTGATCGCATCGAGTCCCCGCGCTGCTGTGGCGGGGGCCCGATGCGACACAAGGCAGCCTGATGCTGTGCAGAGGCTGCCCAATGCCTTGTACGGCATCGGGAACTGCCTTCTACGGGTGCCGAGGAGATCCAGACTCAGTGTCATGCACTAACAGGCAATGCAATACAATACAGATGTATTGTAATGCATTGCAGAGGGGATCAGACCCCCAAAAGTGAACATCGAAAAAAAAGTTAAAAAATGTGTTTTTAATAAAGTAAAAAAAATAAAGTAAAAAAGAAAAAAAAAACTCCCCTTTCCCCTTATTTTATAATAAAAAAACGAAAAACAAAACAAAACCCACACATTTTAGGTATGGCCGCGTCCGTAATGACCGGCTCTATAAATACCGTATATACTCTAGTATAAGACGAGTTTTTTGGCACATATTTTTGTGCTCAAAAAGCCCCCTCGTCTTATACTCGAGTCTAGGTCTGTATTATGGCAACTTACATTGCCATAATACAGACCATGACATGTTTGGGGCCGGAGAAGCTGTTACTTACCTTTACAGCTGCTCCGGTCAGCTCCCAGCACGTCCACGCGGCACCTCTGTTAAGCTCCCAGTAGGAGCGATTTGGCCGACCCGAAAATGCCGCGATTATACACTGCTCAAAAAAATAAAGGGAACACTTAAACAACACAATGTAACTCCAAGTCAATCACATTTCTGTGAAATCAAACTGTCCACTTAGGAAGCAACACTGAGTGACAATCAATTTCACATGCTGTTGTGCAAATGGGATAGACAACAGGTGGAAATTATAGGCAATTAGCAAGACACCCCCAATAAAGGAGTGGTTCTGCAGGTGGTGACCACAGATCACTTCTCAGTTCCTATGCTTCCTGGCTGATGTTTTGGTCACTTTTGAATGCTGGCGGTGCTTTCACTCTACTGGTAGCATGAGACGGAGTCTACAACCCACACAAGTGGCTCAGGTAGTGCAGTTTATCCAGGATGGCACATCAATGCGAGCTGTGGCAAGAAGGTTTGCTGTGTCTGTCAGCGTAGTGTCCAGAGCATGGAGGCGCTACCAGGAGACAGGCCAGTACATTAGGGGACGTGGAGGAGGCCGTAGGAGGGCAACAACCCAGCAGCAGGACCGCTACCTCCGCCTTTGTGCAAGGAGGAACAGTAGGAGCACTGCCAGAGCCCTGCAAAATGACCTCCAGCAGGCCACAGATGTGCATGTGTCTGCTCAAACGGTCAGAAACAGACTCCATGAGGGTGATATGAGGGCCCGACGTCCACAGATGGGGGTTGGGCTTACAGCCCAACACCGTGCAGGACGTTTGCCATTTGCCAGAGAACACCAAGATTGGCAAATTCGCCACTGGCGCCCTGTGCTCTTCACAGATGAAAGCAGGTTCACACTGAGCACATGTGACAGACGTGACAGAGTCTTGAGATGCCGTGGAGAACGTTCTGCTGCCTGCAACATCCTCCAGCATGACCGGTTTGGCATTGGGTCAGTAATGGTGTCGAGTGGCATTTCTTTGGAGGGCCGCACAGCCCTCCATGTGCTCGCCAGAGGTAGCCTGACTGCCATTAGGTACCGAGATGAGATCCTCAGACCCCTTGTGAGACCATATGCTGGTGCGGTTGGCCCTGGGTTCCTCCTAATGCAAGACAATGCTAGACCTCATGTGGCTGGAGTGTGTCAGCAGTTCCTGCAAGACGAAGGCATTGATGCTATAGACTGGCCCGTCCGTTCCCCAGACCTGAATCCAATTGAGCACATCTGGGACATCATGTCTCGCTCTATCCACCAACGTCACGTTGCACTACAGACTGTCCAGGAGTTGGCAGATGCTTTAGTCCAGGTCTGGGAAGAGATCCCTCAGGAGACCGTCCGCCACCTCATCAGGAGCATGCACTGGCGTTGTAGGGAGGTCGTACAGGCATGTGGAGGCCACACACACACTACTGAGCCTTATTTTGACTTGTTTTAAGGACATTACATCAAAGTTGAATCAGCCTGTAGTGTGTTTTTCCACTTTAATTTTGAGGGTGACTCCAAATCCAGACCTCCACGGGTTGAAAAATTTGATTTCCATTTTTTTATTTTTGTGTGATTTTGTTGTCAGCACATTCAACTATGTAAAGAACAAAGTATTTCAGAAGAATATTTAATTAATTCAGATCTAGGATGTGTTATTTTTGTGTTCCCTTTATTTTTTTGAGCAGTGTATATGAAGGGGCCCCGCGCACATAACTGGCTTTGTGTGTAAAGTATTTTACTAGTGTGTGAAACAATCTCTCTCCTATTGATAACAGGTCCAGCCTCTGTACTCACTTTCATGATGAATGCACTGCAGCGAGCTGGCCGGCCGGCGCGTGACTGACGTCACTTAGTAACGTTCCTGCTTCCTGAAGTGGGAGGAGCGTTACTAAGTGACGTCAGTCACGCGCCGGCCAGCTCGCTCCCGCTCGCTGTAGTGCATTCATAGTGACGGTGAGTACAGAGGCGGCCATGTTATCAATAGGAGAGAACTTGTTTTACACACTAGTAAAATACTTTACACACAAAGCAAGTTATGTGCGCAGTTTAGGACACATGAGGGGACACATAGGGCCATGAGGGGGACCAGCATAAGATGCTATATGTACCCTAGTCTTATACTCAAGTCAATAATTTTTCCAATTTTTTTGGGGTAAAATTAGGGGCCTCGGCTTATATTCGGGTCGGCTTATACTCGAGTATATACGGTATATCACGTGATCCACCCTGTCCGATAAACACCATAAAAAAAAAACTTGCATCACAAAAAGTGCAACACCAAGCGATCAAAAAGGCGTATGTCCCACAAAATGGTATCAATAAAACCGTCACCTCATCCCGCAAAAAATGAGCCCCTACCTAAGACCATCGCCCTAAAAATAAAAAAAACTATAGCTCTCAGAACATGGAGATACTAAAATATCATTTTTTTTGTTTCAAAACTGCCATTATTGTGCTAAAGTGAAATACATAAAAAAAATATACATATTAGGTATCGCCGCGTTCGTAACAACCAGCTCTATAAAAATATCACATGACCTAACCCCTCAGGTGAACACGTAAAAAAAAAAAACGGTGTAAAAAAAGCCATTTTTGTCACATTATATCACAAAAATTGCAACAGCAAGTGATCAAAAAAACGTATGCCCCCCAAAATAGTACCAATCAGACCATCACCTCATCCTGCAAAAAATGAGACCCTACCTAAGAGAATCGGTCAAAAAATAAAAAAGCTATGGCTCTCAGACTATGAAGATACTAAAATATTATTTCGGTTTCAAAAATGCTATTATTGTGTAAAACTTAAATAAATAAGAAAAAGTTGACATATTAGGTATTGCGACATGCGTTACGATCTGCTCTATAAAAAAGTCACATGACCTAATCCCTCAGGTAAACGCTGTAAAAATAAAAACGGTGCCAAAACATCTATTTTTTTTTGGTAACCTTGCCTCACTAAAAATTTAATATAGAGCAATTAAAAATCATATGTGCCAATAAAACTGGCACCTTATCCCGTGTCATGAGAATGTTGTAAAAAATAAAAACAGTGCCAAATCAGCCATTTTTTGGTTACCTTGCCTCACAAAAAACATAATATAGAGCAATTAAAAATCATATGTCAGGGCTCCAGACTAAAAAAAAATATCAAGGAGCCATTGGCTCCTAACCGGAAAAATTTAGGAGCCAAATAAAAAAATTTTAGTCGCCAAATTTAAAATACATATAATTACGGTATAATAATAATAATAAAAACAAAAACAACAACCGGTCTTATCTAGGGTTGTCACGATACCAAAATTTGGACTCTATTTTGATACCATAAAAAAGTATTGCGATACTAGATACCACGTTAAAAAAATAAAAACGCCGAAAAAGCCGCATGCATTCCAGATTTTATGGAACGTCCGGACCATAATAGAACAGTCCTAACCTAATTTTTGTCGGGACAAGGTGACTAAAAAAAATGGCAAATATTTTAATAGTTCGCACTTTTTTCGGGCGTGGCGATATGTATTTTTTTTGTATTGTTTATATATTTTATATGTAAAATTGGGCAAGGGGATGATTTAAACTTAATATTTTGGTGTTTGTTTTTTTTAACCTTTTTTTTAAAAACATTTTATTTAATAACTATTTCCCCCTTAAGGGCTAGAACCTGGGATCTTTTATTCCTTGTCCTATTCACCCTGATAGAACTCTATCAGGGTGAATAGGACTTCACACTCTCCCTGCAGCTCTGTGCACACGGCACAATAGGGGCCATCCCTTGCGGCTCTTCAGCGTACGGGGCCCCAGTGAACACTGAACAGACGCGTCCACTCTGGGGTTCACCTGAACCCCTACTTCTTTGGTGTAAGAGCGGCTCAGTCAGCCCCAACTCCTGCCCCAGCTGGCTGAGCAAGGCCTACAGCTAAGCCCATCGGTAGTTATCCAGGCAGTCAAAGGGAAGGGCAGACTTCATGGGCCCTGGGGGCCTCTTGTAGGGAGGCTTCCAGTAGGGCCCCTTGGGTTTGTAGTAGGGGGGCTGTAGCCGGTAAGTGGGCCCATAGTTTGGGAAGGGCGGATAGGGAGGGTGCATGATCAGAGTCCTGCAAGGAGTAGGTGGGCTGCGCGGCTGCTCCTTATATCAGCCTGTTATACCAGGCTCGTTACTTTAACGACCAGCAGCCCTGCAGCCTTAACACCTTCACTGCCAGCCACACTTGAGCCTCCCCAGCGTGGTGGCATCTCCGCATCGTAGGCTGTACAAATGGCGGAGTGCTCCCTCATACCGCTGCACGTGCGCCAACCGATGGAACTGCTCACAATCGCACTTATCTGGCTCACACCAGAAAAGCCCCCCTTCCCCCACACACTTCAGCATAAAATAGGAAACGTGCAGAGAGAGTTAGGTAGGCGCGGGGATACTGGGCAGCGGCAGCCATTAGCAAGTGGTGAAGTGATCATAAATGTTAAGTATGTAAAGGGTTAATAGGAGCCCCGCGCTGGTCAAGACACTAAAAAGCCAGTGAACCATATATCTCTCAATAGTCCGTGCTTAGTAACGGACTATTGAAAGAGATATGGTTCACTGGCTTTTTAGTGTCTTGACCAGCGTGGGGCGGCTCCTATTAACCCTTTTCTTCCCTTATTAAAGGGTTTCTACCACCTCATTTTGACCTAATTAGCTCTCAGACACTAGCGATCTGCTAGTGTCTGATCTACCTAACAATGCTATTCTCAGACCTGTGTGTGGATCCGTTTCACAAAAAAACGAATTTTTATTATTATGCTAATGAGCCTCTAGGTGCTATGGGGGCGTCTTTTCAGCACCTAGAGGCTCGGTCTACTCACATTGTATGCCGCCCCGCTTGTCCGTTAAGCCCGCCCATCTTCTCTTGAATGCCATCCTCTATCTGAGCCAGCGGACGAATTCTCGCGCCTGCGCGGTGCGTGTCTCTATTCGGCGCAGTGAATGTCTGACCGCTCCCTGCACAGACATCTCCACTGCGCCTGCGCCGATGACCGAGATGTCTGTGCAGGCAGCGGTCAGACATTCACTGCGCCTGCGTCGAATACAGACGCGCACGGCGCAGGTGCAAGAATTCGTCTGCTGGCTCAGATGGAGGATGGCATTCAAGAGGAGATGGGCGGGCTAGAGGGACGAGCGGGGCGGCATACAATGTGAGTAGACCGAGCCTCTAGGTGCTGAAAAGACGCCACCACAGCACCTAGAGGCTCATTAGCATATTAATAAAAGTTTGTTTTTTAGTGAAACGGATCCACACACAGGTCTGAGAATAGCATTGTTAGGTAGATCAGACAGTAGCAGATCACTAGTGTCTGAGAGCTAATTAGGTCAAAATGAGGTGGTAGAAACCCTTTAAGATAATTTTTGTGAGCCCAGGCAGGGAGCTCACACGGAGCACCAGCAGCGGCTCCCTGAGTGTTATCGGGGTCGTAAAGACATAAGGATTAGCCTTTAGCAGCGGCAGCGCAGGGGTGATGGTGACTGTTTGTGGAATGTTAAGTATTCGCTTCTCAAGCTAACCTGTTCTATGGAGCAGTGGGCATGGAGCGGCTCCCTGTTCTCATGACTGAAGAGCAAGCTGCTACTGTGTTCATCGCGGGAGAATGGGGGTGTGGGAGGAGCAGCCAATGGCAGGCCAGCCCGCGGATACTATGACCAATCAGCAGCCTCCTCTCTAATAACAGAGCTTTGTACTGTGCGGAGCTCTGTTATTGGATTGCCGTCTGCCTGCTGTATGAAATCCCGTTCTTTTTAAAGCGGCGGAGCGCCTAGGCTCAAATGGCGACAAGACTACAAAGTCTTGTCGCCATTTTGCAATTCTAGGTCGCATTTGTGACCATTTTGGTCGCCATCTGGAGCCCTGTATGTACCCCAAAATAGTACCAATATAGGCTACTTTCACACTAGCGTTCGGGGTTCCGCTTGTGAGCTCCGTTTGAAGGCTCTCACAAGCGGCCCCGAACGGATCCGTCCAGCCCTAATGCATTCTGAGTGGATGCGGATCCGCTCAGAATGCATCAGTTTGGCACCGTTTGTCCTCCGCTCCGCTCAGCAGGCGGACCCCTGAACGCAGCTTGCAGCGTTCGGGTGTCCGTCTGGCCGTGCGGAGGCAAACGATATGCTGACACAATATGGCTCAATTTTCAAACGGATCCGTCCTCCATTGACTTTCAATGTAAAGTCAAAACGGATCCGTTTGCATTATCATGAACAAAAAAAAAATATATATATATTTTTTTTTTTTGTTCATGCTAATGCGAACGGATCCGTTCTGAACGGATCTAAGCGTTTGCATTATAGGTGCGGATCCGTCTGTGCAGATACCAGACGGATCCGCACCTAACGCAGGTGTGAAAGTAGCCATAACTGGCACCTTATCCCCTAGTTTCCAAAATGTGGTCACTTTTTTTGAGTTTCTACTGTAGGGGTGCATCAGGGGGGCTTAAAATGGGACATGGCATCTAAAAACCAGTTCAGCTAAATTTGCCTTCCAAAAACCATATGGCGTTCCTTTCCTACTGCGCCCTGCCGTGTGCCCGTACAGCAGTTTACGACCACATATGGGGTGTTTCTGTAAACCGCAGAATCAGGGTAATAAATATTGAGTTTTATTTGGCTGTTAACCCTTGCTTTGCTACTGGAAAAAATGGATTAAAATGTAAAATCTGCCAAAAAAGTGAAATTCTGAAATTTCATCTCCATTTTCCATTAATTCTTGTGGAACACCTAAGGCTCCATTCACACGTCCGCAATTTCGTTCCGCATTTTGCGGAACAGAATTGCGGACCCATTCATGCCCAGACACGGAATTGCGGATCAGCAGTTCCTGGTACGCACTTCCGTTCCGCAAAAAAATAGAACATGTCCTATTCTTGTCCGCAATTGCGGACAAGAACAGGCATATTCTATTAGTGACGGCAATGTGCGGTCCGCAAAATGCGGAACGCGCATTGCCGCTGTCCGTGTTTTGTGGATCCGCAAAACATGTTGCGGACGTGTGAATGGAGCCTAGAGGGTTAACAAAGTTTGTAAAATCAGTTTTGTATACCTTGAGGGGTGTAGTTTCTAAAATGGTGTCATTTTTGGGTGGTTTCTATTATGTAAGCCTCACAAAGTGACTTCAGACCTGAACTGGTCCTAAAAAAGTGGGTTTTGGAAATGTTGCAAAAAATTTCAAGATTTGCTTCCAAACTTCTAAGCCTTCTAACGTCCCCAAAAAATAAAATGTCATTTTCAAAATGATCCAAACATGAAGTAGACATATGGGGAATGTAAAGTAATTACCATATTTTTCGCCCTATAAGACGCACCGGCCCATAAGACGCACCTAGGTTTTTGAGGAGGAAAAGAAGAAAAAAAATATTTGTAACCAAAAAGTGTGCTTTTGGTGGGTTTGAACTAATGGCGGTCTGTGCATGACACTATTATGGGGGATCTGTGGATGATGCACTGTTATGGGGTGGGGGATCTGTCGATTGCACTGTTATGGGGGGAGCTGTGGATGGCATTATGATAGGGGGAGGTCTGTGGATGGCATTATGATGGGGGGGGGGAATCTGTGGATGGCATTATGATGGGGGGGGGGGAATCTGTGGATGGCATTATGATGGTGGGGGGGATCTGTGGATGGCAGTATGATGGTGGGGGGGATCTGTGGATGGCATTATGATGGTGGGGGGGATCTGTGGATGGCATTATGATGGTGGGGGGGGATCTGTGGATGGCATTATGATGGTGGGGGGGATCTGTGGATGGCATTATGATGGTGGGGGGATCTGTGGATGGCATTATGATGGTGGGGCGGATCTGTGGATGGCACTATGATGGTGGGGGGGGGGATCTGTGGATGGCACTATGATGGTGGGGGGGGGGATCTGTGGATGGCACTGCTATATGTGTCATCCACAGATCCCCCCCCCCCATAACAGTCCCATCCACAGATCCCCCCATCATTATCCCATTCACAGATTCCTAGGGAGGGACTGTAGTAGGCGGGGAGAGCGGCGGGCACTGTACTCTGGCCCCGCAGCTCAGTATGTACTGTATTATACGTAGTGTTAATCATTAGATCTAAACTAAATAATGATGCGCTCCGCCTGCTCCCCATGTGCTTACCGGTACACATGTCACGCTCCTGTAGTAAGCACTAGCAGGCAGGCGGGCGGCTGTAACTCACTGAGGTCACGTGCCTGCTCCGCCTACTTCATTCATAAAGTAGGCGGAGCAGGCACGTGACCTCCGTAAGTTACAGCCGCCCGGCCTGCCTGCTAGTGCTTACTACAGGAGCGTGACGTGTGTACCGGTAAGCACATGGGGAGCAGGCGGAGCCCATCATTATTCAGTTTAGATCTGATGATTAACACTACGTATAATACAGTACATACTGAGCTGCCGGGCCAGAGTACAGTGCCTGCACTGCCCCGCCGCTCTCCCCGCCTACTACAGTCCCTCCTCACTAATACATCGCAGTCTGCGATGTAAATTGCCAGCATTCGCCCCATAAGACGCAGGGGCACTTTTCCCCCACTTTTGGGGGGGGGGGGGGGAAGTGCGTCTTATGGGGCGAAAAATACGGTACTATTTTTGGAGGTATTACTATCTATTATAAAAGTAGAGAAATTGAAATTTGGAAATTTTTCAAAATTTTTGGTAAATTATAATTTTTTTTTTTATAAAAATTGTTGTTTTTTTTTTTTTACTCCTTTTTACCACTGTCATGAAGTACGGTATGTGATGAGAAAACAATCTCAGAATGGCCTGGATAAGTAAAAGCGTTTTAAAGTTATCACCACATAAAGTGACACATGTCAGATTTGCAAAAATTTGCCTTGTCCTTAACCCTTTCAGGACCAAGCCATTTTTCACCTTAAGGACCAGGCTATTTTTTGCAAATCTGACCAGTGTCAGTTTATGTGTGAATAACTTTAAAACGCTTTTACTTATCCAGGCCGTTCTGAGATTGTTTTTTCGTCACATATTGTACTTCATGACACTGGTAAAATGGAGTCAAAAAATTTCATTTTTTTTTATAAAAAAATACCAAATTTACCAAAAATTTGGAAAAATTTGAAAATTTCCAAGTTTCAATTTCTCTACTTCTATAATACATAGTAATACCTCCAAAAATAGTTATTACTTTACATTCCCCATATGTCTACTTCATGTTTGGATAATTTTGGGAATGATATTTTATTTTTTGGGGACGTTACAAGGCTTAGAAGTTTAGAAGCATTTTTCAGAGAATTTCCAAAACCCATTTTTTAAGGACCAGTTCAGGTCTGAAGTCACTTTGTGAGGCTTACATAATTGAAACCACCCAAAAAAGACCCCATTTTGGAAACTACACCCCTCAAGGTATTCAAAACTGATTTTACAAACTTTGTTAACCATTTATGTGTTCCACAAGAGTTATTTGCAAATGGAGATGAAATTTCAGAATTTAAATTTTTTTGCAAATTTACAATATTAATCCATTTTTTCCAGTAACAAAGCAAGGGTTAACAGCCAAACAAAACTCATTATTTATGGCCCTGATTCTGTAGTTTACAGAAACACCCCATATGTGGTCGTAAACTGCTGTACGGACACACGGCAGGGAGCAGAAGGAAAGGAATGCCATACGGTTTTTGGAAGGCAGATTTTGCAGGACTGTTTTTTTTGACACCATGTCCCATTTGAAGCCCCCCTGATGCACCTCTAGAGTAGAAACTCCATAAAAGTGACTCCATCTAAGAAACTACACCCCTCAAGGTATTCAAAACTGATTTTTACAAACTTTGTTAACCATTTATGTGTTCCACAAGAGTTATTTGCAAATGGAGATGAAATTTCAGAATTTCAATATTTTTGCAAATTTACAATTTTAATCCATTTTTTCCAGTAACAAAGCAAGGGTTAACAGCCAAATAAAACTCATTATTTATGGCCCTGATTCTGTAGTTTACAGAAACACCCCATATGTGGTCGTAAACTGCTGTACGGGCACACGGCAGGGCGCAGAAGGAAAGGAATGCCATACGGTTTTTGGAAGGCAGATTTTGCTGGACTGTTTTTTTTTGACACCATGTCCCATTTGAAGCCCCCCTGATGCACCTCTAGAGTAGAAACTCCATAAAAGTGACCCCATCTAAGAAACTACACCCCTCAAGGTATTCAAAACTGATTTTACAAATGTTGTTAACCCTTTAGGTGTTCCACAAGAATTAATGGAAAATAGAGATTCAATTTCAAAATTTCACTTTTTCGGCAGATTTTCCATTTTAATATTTTTTTTCCAGTAACAAAGCAAGGGTTAACAGCCAAACAAAACTCTTTATTTATGGCCCTGATTCTGTAGTTTACAGAAACACCCCATATGTGGTCGTAAACCGCTGTACGGGCACACGGCAGGGCACAGAAGGAAAGGAACACCATATGGTTTCTGGAAGGCAGATTTTGCTGGATTGTTTTTAGACACCATGTCCCATTTGAAGCCCCCCTGATGCACCCCTAGGTTAGAAACTCCAAAAAAGTGGCCCCATTTTGGAAACTACGGGATAAGGTGGCAGTTTTGTTGGTACTATTTTAGGGTACATATGATTTTTGGTTGCTCTATATTACACTTTTTGTGAGGCAAAGTAACAAAAAATAGAAATTCAGAAATTTCATCTCCATTTGCCATTAACTCTTTTGGAACACTTAAAGGGTTAACAAAGTTTGTAAAATCAGTTTTGAATACCTTGAGGGGTGTAGTTTCCAAAATGGGGTCATTTTTTGGAGTTTATACTCTAGGGGTGCATCGGGGGGGCTTCAAATGGGACATGGTGTCAAAAAACCAGTCCAGCAAAAACTGCCTTCCAAAAACCATATGGCGCTCCTTTCCTTCTGCGCCCTGCCGTGTGGCCATACAGCAGTTTACGACCACATATGGGGCATTTCTATAAACTAAAGAATCAGGGCAATAAATATTGAGTTTTGTTTGGCTGTTAACCCTTTGCTTTGTTATGGGAAAAAATGAATTAAAATGGAAAATTTGCCAAAAAATAGCTGTTTTGGCACTGTTTTTATTATTTACAACATTCATCTGACAGGTTAGATCATGTGCTATTTTTATAGAGCAGGTTCTTACGGACGTGACGATACCTAATATGTATACTTTTTTATTTATTTAGGTTTTACACAATAATATCATTTTTGACACAAAAAAAAAACATGTTTTAGTGTCTCCATAGTCTGAGAGCCATAGTTTTTTCAGTTTTTTGGCGATTGTCTCAGGTTGGGTATCATTTTTGCGGGATGAGATGATGGTTAGATTGGTACTATTTTGGGGTGCATATGACTTTTTGATCGCTTGCTATTACACTTTTTGTGATGTAAGGTAACAAAAAAATAGCTTTTTTGACACCGTTTTTATTTAATTTTTTTTACAGTGTTCACCTGAGGGGTTAGGTCATGTGGTATTTTTATAGATCAGGTTCTTACGGACATGGCAATACCTAATATGTCTACCTTTTTATAATTTATCAGGGTTTTACACAATAATATCATTTTTGAAACAAAAAAAAATCATGTTTTAGTGTCTCCATAGTCTGAGACCCATAGTTTTTTTTTATTTTTTGGGCCATTGTCTCATGTAAGGGCTCATTTTTTGCGGGATGAGGTGACGGTTTGATTGGTACTTTTTTGGCGTACATGCGACTTTTTTGATCACTTTTATTACCTTTTTTGGGAAGTAAGGTGGGCAAAATTTCAATTTCCTCATAGTTTTTATTTTTTTATTTTTATGGCGTTCACCGTGCGGGGAAAGTAACATGACCGTTTTATAGATCAGGTCGTTACGGACGCGGTGATACCTAATATGTGTAGTGTATTTTTTTTTTTATTCAGTGATAAATGTGTTTTTTTGAAACTTTACTTTTTTCACTTTTTTTTACTTTTTTTTTTGACCCAGACCCACTTGGTTCTTGAAGATCCAGTGGGTCTGATGTCTGTATAATACAGTACAGTACAATATATATTGCACTGTACTGTATTTTACACTTGTCTGAACAGATCTATGCCTTTTAGCACAGATCTGTTCAGCACCATGGACAGCAGGACGCCTGAGAGGCGTCCTGTTGCCATGGGAACCTTCCCCGTCTGCTCAGTATTGGTCAGAACTGCGCAGACGGGGAAGGGTAAGCACAGGGCTGAGGGGGGCTCTCTCCCTCTCCCATCGGGGGGCTGCAAAGGCACAGCAGCCCCCCGATGGGAGAGGGAGCTCCCTGCGCTGTTAACCTTTTCCATACAGCGGTCCGTACGGACCGCTGTATGGAAAGGGTTAAACGGCTGACATCGCATCGCCGATGTCAGCCGTTTATACCAGGGTGCCAGCAATGTGCTGGCACCCTGGTATAACCACTAGAAGCCAACGATCATTCAAGGGGAGGCGGGCGGGGGATCGCGATCCCGCCTGCCACACCGCCCGCCTCCCGCACCTTACCACACCTCCCGCACCGCCTGTGACACCCCCCCTGCACCACCCGCCCACATAATATTATTCAGGGGTGCAGGGGGGGGTGAAAAATCTTTATTTTGGACATACTAAAGTTTCTGATCCAGAAACTGCAGAAAGCGCTACAAACCGCAGGTCTGAATTGACCTGCGGTTTGCAGCGATCGCCGATAGGGGGGGGGGGGGGTCACAGGACCCCCCTCGGCATTGACCCAAGGTGCCTGGCTGTGTGTGACAGCCGGGATCTCATCGCTGGCAGTTAAACGCCATGACGTGTATACTCATCATGGTGCGCTAAGTAGCAGTGCTCCATGACGAGTATACTCATCATAGGTCGGGAAGATTTTCACACTATCTCCTTCTCTGATCGTTTCCCTGACAGGAATTGGGGCGATCAGAGAAGGAGAAGCACATAGTCCCTCCCTAACCCCCCCTTACCTGCCCCGATGCGCTGCGATTGGTCCCTCTGCAGTAATGGACCAATCACAGCGATCGCGGGCAGGTCAGAGCTCCTATACAGTTCCTGCCGGCTTCTCTGGTTGCCTAGCAACCCCAGCACGCTGGCTTCACTGAAGCTTCAGCGCTTCGCTCCCTGCGCTGACACAGAAAGCCGATCACGTACATGCACGTGGGGATGCGGTGAGGCACCACATTCTCCCACGTACATGTACGTGATGTTGCGTGAAGGGGTTAAGGTGAAAAATGGCAGGGTCCTGAAGGGGTTAAAGGGAACCAGTCATCACCTTTATGCTGCTCATACTAACGGCAGTATAAAGAAGAGACAGGTGAGTTGATTTCAGCGGTCTGTCATTTAAAAGTTAAAAGTAAGTGGTTGCTGAGAACCAACATTGCATACTAGGCCTGGAAATGTCACGGCCACCTGAGAACAGTCATGGTTATTTATGAATTCCTGCTCTCCCTGCCCACCTGCTACTGATTGACAGTCTTCCATCTAGTTTTCTCCCTTTGTCTCTAGGAGAGAACTGCCAATCATCAGCAGATGGGCGGGAAGAGCAGGAGATTATGGATAACTCTGACTCTTCTCAGGTAGATTTGACTCTTTTCAAGGCCTGTGCTGCAAGGATTATGATGCTGGTTCTCAACCACTTACGTTTAGCTCATGAGTGACATACTGCTGAAATCAGCATTTCTGTCACTATTTTATGATGGCCTCAGTGAGGTCAGCATAAAGTTGATCACAGGTTCCCTTTAAAATAATTTAATTTTTTTATTGCTACTGGAAGCGTTGCATAGGTTTTTTACTGGATGGAAACCACAGACATCTGCGCTATTCCATCCTGGAAAATAAAAGCCTGTGTATCAACAAATCTGTTTTTTGAGTAACATCCTGCAGGACTTTTTTCATCCGGTCTTTTGCTGGAATCTGCAAAGGAAGCCTCGAATGGAGCCTCTAAGGGTACTTTCACACTTGCGGCAGAGGATTCCGGCAGGCAGTTCCATTGCTGGAACTGCCTGCCGGATCCGTAAATCCGGTCGCAAACGGATGGCATTTGTCAGACGGATCTGGATGCGGATCCGTCTGACAAATGCATTGAAATACCGGATCCGTCTCTCCGGTGTCATCTGGAAAAACGGATCCGGTATTATTATTTTTTGCATTTTTAAAGGTCTGTGGAACACTTGATGCCGAATCCGGCACTAATACACTTTAATGTAAATTAATGCCGGATCCGGCATCCCGGCAAATGTTCAGGATTTTTGACCGGATAGAAAACTGCAGCATGCTGCTGTATTTTCTCCGTCCAAAAAACGTAAGAGTGACTGAACTGAAGACATCCTGATGCATACTGAACGGAACGCTCTCCATTCAGAATACATTAGGATAAAACGGATCAGTTTTTTTCCGGTATTGAGCCCCTAGGACGGAACTCAATACCGGAAAAGAAAAACGCTAGTGTGAAAGTACCCTAATGTAGATGTGAACAAGCCCTAACTGCATTTTAAAAAGTAAAAAAAAAAAAGTGGATGAAGGAGGCAGAATACTGGCAAAATGTTGCATATTTTAATATTTGTCTTTCTAGGTAGATTTCAGACAGATGCTTTGAACAAGTCTAAAAACCTGTGTAGCAAAAGCATTGGTGAAAAAATGAAGGTAAGCATGAAGTGCAGTTTTTTTTTACTCTTGTTTGTGTTAGTGAAAAAAAGCAAACATGTAAGTGGCTTATAATCCAATCTGGTTATTGTTGACCAATGTGTATATAATATTATTATATGACACTTGGGGTACTTTCACACTAGCATTATTCTTTTCCGGTTTTGAAATCCGGTAAAGGGTCTCAGTACCGGAAAAAACGCATCAGTTTTGTCCTAATGCATTCTGAATGGAAAGCAATCTGTTCAGTATGCATCAGGATGTCTTTAGTTCCGTCCCTTGTACGGTATTCGACCAGACAAAATACCGCAGCAAGGGGTATTTTTTCAGGGCAAAATCCCGGAACAATACCACACTTGCCGGATCCGGCATTCATTTCCATAGAGATGTATTAATGCCGGATCCGGTTCTCCGGTCTGTGCATGCGCCAGGATATAGGAGGAGCTAGTTTTGATTTTGATCTTTTGTAAAAGTTATTCCGGATAAGACGGATCCGGTATATAACCGGATCCGGAAAAAAAAGCTTTACGTTTGTATACAGTTTGCCTTCCAGATTCAAACAACGCTAGTGTGAAAGTACCCTAACTAATATAACCTTTGTTGACATTCTGCACCATTTTCTATATTTCATAAGGTACATGGAGTCTTTTGTACTGTCCACACGGAGATCCTGTCCATAAAATGGCTGCTGATGGAGGGTCATGTGACCAGGCAAATCACCTCCATGTTATGTCTCCTCCATTCAGACACACTGCACCTGCACTAAACTCCCAACAGAACAAGTACAGATGGCAGGTGCAGTGTATCTGAAGGGAGAAGATATCACATGGAGGCGATTTGCCTGGTCACATGACCCTCCATCAGCAGCCATTTTATGGACAGGACCTCTTTGTGGACAGTACAAAATACTCCATGTACCTTATGAAATATAGAAAATAGTGCAGAATTTCAACAAAGGCTATATTAGTAAGTTCCATATAATATTATATACACATTGGTCAACAATAACCAGAAAGTGGCTAACCCCTTTAACCATTTATTTGTCCCAAAAGGGGACTATAATAGACTATCTTTTGATCGCTTCTAAAATACTTTGCACTATTCCTGTAGTGCAATGTATTTTATTGTCAGTGCTATACTGACATTCAACAGCAGCCTGCTTCATTTTCCATTGTTTAAACCATTTATCTATCCAGAGAAAATAAATACTTTTCTATGTTACTAATGACTCTAAACCTTCTTATGTCACCTACAAAAATATTAAAGGGGTTATCCTGGAAAAGATAATGATGACTTATCCTCAGGATAGGTTTTCATTATCACATCAGCAAGGGCCAAATCCTGGCATCCCCGCCAATCAGCTGTTTCAGCTAGGCCCTGTGCTCACCAAAGCTCTGGTCAGCTACAATGTAGGCTTCTGACAGCTTTCCAAGGACAGCGCCCCACATCGTGTGGCAGTGGCAGTGCTTGGTATTGCAACTCAGCCCCATTTACTTGATAAGGGCTGAGCTGCAACTAGGCCATGTGACTGATGTACAGTGATGTCACTGGCCTTGGAAGAGGCTGCAGCGCTCAAGTCCTCTTCTGACAGCTGATCGGCAGGGTTCCAGGGTGTCGTACCACCACAGATCTGATAACCTATACTGGAAATAAGTCATAAATATCTTTAAAAAAGAATAAGACCTAGGACAGACACTTGAGGTAAAGCAAATGAAACTGGGTAAAGATATTATGCTGTTATCCAGCGAAACTGCAGTTTCAGCAGCACCAGCTGACAATCTAATGTGACACTGTGAGTTCTTGACTCTAAGGCTACTTTCACACTCGCGTTTTGTGCGGATCCGTCCAGATAATACAACCGTCTGCATCCGTTCAGAACGGATCCGTTTGTATTATCTTTAACATAGCCAAGACATTGACTTACATTGTGTGCCAGGATGGATCCATTTGGCTCAGGTTCATCAGACGGACACCAAAACGCTCCAATCAATCAATTTCAATGTCTCTTGTTCTCCCGGAAGCAGCTTAGACATGGTATTGCCTGTCCTTGAAGAGACCAGCCCTGTATGGAGACTCCCTGATTGCCTTATTGGCAATGTTCCATGTGAAAACAATGTGCAAAGAGCTATGTCACAAGGAAAGAGAATCGTCTCACTAGCGCCAACTTGTGGAAGTCGCTCCCTATGAGTCAAAATCTTACTTTTTAACTAAGCAGGGGTAAGCACCTTGAAACAGCTGTATACACATGGATATTTGGCTTAGCAATATGCAATTGTCATATCTCAAGGCTTAGTTAAAAAGTTGGATTTTGACTTAAGGAGCCACTTCCATCGGGTGGCACTAGCTAACTTATTTTGTGAGATAACCTCTTTGCATATTGTTTTCCCATGGAGCATTGCCAATAAATCTTCATATCATGTAGCACTTCCAGTGAGTCTCCATACAGGGCTGGTCTTTTCATGGACAGATAATACCATGCCTAAGTGGCATGCAAGCCATCACACCCAGCCAGCAGCCAGTATTTTACTAGTACTGATGAGGGGCAAGCACCTGAAAACACTGTCAAGGATGGATATTAGGCTTGGCAATGTTCCTTTGTCATATTCCAAGGTTTAGTTAATTAATCAGATTTTAACTCATAGGGAGCCACTTCCACAAGGTGGCACTAGCAAGAAGGCTGTTTCTTTGTGAGATACCGTATTTTTCACCCCATAAGACGCACTTTTCCCCCCCAAAAGTGGGGGGAAAATGCCCCTGCGTCTTATGGGGCGAATGCTTCCATTTTACATTTCAGTCTGCGACGCTGCTGCATCGCAGACTGCGATGTATGAGCTGGGAGAGAGGAGGGGCTGGAGTCCGTAACTAGGGGCGGGACCCGGTGCAGTCACTGTAATCTTACACCGGGCCCCGCCGCTCACCGCAGTATTTAAAAACATGATTCCTTATCCTGTTATTAAGTTTAACTAACGCTGCGCTCTCCCATGTTCCCATGTCCCCCCTGTATCCCCACAGCACTTACGAACACGCTTCCATAGCAGGCAGAGCGGACGGCACCAGTAAAGTCACTCACTGACGTCGAGCGCCTGCTCCGCCCACTTTATTATTGAAGTAGGCGGAGCAGGCGCTCAACGTCAGTGAGTGACGTTACTGTTGCCGTCCGCTCTGCCTGCTATGGAAGCCTATTCGTAAGTGCTGTGGGGATACAGGGGGGACATGGGAACATGGGAGAGCGCAGCGTTAGTTAAACTTAACAGGATAAGGATTCATGTTTATAAATCATTCGGCGAGCAGAGGGCCGGTGTATTTTGGGGTACACTGTTAGGAGTGGGATCTGTGGATGACATACAGCAGTGTCATCCACAGATCTCTCCCCCCTCCCATAACAGTTCCATCCACAGATCCCCCCCCCACCCCATAACAATGCCATCCACAGATCCCCCCACCGCATAACAATGCCATCCACAGATCCCCCCACCGCATAACAATGCCATCCACAGATCCCCCATAACAGTGCATCCACAGATCCCCCATAACAGTGCCATCCACAGATCCCCCATGACAGCGCCATCCACAGATCCCCCATGACAGCGCCATCCACAGATCCCCCATGACAGCGCCATCCACAGATCCCCCATGACAGCGCCATCCACAGATCCCCCATGACAGGGCCATCCACAGATCCCCCATGACAGCGCCATCCACAGATCCCCCATGACAGCGCCATCCACAGATCCCCCATGACAGCGCCATCCACAGATCCCCCATCACAGCGCCATCCACAGATCCCCCATGACAGCGCCATCCACAGATCCCCCATGACAGCGCCATCCACAGATCCCCCATGACAGCGCCATCCACAGATCCCCCATGACAGCGCCATCCACAGATCCCCCATGCACAGACCACCATTAATTCAAAACCCACCAAAAGCACACCTTTTGGTTAAAAATATATTATTCTTATTTTCCTCCTCAAAAACCTAGGTGCGTCTTATAGGCCGGTGCGTCTTATAGGGTGAAAAATACGGTAAATCTTTGCATAACATCTCCCTTCCGAGAGGTAAGCCTTCAGCAGAAGTGTATAGCAGTGGCTTTCACCACTCTTTGTTCAAAACACATACACACTTGGCCAAGCCAGAGCATACATGCTTGTTCCATGACTGATGTTTTACCTTTCTTCAAAGTATGTGAACCGTTGTCCATCACATGACAAGTAATGAAGGTAGGAACTACATGCTATGATTGTAAAGACCATGATGCTAATTTTAGTTTTTTCTTCATTGACTTTGCAGAAAAAGGAGCCTGTTGGTGACACTGATGTTCTTCCAGACAATATATGTAATGTGGAGGAAGTAACAGCAGATATACTAAATGTAAGTTTGCCTTTAAAGTGGTTGTCCGTGTTATGGAAAAATGTGGCCAAAGGCAGAGACTGTAGTAATATTACAAAAGCACAGTACTGACTTGGATGCCCACCACTTCCGGAGCTGCTGTTTCTCTGTCTCCCTCTGTTCTTTATTTATCTGGCTGCAGTGCTCACGTGCCAGTATATACATGTGACGCTGCAGCCAGTCCCTGGCCTCAGTGGTCTTCTCCTATCTACCACTGTGGACAATGATTGACTGCAGCGGTCACAGCAGCTTCAGCCAGGTAGCCAAAGACTGGATTTCAAATTACTGTGTTTTTCACCCTATAAGACGCACCTAGGTTTTTGAGGACGAAAATAAGAAAACATATTTTTCATCAGACTTAGGCCTCATGCACACGACCGTTGTTGTGTTCCGTGTCTGTTACGTTTTTCGGGATTTTCTGCGGACCCATTGACTTTCAATGGGTCTGTTGAAAACTCGTCTAATGCACCGTTTGTCATCCGCGTCCGTGATCCGTGGTTCCAGTCCATCAAAAAAATATAACCTGTCCTATTTTTTTTCACGGAAAACGGTTCGCGGACCCATTCAAGTCAATGGGACTGTGAAAAAACGCGGAGGCACACAAGATTGTCATCCGCGTCCGCTTTTTTCCTATTATTTGCATGGCAAACTTGACTTAGACTTTTTTTTACTTTCCTTCATGTCTGGTGATCCTCCAAAAATCAAGGAAGACACACGGAAACGGATCACGGAACAACGGAACCCCATTTTGCGAAACGGAACACTACAACGGTCGTGTGCATGAGGCCTTAAGAGCAGACCCCAATGTTGATCAGACAAAAAATAAATTCAAAAAATCATCTCATCCCTCCTGTTTGGACACCACCGCTCTGGAGATCCAGCACAATTCCTGCTGTGCTGTGACCAGAAGTCGCACAGTGTGAGGTCACAGCACAGAGTGCAGAGCCTGCAGGGGAAGACCAGAAAGTGGTGAGTACAGAGCCAGCACAAGGTTCAACTGTACTAATGGGCGCTTCTATAATGGAAGTGCTCGTTAGTATTTGCCCCATAAGACGCACTGACATTTTGCCCTCACTTTTGGGGGGAAAGGTGCATCTTTTATGGGGAAAAATACAGTGGCTCTTCTTCAGAAAGAAAGACATTTCTTTCTCCAGTGCCACCTCTAGCAAGTCAGTGTCAGCCCATTAAAAGCTTTGAAACTTGACTAGGGATATCGGCCAAGCAGAGGGAACCATCTGTACACAACACTGTCTTGGAGTTCTTGCTGATCATCATTACTGTGTAGGCTACTGGTTAAGATGCCTTTGACCTTTTGGAAGGTATTGGTTTTCCTTGTGGAGATCTATTACCTTCAAAGAGCTTTGTCAAAGGCCTCTTACCCAGCCAACCAACACCTTACTCAGTACTCAAGAGGAGATTGCGCTGTATACATATAATTGTCTCTGGTTTGACTTATAACCCAAGTCAAATTTCAAGGGAAATTTTCATGTGGACATTTATGGCATATCCACAGGATATTCCATAAATGTCCATTAGGTGTGAGTCCCACCTCTGTGACCCAAACCGGTCTTGGGAACAAGGCCCATCTTGTGGTGCTAGGAAAGGGGCCCATGCTTGCATGGCTCTCTCCATTCAGTTCTGTGGGACTTCTGAAAATAGCCCAGTAAGTGCACACTATTTTCAGAAGTCCAGTGGAAGTGCATGAAGAGAGCCCTGCAAGCATGGACACCTCCCATTCCTTGCAGCACAAGACAGATGCTGTGATCAAAAGTGGTTATTCAGATGGAGGTGGATCCCTCTGACTGCACCCGTCCACTCGTGGCAAAATGGCCAGGTGCCAGTTAGTTGCTATGTAAACTATTGCAGTTTAAGGGTCCATTCCCACGTCCGCATCCGTTCTGCAATTTTGCGGAATGGGTGCGGACCCATTCAATGGGGCTGGAAAAGATGCGGACAGCACACAGTGTTATCGGGTAATTGTATCTTTTGTGCCGCACAGGATGGGGAAGAGAGATGGCATTAGCGTTCTCTCCTCTACATACTTTGGAGGAGATTGCTGCATGTAAATGCCACGGTATCCTCCACTAGCGATCAGCAGATTCTGCACCGCTGCTACACCCCCCCCCCCCCCCCCCCCCCCCCCCATGGGCATTTCGTACCGGCAACCTTACCGGGTATCATTTGGGGGGGACTTTATCTGGGCAAAATCCTTTATTTAGCGGCAGGGCACGGACTCTGCCTTCAGGGGACGGCTGTAGGCAGGAGGCCGTCTGCCACATCAGGCGCGGCGGGGGCCGTTTTCTTGGCGCGAACGGCGCCATTTCATCTGGCCGGCACTCATCCACCTCGTGGGTTAAAATCATTTTGCCGCGCGCGCGCGGCTCTGCATCTCTTACAGCGCGGCAAGGGGTGGGCGGAGCTTCACAGCGCTCCGCTACTTCCGGTTTCGTCGGGCTCCACATCGCATAGTGCTGCGTGGAATCCTCTCTGCGTCCGATCCTGAAGCTATTCATCCCCGTGCCTGCTGCCTCTCCTCCACAGCCTCCTTCAGTCTGCTCCCCTTGCTGCTGCCGCTTGCATCATCCGGGTCTGGTAGGACTGTTAACCCCCTCCGTGCCACCAGTACTGTTGTTGGGTGTAATCCCCGTTCCTTTTGCCCTGGGGTCTCCCACTTTAAGGCAACATTTTTTCCACCATGTCAGACCCTTCTGCAGCTGCCAAGCCTTGGTACCATGCCTGTACTGCTTGTAGGGAACCCTTTCCCCGGGGGCAGTCTGATCCGCACTGTCCTGCATGCCGAGTTCCACCGCAGCCTCAGTCCCGCTGTGTCGCTCCCTGCTTCCTCTGACCCGCCTGACTGGGCTAGATCCCTGTCCCAGGCCGTGGAAAGCCTCACTCATGTCGTGGGCCGCCTAATAGACAGGCCGCCTACCCCGCAGGACGCCACTCTTACTGTCGCGCCCTCCGGGTCCACCGCTTCTGCCGCTGCAGCGGGTTCACCCCTTCTTAGTGACCCCTCCCGAGCTAGGCACTCTCAGAAGCGTCTTAGAGTAGAGCGAGCCTCCTCCTCGGATGCCTCCCTCTCCCCGCCACGCGTGCGCACTCAGACGAGCCTCTCCTCTCCAAAGGATTCGCTCTCTGAAGGTGAATTGGCGGTTTCAGATTTGGAAATGGACTCGGCCCTGCCGTCCAAGCTAGCCTCAGCGATGGGTCAACTCATCTCGGATATTCGTGACACCTTTAAGGTGCAAGATGACCCCCCTAGCTCTGACGCAGCTAGCGTCTCCTTTATCAGACCCAGGCAGGCCTCAAAAGTCTTTCCAATCCACTCTGATATCTCCTCCGTGGTTTCTAAGGCTTGGGCTCGCCCGGACGCCCGTTTTGTCAATCCCAAGAAGCTGGACATTTGCTATCCTTTTCCAGCCGATGTCGTGGCCACCTGGTCGTCCCCACCCAAGGTGGACCCCCCTGTGGCCCGTCTGTCAAAGAACACGGCCATCCCTGTTCCCGACGGGTCCTCTCTTCAGTCAGCGGAGGACCGTCGCATGGAGACCCTTTCCAAGGGCATTTTTGCTGCCTCCGGTTCTGCTCTCAGACCGGTTTTTGCCTCTGCTTGGGCAGGTAAAGCAATCTCTGCTTGGGGTGCGCAGCTGGAACAGGAGTTGGACTCGGACGTCCCCATCCAGGACCTACGTTCCTTGGCCCAGCTTATTATTCGGGCCGGGAATTTTGTTTGTGAGGCCTCCCTTGATGCGGGAGCCCTTATTGCACGCTCCTCCGCCCTGGCGGTTTCCGTCAGGAGGGAGCTCTGGCTGAAGGTTTGGAAAGCGGACGCTGCCTCCAAACGTTCCTTGGCGGGGCTACCGTTTGCGGGTTCCCGCCTTTTCGGGGTCCGCCTAGACGAGCTTATTTCGGAGGCCACGGGTGGTAAAAGCACCCATCTTCCTCAACCCCAAGCCAGGGGCGCCCCCCGCGGACGCCCCGGTGCGTCTCGTTTTCGGTCCTCCCGCAGGACCTCTGGGGCTCCCCCCGCAGCTGCCGCTTCGGCCCCTCCCCAGGATAAGCGTAGGAAGCCGTTTTTTCGGGCGCAGCCCTCCTGGCGCAGGCCGCAGGCTGCCCGCACACCCGCAGCAAAGCAGTCCTCTGCCTGAAGGCGCGCCCCCACCCACCCGGGTGGGGGGCCGGCTCCTCCTTTTCAGGGACATCTGGATGGCTCACGTCTCCGACGCCTGGGCTCTCGAAATTGTGTCCTCAGGATACAAAATCGAATTTGCGTCCTTCCCTCCAGATCGGTTCTTTCGCTCCCGCCCCCCGCGGGACCCGAAAAGCGCGGCTGCGTTCTCCGCGGCTGTTCAAGCCTTACTGGACAGGGGGGTGATTACCCCCGTTCCTCTAGAGGAAAGGTTCCAAGGGTTCTATTCGAACCTCTTTGTAGTTCCCAAGAAGGGAGGTTCGGTGCGGCCCATTTTGGACCTCAAAAAGCTCAACCGTTTTCTCCTCCTTCGACGGTTTCGGATGGAGTCCCTCCGTTCCGCGGTGGCTTCCCTGGAGCAGGGAGATTTCATGTCTTCCATCGATATACAGGATGCCTACCTCCATGTTCCGGTAGCCCGGTGTCACCATCGCTTCCTCCGATTTGCCGTGGGGGACCTCCACTTCCAGTTTGTCGCCCTTCCCTTTGGGCTGGCAACAGCCCCCCGGGTGTTCACCAAGGTCCTGGCCCCGGTTTTGGCCTTACTCCGTTCCAGGGGTGTTTTTCTGCTACCGTACTTGGACGATATCTCATCAAGGCTCCGTCCCTTTCCCAAGCGGTTGCCAGCGTGGATCTCACTCTAGAGACTCTGGCGAGATTCGGTTGGGTCATCAACTTCCCCAAGTCCTCCCTTCCTCCCGCCAGACAACTGGTCTTCCTGGGAATGCTTTTAGACACGGAAGCGGCGGAGGTACGTCTTCCCTCGGAAAAACGACTGACCCTCCGTCGGGCGATTCGGGGTCTCCTTCTCCACCGTCGACCGTCCTTCCGCTTCTGCATGCGGGTCTTGGGGCAGATGGTTGCCTGCTTCGAGGCGATCCCATTTGCGCAGTTTCACTCCCGCCCTCTCCAACGGGCGATCCTCTCCTCCTGGGACAAATCGCCGGAGTCTCTGGATCATCCCTTCCATCTATCGCCTCCGGTGCGGTCATCTCTCCGCTGGTGGTTGCAGTCCCCTCTTCTGGGCAGGTCCTTTCTGCCGCTCAACTGGTTGGTGGTTACAACCGATGCCAGTCTCTTGGGCTGGGGAAGCGTGTTTCCTCCCCGATCCGTCCAGGGCATTTGGTCTCCATCGGAGTCCAAACTCTCGATCAATGTCCTGGAGCTGAGAGCGGCCCTTCTGTCTCTGCGACACTGGACTCATCTGCTGAAGGGTCATCCAGTTCGTGTGCAATCGGACAACGCCACGGCCGTGGCGTACATAAACCACCAGGGGGGCACTCGCAGCGTTGCAGCAATGCGGGAGGTCACCAGCATTCTCCGTTGGGCGGAAGCCCACGTCCCGGCCCTATCTGCAATTTTTATTCCAGGGGTGGACAATTGGGCGGCGGACTTCCTCAGTCGCACCACCGTCGACCCCGGCGAGTGGTCTCTTCACCCGGAGGTGTTCGAGGCCATTTGCCTTCGTTGGGGCATACCGGACGTGGACCTCATGGCCTCCAAATTCAATCACAAGGTCCCCGCCTATCTGTCCAGGGCCAGGGATCCGGGAGCCTGCGGAGCCGACGCCCTCGTTCTTCCTTGGCGAGGCTTCGCGCGTCCATACATATTCCCTCCCATCCCACTCCTGCCCAAGGTCCTTCGGAAGATCGCGGCGGAAGGCGTCTCGGTGATTCTGGTCGCTCCGGACTGGCCCCGCCGGTCTTGGTATGCCGACCTCATGCTGCTCCTGGCAGACGCGCCCTGGCCGCTGCCCGCCAGGGAAGATCTTCTCTCTCAGGGACCAATCTTCCACCCGCGTTTAAGGTCCCTACGTTTGACGGCGTGGTTGTTGAGACCACCGTCCTGACACGTCTGGTGTTGCAGGCGGCAGTTGATTGATGCCTCTGGTGTTGGTCTAGTTTGTTCTGGTCCCTCCCTTCTGGGACTGCTCTGGAACGTCCCATGGTTTCCTGTGTCCCCCAAGGAATATGGGCGAGAAAAGGAGACTTTTGTATTACTTACCAGTAAAGTCTCTTTCTCGCTCTTCCTTGGGGGACACAGCACCCGCCCTTCATTTGGGTTACAGTTGTGGTTCCGGCTTGGTTGCCCCCGTTGGGGCTCGACAGTTCTTTTTTCCGGTTGGTGGTTATCTTTCACTACTTGGACACGCAACTGGCAGTCTCTTCTCCAGGCTGAAGGGTATAGCTGATGGAGGAGGGGCTTACAGCTTTCACTTAGTGTCACGCCTCCTAGGGAGCAGAGCTATACCCATGGTTTCCTGTGTCCCCCAAGGAAGAGCGAGAAAGAGACTTTACTGGTAAGTAATACAAAAGTCTC